>NC_090695.1:29875476-30189643 GCF_013368605.1 Nyctibius grandis
CATCTTCATCAGCCCATATTTACAATGTCCTTCATCCCCTGTTCTGCGAATAGTTCACTACGTGCAAAATGCTAATTTGTGTACACATGGCAGTTTTTTAAGCATGCTGCTGCAGAGCTCTTCATCCCAGATCATTAGTGATTTTGGCATTCTTTGGCTCAAGCTACTGTTTCAAGATGATCTGCTGCTCCTTTCTTCAAGAGTGTGTTCCTATCCCCAAATGTCTTATGGCCAGAAGTACCCCTGTCCCCTGGTACATTCGAAGGCTGTGTTGGAGTTAAAATCTCAGCTCAACAAGGAAGGCTGGAGCCAGCCCAGGAGCTAAGGAGCATGTCCAGGGAGCAATAGAGCACGAAAGATGGATACTTAGCCAAAGGACTGAACTGAGCAATGCCACAAGGATCTTTCTTTTTTGGGCAAGTGAACTGGAGATCCTGGAGGCCGAGGTGAGGGGATGGACTTCTAAGTGCTCTGCTGAGGAAAAGGCTGTGCTCCTTACCTGGAGTAGTCTTTTGCTGGCTGGGAACACACCCGGGTGAGGGAACCTCTCAGGCGGGTCCCTGATGTAACTGTAATCTGAGTGATTGCAGGGTCTGAGTCCCCTTCCCTGCAAGGTGTTTTGACAAACTTTACAGTCCAAATCTTTTGTATGAGAACATGCCTTAGATTAAAAATGTGACTTTTGGCTAAAATTACTAAATACGATAGTGAATGTTATAAAATGATTTTGTTTGCAGTGAACCAGTCCAAATTACAGGTTGCCTCTATTCTTTTTTCCTTAGGATCCTGGGGATCAAATTCTGATCTCAGGTAGTTCAAATCCTAGTTTCCCTTATAGACAACACATAGAGAACAGGATGCCTTGGGACCGCCGGACTGGATTAATTAGCCAAATATATGCATACTTCTTGAAGGAGTTTTCTGCTGGTGTCTTGTGAAAGAACTCTTGTCCAAAACAGAGGACACTGGTGAGCACACTCTTCATCCATCTACTGCTGTGGATATTGTCTTATGCAATTCGAGAAATCTGTTTGTGACAGATTATAAAATTTGGCAAGTGATTGTAATGTACTTTAATAGCCTCTAACATCTCAAAGGAAAGCAGAAGCCAAGATTTAAAAAATATTTAACACATAGTCTCAAGACATTCATCATTACAATAAATGTCTAATACTGTGTCTAATATTGCCAGTCTCAACTAAAAAAGGAGATGAGCTGACTTCACAACCTTTCTTTCCAGTGCAGAACTTTCAGAAAGTCTCTTTCTCTTGGCTCAAACCGTGCCCATCTCACAGCAACTGTCGTTGTTATTATTACTACTACTGCCACCATCATCATCACTTGTAAACAAAACTCGGTCTTGTAGATGTGCTATTTATGGCTATTTTCTTGAGGATTTTGAGACAGATGTTATGTGCAGTGTGCTGCAGACTTCCTTTATCTCAAATTGCTGTGCCATATGTTCTTTTTTTGAGGACCACTTACTAGGGATGCCAATGGGAGCAGAACAAAAATCAAAGGCTGCCTCTGTGTTTTGTAGGAGAGGTAGCTGGACTGGCACTGGAGACTCTCTGACAAGCAGTAGTCAAATGTAAGCCTGTAATGCACCTCTGCTAATGGCACACATCACTTTTAGAACTGTAGGAAAATGTGACTTATACATTAGGTGATATAAGATACAACCTGTGTGTTTCAGAGTGTGGTAACCTATAAAATGACAGTGTCATCATGCAACTCCAGACTGTTCACTCCTAGCTTCTCAGACCAGATCCTGGGCTTCCTTGACCTAAGGCGAGAGGAGATTCCACAATAAGGAGAGCAACCATTGCTTTTGTACTTAACAGCTGCTGATAAGCTGTAAGGACTCTCTGTCCAAATAGCCCTCAAAGAACAGCAGAGAGCTAACAATAGAGTCTAAAAGCAGTTAGGCTTAGGCTTTATTCCAACCTTCACCAAATTTTTCAGGTATAGATTACAGAGTCCCTCTATTACACTGTACTAAATTAATTAACTCCACCACAGATTCCTCAGTTCTAGTATTAGCTAGCCATGGTTGTAGGGAATGGACTAGCAACTGATTACGAAAATACCTTTTTCCTCCTCATTTGGCTATAAAATTTTCATCTTTTTAGGTGATGCACTGCAAGCCTTCAGCATTAGGCGCTGTAAATCATTAACTTCTGGAAAAATTATTTAAAATGGGTGGTGGGAAAGGACAATGCCAAGATAGACCTTAAACAGGCCACTAGCCAGAGGCCATGAGACCTGTGCAGAGCTTTATTTCTTAGGTGTCTTTTATCCCACTGTTACCAGAAAATAGTAACCAAGAAAACTCTCTAAACCAAATGACAGTTTAGAAAGCCAACATTGGTTTATTGCAGCACTGGGTGCATGGGGGATCTCTCCTCCTAGTATGCACACCTAGGGACAAAAGCACACTCATTATATACATTATAGCAAAATGAATATTCATACAATTCCAAGAAAAGCCCACCTATTCCAAGAAACCTTATGCATATGCTAATATATTATGTCCTTTCTGTTGACACATGCAGGTGGCTCCAAGGAGAAGATACTGTTCTGGTTCCTACAGGATTTATCTCTACTCCTGGTGTCAGAGCTATGAATGAAGTCATTTAAGACACTACAAAGATGTTGTTCACAGTCTTGTTTATCTCTGGCCCTTCTTTGTAATTAGTGAGGAATTTAACAGAGACCTTGGATCCTCTAAGACTAAGTGCAAGCAAGAATCAGTGACGACTATAACTCTAAGTGTTATCAGTCCCAGAAGCAGACACAGTCTTCAAAACATGCCATTAGCTTCAGAACGTACCGTTATTATAGCTCGAAGGAAAATTGCTGAAAGGAAAGTTGGTTTTGTCTAAAGGTTACACAGAGTAGGCCTTTTAGGGCCTACTTTGAGGCTTACTTTTACTAAACTGTCTGATATCACCACTGTTTATCAAACAGACCCTTTTGGGTCAATTTCTGAGACCTGGCTTCTTTTTTGTGCTTTCTTTTGTGATCCAGCTGTTTTGAAAGAAATAGTATTATCAGGATAGGAGACCCTTGAAAAAGAGTGTACCTGGATGGTACAGAGCTGGCAGATGATCCTACTGAAAAAGCATTAGGACTTCTCTGACCTTTGCTGAGAGCTAAGGACAATTCCACCAGCAGTCTGGATGGAGAAGGAGTAAAACAGAGGAGAGAATTTATCTTGCTTCTCTGCTGTCCTCCTGGGTACACCAAGGAAACCACAGCTGCATCGGGGGCTTTTCTGCTTAAGTGTACCGACAGCTGAGCTACCGAGCAACAGATTAGTGTACTTGAGAGGAGAATCAGACAGCAAATAAGTTTATTCAAATACTTTGAAAAGACACCCTGTATCTTCAAATCTTTGTCTGGAGCTTTTTTTACTGTGATATACTATTTTGTGATGACCAGCCTGTTAAAGTAGTCACAGACAATGATTAGGACTAGGATGAGCCAAAATGTAGTTACTCGATTTCCATATTGAAAGGTTTACGTTACACAGATAGCTTGAAATATAATTCTAACTGATAGGAAAAATTAATTCAGTAATTAAGTACCTCTCCAGAACAAATGGACCTATGGGTATTCCCAAAACATATGGTTCAAATTAGTGCTAATCAAGTGATAGTGTCTGCGTTTGCCTCATGTGCTGGCGCTTCTAATCAACCAGAGCACGCCTCAGTGCCTACACTATACAGCTTTTCCTGCTAGGTATCTTCAATGGATATCCAAAAAGCAGCTGAGAATGCTGTTGAGAATGATTGATGAACCTTACTGGCTCCTTGCATTTTTAGAGACTTTGTGTTCAATTCTCTAGCTACAGACCTTAGGGATCCAAGGAATTTTGGAGACAGCAGTTTTTATAGATCTGAGTTAGACATATTGATAGGAGATGCTACTCAGTTAATACTTTTGTCTTTAGATTTATTTTTTCTTCTTCTAATGCTGCAAAGGGAAGTGGTATTTCCAGCACTTTAATCATCCAGGATACTCACCTCACTAGTTCATACTGCTGAGACCACCAGCCACTTAAGACGTCTTTAGCCCAAGGATTTAAAGTCGTCTGACTGCTGAGGCATCTCTGCTTAACAGTAGTGACAACAGTAGTTAACAACTACTTTGTTAAGAAAAATTGTAGCCTGTGTTGAGGGTTTTGGTTCTCCATAGGAAAGATCCTTTCTGATTTCAGTAACAGAAAGGAATACAGACAGAGTGAGTGTCAAAATAAGCAGAAATCTAGGAATGGCATGCCTTTGCTATTATTAAGCTTTTTACTTCTGGAAAGGAAGAGACGTGATGCTTACTGCTTACTGAAGAGTGTCTCCCTGCACCTGAATGAAAGTGCTGTTACAGTGTTGTGCTAGTTTATCTGTGCCAGATAGTTTAAGATAGTATAGATAAAAAAAGCAAGGCACACCCAGTGGCATGCACTCTCCTGTGTGCCAGCAACTTGAACATAAGCTGTTCAGGGAACTGGGCTGTTCATTCTCTTCAAGCTATAGCTTATTAAGTTGCTTGCTAACTGCATAAGTAATAGCACTGGTTAGCTGTAAATGTTCTTAATTTCCTTTGGGAATGGGATGACAATGTATCTGAGGTTTGAATGTCCTTGTGGAGGGACTACAACTCAGCTACATCTAACAGGATCTGCTTTGCTTCTGATTTAGCTAAATTCATTTGTTAGGCAGACAATTTGTCAAAATTAGTTCTTCGTTGTCAGGTATTTGTACAGGAGGAGATGTACCTGAAAGTCCACTTCCTTTTTAATTAAACTGAAGGATTAAATTTATTTATATTAATTATTGATACTAAACTCCAAATCATGTAGTGGAGGAAGTGGTATGTCCAGTGCACTCTGCTTTCTTGTGTGTCACGGTTTAAAGCTGGGCCGGCTATTAAACCTCTGGCAGATGCTCTCTGTTATCCCCTCCCCCCAAAGGGAAAGGGAAAGGGAAAAGGGAGAGAGACTTCCGGGTTGGAAAGTTAAAACAGTTTTAATAAACTATAATAATGGAAAAGAGTATAATAATAATAATAGAAATAATCAAATATATACAAATATATATACAAAACCAAGATTGAGCTCCCCTGAAGTCAGCCACGTCACCACCGGCACTGCAGGGCAGGCTCCGGGAAGGCCCAGGCTGGGCCTAGCGACGGTCGAAAGCTGGATTCAGGGATGCACGGATCGGGATCGAGGGCAGCAGGAAAACAGACGGAGTCCTCCGTGGACACCGGCCATAGCAAAAAGAGAGCGAGACCCTTGTGATCCCCCCGCTTTATACCGAGAATGACGTGTATGGGATGGAATACCCTCGTTGGTCAATTTTTGGTCACTTGCCCTGTCTGCTCCCCCCTGCAGCTGCGACCCCCCTTCGGCTCTTCACTCATAAGCAGTGAGGAATTCAGCAGTGACCTTGGTTTCTCTAAGACTAAGTACAGCAAGAGCCTTTCTGCATAACATCCCTACCGGTGCCTCAGCGATAACTACAAACTTCGAGCGTTATCAGTCCTGGAAGCAGACACTGTCTGCAAAACATGCAGTTAGTTTCAGAAAGTGCAGTTACTTAGAGGAGACTTAGCTGAAACTAAAAATCACTGAAAGGAAAATTGGCCTGGTTTAGGCCAAACCAGGACATTGTGGAAGCACAGCAACACAATTACCTTCTTATAACATCCTGTAACGACTTAAAACATCTCATAACTATGATCTCTTCTGATCCTTCTCTTCCCCCCAAATCAGCACAACTCCACTCCTCACAATCACAGGGCATCGCGCCCCTTAGTTCAAACCCCTCCACTGAGGTCCCCCACACAGACCAAGTAAGAGCCTGGGTACGGGAAAAAGCTTTGCTGCTTGCTTATGGTGTACCATTATGGCATGGAACAAATATCTCCATGTAGTAGCATCTGCTGTTGACTTGCTGCAGAGTTTTTACCTTGCTTCTGAGATGTGCAAAGAACATTCACAGGACAGATGTCTGAAACAGTTGAAATGTGGAGAGAGAAAGAAGAGGAAAACCTGAAAAGGACATAGGTTACTTACATAAATGGGAGTTTTAAAGGCAATAGGAGAAAGTATTCAGATAAGTTTAGAAAAAGAAAAGAAATTATGGAAGGTAATATGTTCAGGTAGCAAGTACTATACTGTTGGAAGTGCTACCTTAAGTCCTTGCTACCTAAGAGATAACTTTTGCAAGAAAGAAAGCTTGACACAGCAAGAGATGCTTTTGCAACTTCTTAATTTCATCTCAAGCAAAAGATGAGATTTGAAACAAAACTGGTCTTCTAAACTTGGAGAGAGATTTGTTATCTGCTTGGAAACCATCCACAACAACTTTAAAGATGATAAAGACGTGTATTACTCTGCCTCATGCCCTCGTAATGCAGTGTTTGGTATTTGCAAACAAGAAGATGTCCTCCAGGCACAGTAGCCAAGGGAGATGACTTTTATGGACAAACTTCTGACTCCATTATAAACTGCACAGCTAATGGAGATCCTGGAGCTCGTTCCAAGGAAACCAGCAAATTCTATTGCATGGGGCCAATGGCTCAGAACTAGTCATGGGCAGGTCCTGTCACATGCTCAGTGCCCTTGCCTTGCAGATCATAGTACCCATCAACTGGCACTGGGTTATGTGGGAGAAGAGCTGTGTCCCCACTTCAGACTGCTACATTCTTGCCTGTGAAAATCTGCCCTGGAGTTTCAAAAAGCAAGGTTTTCTTTCTTAAAAAATATCCTTCTTTTGTCACTGTTGCAAAATAATTCCCTTTCAAAGTTCAGAGGTATCTGCCATTGTTTGGGCAAATCCACACAAACTTTGGAAAAGGCTATGAAATCTTTGAGGGTAAGGTGCTGTTCATTTACACAAAATATCCCCAGCTATGCTGGAGCAGAGAAGTTTTCTTCCGAATTTCTAAAAATTTCCTGAAAACTGTGAGAGTCTGCATTTAACTGTATTTTTGTAGTGTCTTATGCTAGACCTGGATCCTCTCATTTGAGCATCTCTTGGTTTTGGCTGTCATGTGCTTGCATGGAGCTGCATTGCCCCAGGGAAGTCTCCAGGCAGGTGGTAGGCTGAAAACTGTTTTCTTAGGTGTATTGGCTGTTTACAGATTGTTTGATCCATGCATTAGCTGTGTGGAGTACAAGAAGCAAAGCTGTAAGCTATCTTCTGAAAATGACTGGAGTTCAGTGGATAAAACTGAGCAGGGCCTTCATTTACTCATCACAGCCTGAGAAATGGGGAAGTTTGGCACTGCCTGCATCCACCCTTTGATAGAGTGAATTAGAGTAATCCAGCTCAGAAGTGATCATGCCTGGGTCATTGTGACCATTGCTTATCTGGAAGAAAGGATGACTCCTACTCAGCTGGAGGTGATAAAAGGTCTTCTTCCAGGCTTAGTACAAATATCCCGAGGGCTTAACTTGATGCCCTTTGAGAGATGCTGTATGGAGGATAAGGCCAGGCTAGTTCTTCAAAGGATTTCTACTCCCTAATCAGCACTAACTTAGCCATACTGGCTCCTCTTCAGATCCGTCTTGGAGGCACGCTGATGCCCTGAGGGACATCACTAGTGGTGAACAGACTTTTAGTGTTTGCTGGCAGCAGCCATGGGTCCGGTTGAGCTCCATTATTGAAAGGCCTAAAGCAATCCTAGCCGTGCTCCCTCTGGGACCCATCCTTTGGTCTTTGCACATGAGGACGGTATCTGCCTATGTGACAGTTACACTGCTCAAAATCTGGGTTATGTTCCTAGGCAAGCTGTTAGTCATCTGTGTGGAGCTGAGAAGATAGTCACAGCCAGCAGCAAATTGGTGTTCCCCCAAGGAAAGGAGGAGAACTAAGGCTATTAATGCCTGACTCAGTCCTGTTGCGGTTGCTGCAGGGGCTGAGCATCTCTATTCCTACCCTGACACAGCTTGTGGAAAACCACTAGTAAATACAGTATCACAGGCTGTAAGATAATTTTCCACGTTGTCAAGGGTGTGAGGACTCTCTCCCAGCTCCTCTAAAGCGTCTTCTTCCATAAGTGCTTGCCACTCATTGTTCACCTTTCAGTCCCCCAAAGGCTGCTCTCCTTGATCAGCCTGTGGAGGTCCGAGGGGAGTCCTGTGTGTATCCAGACCACTGTTATGCTGCTATTGTGGCCATGTGTATTCTGTTCATTGCTATCAGCCTCTATCACAGTATGTTGTTTTTCAGCATGTATTTACTGGACAGACATTTCCTCTGTTCCAAGCGGCACCATTTTCTGTCCTTAATGGAAGCACAGGGAGTGAAAACAGCAGCCCTGTCATGTACGGCTTCCCCTTTTCCCGTCGGGGGTTTGGGGGCATAGAGCCAGAGGTGGCTTACCTCATTTCTGAGTAATAACAGCTTTATTAGCCAGCCTTAGCAGCTGGACAAAGAAGAGGGTGGTACACACAGGCTTAATCATAGAAATTAAGCTGTTTCTCTAACAAAATTGAGTTGCTAAAGGTTTGCACAAAAAAATTCTCATAACCTCATGCAGCGAACCAGTACAGTTAGAGGAATGCCTTTTCAATTAAATACCTCAAATCCTTTCTCAAACATTTAACAAACCCATCAGTGTATTTTGAAGAAATGCTGTCTGTTCTTCTTGCTGAGAGCATGGCATTCATTCATCATCTTCTAGCTGCAAACAGTGAACTAAAGATATGAAACAAATCTGATGATTTTAACACAGTGTATTGATTTGTGCAGTTCCAGTATGCTTGGAACAGGGGCGTTGTTTTATTCTGCACACAGATGGTTCCTATAGCAGGCAGCAGAAACATCCTAAGAGTGCAGTGTGATTTTCCAGCAGGAAAATCTCTCGGGGTTCTAAAAACAGGCTTTTGCATCTCGCTAATATGGAAAAAATAACAAGGGTCAATTCTCACCTTAAAAGTGATGGGATAAGAGGAGGAAGCCAGACAAAGTGTTTTCCCTCTGATGCTATAGTCAGGTGCAAATGTATATACTTTGGGTATTATCTTTCCAGTTAAATTCCACAAAAACTGTATGGGATCTCTCTGTATAGATTATGCATGCTCCGTAAGAATTATTGTGTATACAAAGGAAAATAGTGTCAGCATAAAACAATTGGAATGACAGATGAGTACATATGACAAACAAACTGTTAGGTTTTTGACATTCTTCCTTTAGTTCCACTTGCTTTATTTTGTGGAGGAGATACTTTTAATTGTGCATAATATCTAACACAGCAATGCACCTCCCAGTCAACAGAAGATAATCGATACGGAAGAACCTGTTGTATGGATAATTAAGAAATAGAAAAGTTAATGCAAATACTCTAACATCTGTTAAAGGCTATGGCACTTATTTTTAGCATCTTGAATGGCTCTGAGTGTGTTCAGAAGGACATATGTGTCGACCCTCAGCATGGTCTGGCTGGACTTCTGTGGAAATCCGTTAAGGGACAGTTTGTTTTCTTCAGCTGATTCTTTTGTAAGATACTCTCTGGTTGGAAATCTTTGATAAACATTAGTAAGCATAGCTAAAATCCCAGTTCATGACAGTCTTTGCATTTGCTCAATCCTCGAGACAGAGACGGGCATAAATGGGCATTTTCACCATTACAACTCAAGGAATGGGTTGTCTTTCTTTAGTATGGTTGAACAGATGCAGCTTTTGCGTGTAACCAATGTGTTAGTGAATGACACTACTTTGAAAAGAAAGAAGTGTACAAATGCATTGGTTATTTTTATCCCATTCAGAGTCTGATTGCACTTAATAACACTGAGATTATAAAGGTTTTTTTGCACTGATGATCAAAGCACATGGCATGCTTCCTAAACCCGAAAGGAGGAGGTGGAAAAAAACGGTATGGGACTGGGAAAGATTTAGAAAGTTGTAGAAAAGAATGCTTGCTTTCAGAAAGAAGCTCTGCCAGTTGCTCTTTACAAGGTTGTTCTCTGTTCAGAGTGTCTATGTAAGTGTGTATTTATGCTTGGCAAGGTAGGACGTGGCAAACCACAAATAACAAAGCAAGATTCTTTGGGAGCAACACCCTGTCAAGTATCTGAAGCTGATGATATGCTACTGGATGCCATTTCTCGGGATGAGCGAGCTTTCTCCACTGAATAAGAAGTTTTCTTATTTTAGTTCTTTTTTTGTGCTAATTTTTTGCTTTCTTTGTTGGCAATGTGGTTTCAAAGTGGAATCTTCAGTGATTTTTGAAGTCATTCTTAAAAGACTGATAAGGTAGAATAATTTTTTTGTCACAGTGGCTTGTGACATTTCAAGATAAATCTGGCCTGCTTAACAAGGAAGACATGATGGAGGAACTATAGACTTGATTAAAGAAAGATTTAGGTCTATCGGGGATGAATAGGTAATTTGGTGATTGTGTAAATGTTGCTTACAGAAGTTCTGTGTGAGTAGGATGGTGTATCAGACTGATGCTTTCTCCCAGAAGTCTGGGGTGGGGGAAGGAGGAAAGCAAAGGAGGATGTCAGCTGCATAAAATAAGTGACTACTCTTGAAGAACAGTTGAATGACCAAGGATATAAGCTGAGTGACCTAAGTTTAGTTGCAGCTATCAAAAAAAGCTGCTCAGTGTAGAGTACGCTGACCTGGATTTCCCCACTTCTGTAAGGGAAAGGGAAATACAGACTGAGTCCTAGTGTAACTGAGTTTTTAGGGTAATTTCCTCCCTCCCTACCTCTCTGTGAAGTCACAGGGCTGTTTTTTGAAAAAGCATGCCACAAAGTGCCATGCCACAGATCTCCTCAGGCTTTGAAGATACTCAGCTGCCCCCATGCAGTTCACCCTGACCTAGTGGACCAAACAGAATCCCCTATCACTGCACCAACAGTGCTGCTCCCTGAGCCTTCATGGGGACAGACAGGGTGCTCTGCCATGAGATAGCGGAGCCCAAGGCATTCATATCTTTTCGTAGGGCCTCTCCATGAAGCTAGAGGAAAGTTCCACACCTGCTTCCAGACTCTGTGATCCACTTCTTTTCCTAGCCACCATCTTTCTTCCCTCCACTGATATAGGCATCATCTATTTCCTCTGGTAAAGCAGGCTACTGCATCGACCAGTTTGCTCCCTAAAGTAATTTCAGGAAAGCTAAGGCTAATCAACTGAGGGTGTGAAGATGACGTGTTGAATTAAACGATGTTGTACTGGTGTGGAAGCTCCCATTCAGTTGTAACACTGTTAAATTGCAGCAGCTTTCTGCTACTCAGGGGAAGGATAATTTACTGTGATGGCACAAGAGTGAATGGGAGTCCTTGCACAGGGTGAAGTGTGAATGATCTTGAATTGATGTACTTCTACAGTTCTTGTGTGGCAAACCCACACTAAATGCCACAAAGAAGTCTGTTTGAGTTTTTTGATTATTACTTTTGCTAGTGATGCATTTTTAAAAGGCAAATAAGAACACCTGTGTCACCTGCTTAATTTGGGTGCCTGCATCAGGCACTTGGTTGCATCTCAGTTTTTACCTTTAGTCCCTGTCCCAACATCAAATAATTCTGCAAGAGTCTGGGAGTAAGTTAGTCCTGAGCTGGCACAGGGACCTTTTTGGCATGAAAACACACATTTTGAATGCAAGAGCTTTGTGTGACCTTCTCATCTGGTTCATTTTACTGTTCTGCCTAGCTGCTGTTACATGTCATGTCACAGATTTCCCATCCTGTTGAGTCCAGCTCCCAGCACATTAATGGAGCTATGGCAGCATGCAGATTGCAGGCCTGCAATGGCACGTTTCTTGCATGAGTGATTATGCTTTATTTTGGTGACTTGAGCCACCAAACCAGAGGTTTCCCAACTTTTTTTTTTTTGTGTGTGTGTGTGTATCCCAGTCCTGTAAGTCTAGAAATTACATCCACATGGTCCATATAAGGTAGCTAAGTAAAGAGAGCCTGCTGGCAGGAGGGTCAGTCTTGCTGTGCAAGGTGTCCATCTTCCCTAGGAAGCATTTAGGCATTCACAGATTGAAACCCTCTGCAGAAAACCTAGTGGCATGGTAAATGCCTCAGGATATCCTTTAGTGCCTGCTTTATTTGATAAGAGGTTTGTTTACATGGTTTAATATCTTTAATTAGGCTGCATTGTTGCTGAACTGCTGCTGTAGTTTGCATTATAATTGTGCTTTGAGTTGGTAACTGAATAAATTTTCTTCAAGTATTTACTACTCTTTACGCTTTGTTTTATGTCCACATTTCATGGGTCCCTGTGCAAAAATATTGGCTTTTGATTGGGCTCAGCAGGTATTCCTGTAACCAGCCTGACCAGCTGTCTTCCTTCTCTTTCTTTTATGTTCACAGATCGAATTTATCTCACAGAAACAAATGCTGCCAAGTGGTTTGCATTAATAATGCATTGAAAGCTGCAGCCACATCTGATGTTTTCTCCTACTCTTGAGGAAAAGGATTATTGTAAACCTTGGAAGTTCCTTTCATTCCTCCAATTGGAGTGATCTTGAGGGCTCTTGAGGTACTTGAGGAAGGCTTACAGGAATGTAAGAGCGCTTTTCTGAAAGAAAAAAACATCCTACTTTTTCAGTTAGTTCCAAAGGAGAGTGTCTCCTGCTGTGGAGGAATCCTGCTCAGATATAAAAGGTCTGGAATGACATGCTACCTAGTGGATTAAAAATGGATACCACTTTCAGTTAAATTAGCCAGCATTATGCAGGATTGTTTCCTCTGATGTCTTTTTCTTGTTAGATTTTATACCTGGCTCATACTTAAAGTAATCAAAAGACGGAGGTTTTTCATCTCGTCCCCATAGTGGAGGTCACCTAGGCTCTGAATATGCTTTGTGGCTCTCTAAATTTCATTCCCCCTTTGAACATCTGTGTCATTGAGGCAATCAGATCTAAACTCCTCTATTGGGGTCCCAGGGGCCTTGGCACAGATCTGAGGTCCTGCAGTGTGGGACCAGGAGCGAAGTGCCTGTGATCCCTGTCCCTGCATGGGACATGGATGAGTAGTGGTGTGTACTCAGCTTGGAGCTGCACAGAGACAGCAAATAGGACATGGTATGCATGGGTATTTGAAATCCCATCCACCTCTGTTGGACCAAAGTTTACTGGATGGCCTAACAGCCTGCACAGCAAATGAGGTACCAATGCTTTTGTCCTAGGATCTTTTCCCAGTGCCATGGGAACGCACTTTTTGTAATGCACCCAGTGGCACAGTTAGTTACAACAGGAAATGTTGAGGGTCTCTTCTCCCTCACTCATGCTAGGCCAAACCTGTTAGCACTCTCTCCTGGCAGATGGAAGATGTGGCTGTGAACTGGTATCAGGAAGAACTGTGCTCTTAGCCCTACAGAAATGCTGTGGTAAGAGGCAATGCATCTCCAAGTTGCACAACTATCTTTTTTCCATCCTCTCTGGTGGCAAACCCATGCTTAAGCCACCACAGTCAGCCTCAGGGAGTTACTCTGAAAGATTTTGAGCTACTTCCTATTCAACACGTTTCTTAACATGCATTTTTTCAAACAAGATCTCATTGTACTTTCTGCTTTAGTTTGTCTTTTCTTTTGTGATTCTCTTATTTCCTTCACTCTCACCAAATCGATAGATGTGATGAATACTAGTATCAGCTATGCACATCCTTTCATTTCTTTTCCAGCCTATAATACAAATGTTACATCAGGTGCTGGGTCTCACATGCTTCCTGCTACATCTGTCTCTATAGTTCCTCATGAGACAAGTGCACTTACATAGGTAATTATCTTGGGTTTGCATTTCTTTTTTCAATTCACAATCCATTTGACAGTACTCGCTTCCAAGCCTGTGTCTGTGTAGACCACTTTGTAATTTCTGGCACAACAAGAATCACAATCTAAATGAGATCTGTTATGGCCAATGGAAGTCTGTCCTAGAAGGCAGGCAATGTGCAGGGTGGTAATTAGTTGGTTTTAAGGGCACTAGATGTTTTGGTAGACTAACACTTTCACACCTGGCATTTCAGGCTGACCCTGAGAAACTGATAAGACGTTGAAATCCACACCAAAGGAGTGAATGGACAATTTGCTGATTTTATAAATCAGACTTCAGCGTCTCAGAAATGTCTACACCTGCATTCTGGGGAGACCTGCAAAAGTAAACTGTGCTTCCCACAGAAGAGAAAATCGTAACCAGTGACTGAGAGTCAGCAAACGCTTTTGAAGTTCAAATAAATCTTCATGTTCAATTAGTTATACTGATGCATTTATGGGCTGGTGTTTGACTAAGACAGTAGTCTTAAGCATGATTTGTTGGCTTTTGAAGTAATGGAATACCAACCAAAAGAAATTTGAAGCTTTAGTGGGATTGAAGGTTTAGTGGGATTATTTCTTTTCTTGTTTTAATGGTGTCTAGCACACCTATAACTCTATTGCACACAATTTCTCCTATATACATTTATTAAAAACTGCTCTTGAGTCTCTGTACAGGTTTAACTGGAGATACCTGCTGGATCCCCATAGGAAGGTTTCTGAAACAGTCTGGATGTTCCCCATACCTTGTTCTATCTTTTATAATATATCTCCCCTTGGAATGAGGCCATTTACAATTGTGTGTATGACTTTTTCGTGCTGCATGCACATCTTCAGGATGTGTTCCAGAAGGGCAAAAGAAACCTGAGGGTGACAGGAGTAAATGGTGGGTGGGATCCTTGGTCTGGGGACCACATGCTGGCATGATGGAGTAGCAGGAAGATGAATGGAGTGAAACAAGCTGATGTGCTGAGGGAAGGAGAGATTAGTGGTGAGACTGGAGCTTGTGTAGGGAGAATAACAGAAGTAAGAAAGAGAGATGGGAAAAGGAAAGGAGATTGTAAGCACCTGAATGTCTATAGGGGTTAGCTTAGGGGGTAGAATATTGAATAGGAAGGAATAGATTGAGTTAGGAGAAGCTAGAAAGCTCAGAGAAAAGGGAATTCTAATGTCGAGAGGAGGTGGTTTGGGAAGAGTGAATGAGTTCGGCATAGTGGAGAATAGAGGAATGTATGTGCTGATGTATTTGCACTGTCAAATGACAGGAGTTCTTCAAGTCTAGAAACACCAGACAAAATCTATTACTGGGGAGTTAAGTGAAAGTACTGTTTGGCCAAGAAGTGTTCTGTTAGTTCCCCACTACATCCTGCTGCTGTGATGAAGAAATATGATTTTTAAACACAATTGTTCAATCGAATATGCATCCTATTGTGAAACCACAATTTTTAGTGATCCCAAAATAGTTTGCTGGAGGGAGATGATAGATTTTAAAGGAAAATGCAGTGAATTTCATGAGAAGATGGAAGAGAGAAAGGGAATCAAATTAACTTTCAGACCATCATTTTGCTATACTGTTCAGTGCTTACCATACTCCTCTCTGCAGAGAGAGACTCCGCAAGGCCAGGGCTCTTCTCAAGTCACTTTGAAGATGTAAGTCGCTTATAAGCCTTGTGCTGGGACTTTGCACACAGGTATATTTTAGCCTTAAAACAGCTTGCTGGAGTGAAGCATGCATGTTAAAGCTGGGTTTTGGGACAAGGGTGTGTTGTGTCTTCTGATCTAAGCAATCAGGGTTCCCAGGAAGTTGGAGTTGCCAGTGATTACTTGTGCTGCGTTTACTGCTTTGGCCAGGCCTTTGCTTACTAATGAGATCATTTCTGTAGGAAGACAAGGATGCTTCACTTCTCAGGAAATTAATAGAACCACCAAATTTTACAAAGATGCAGGTTAAGTATCAACCCAATGAATGTCACTTATGTTCCTGTATGTCCTGGTTTGGCCCAAACCAGGCCAATTAGTCTTAGAGAAACCAAGGTCACTGCTAAATTCCTCACTGCTTACAAGTGAAGAGCCAAAGGGGGGTCGCACCTGCAGGGAGGAGCAGACAAGGCAGGTGACCCAAGATTGACCAACGAGGTATTCCATCCCATACACGTCATTCTCACTTTCCTATTTATCACTAACCCACCACCTCCTGGAGGTGGGGCCCGGGAGGGATTGGCCCTCCTGTTTCCCACTGATTGGTACCAGCTTTGCCAATTCTCCAGTTAAAAGCCTGCAGGTGTGATGGCAGGGGAGCTACTGCATTTTCCCCTCTGCCGGTGCTGGGGGGGGAGCAACTCTGCCTGAGGAGGATTTCCAAGCTCTCTATCTTGGTTTTGTATATATTTGTATATATTTGATTATTTCCATTATTATTATTATACTCTTTTTCATTATTATAGTTTATTAAAACTGTTTTAACTTTCCAACCCATAAGTCTCTCTCCCTTTTCCCTTTCCCTTAGGGTGGAGGAAGAGAGGGTTAACAGAGAGCGTCTGCCACCGGGTTAATAGCCAGCCCAGCTTTAAACCGTGACACTGTAAATTAATAGAAAGGGTAGGCTTATTAAATCATCTTCAGGAAGGCAAAGTATAATGACAAGACTCAATTTCTTTTTTGCACTTACTCTAAAATAGCCATAAAGTGGATTATACAAATCAGTGCCAAAAATATTGGATAATAAGGTAGCATTAGATTTTTATATCTGGTGCCCTTTACTGTCTCTGCTCAAAAGTGCTCTAAGGCATTCCACAGGAGATTTCCCATGAAACAGAAAACTTTATCTGATAACCAAACTCTTGACTATAAATTACATTAAGACTTATCCATTTCTATAATCCTCCTTGAAAAAAAAAGCTGGCCACATTAACAGCAACAAAAGCATTAGAGAGAGAAAAACAAGACCTTGAAAATGGCTCAGGCTGAAAACTTGAGCTAAAGAAGGAATAGGAGCAGTTCATGTGTGTTGTACTTATGCTGTGTGATGTTGCTTTCCTGTTCACACCTCAGGGCAGGTGTGAGTACAGTGCCTCATCAAAACACAGTGAAACTACTAAACTTGAATGTGTAGGTAGTGGATGTTGAGACAGCCTAGCACTGAACAGCACAGGATGTGATTTTTGTCATTTGAAACCATGCTGGGAGATCTTTTGCTATTAAAGCCATGTTACCTGTGAGCAGCTTGGCAGAGAAGGATAACATTGATTCAGGTGTCTATCATTTAATTTCTCTGCATTTTGATCTGTAAAAATGGTGTTACAGGAGATGGATACATTTCTGACACAATTTATAATGTTGGAGTTAGCAAAAGCACACTGTACTCCCTGTGTGAATATGTATCAAGAAAGATCAATTAAGTCAAATACCTCATTGATTCCTGTGAAGAAAGGTTGAGATTAATTCAATCAAATAGAACAAGTACTGAAAAATGCAGCACCGGCAACTCCCACTGTGCAAGCACCTTGTCAGATTCCGTAGACGATTACTGCAAAATGGGCTGAATCTGGTTTTCACTGGTAACAAATATCCAAAGATATTGGCAGAGTAGGCAATGATGAAATATATCACTCAAAAGCATTTTTTTTTTCCTTTTCAGTAATGTCTATGTTTAGCCCATACCTGGGGCTAAACAACAGCAGTTTTTCTCTCACCCAGTGTCCCTTCCCAAAATGAGGAAGGGAATTGGGAAAAATAGAGGGAGACTCGTGGGATGAAGTTAACCAGATTTAATGAAATGAAGAAAATCAATATAAATGACAACACAAAACAGACAAAAATATACTCACCCACAGATCACTGGCAAGTTGCTCCATGAGTCACAACAACAAATAGGGAGAAGAGGCAAGGACAGCAGGAAAAACTGCCACCTCTTCCTAGCAAACCCTCTCTTTCACAGTGAGCTTGATGTCAATGATACAGAATACACCTGTGGGCCAGCCAGGGTCAGCTGCCCTGGATTTAACTGCTGAGGGCCTTGATCACCATGGCTGGCCACAAACTGAAATCAAATCTCAGTGAAACCAGGACAAATAAGCTTGTCAATGTGTAGCAAATATATGGCAGAACTTGCTTTGTTTCAGCTGCACTGCTAGGTAACTTCATCACAGAAAGCAACACCCAAATATACTAAACTGGCAACCTGTAATTCTGTACTGGTATGGCTGGAAAAAACAAAATATACCTGGACCTAATTCCTAATGTCTTTGCAGGATTCTTGAATTGTTCCAAACAGTGTAATGGCACCTTAGTATTCATGGGCAATCGATCCTGGAATACCTAAGAAAACACAAAGTTGTTTTTCTTAAAAACAATTGTATTGCATATTGCTTTTATACACTTAAATAAACAAACCAATGATGTCTCTACGCAACAGTTTAAGTTGAAAAAAGTTCTTGCAAATTACAATGAGAAAATCTTAACTCAACCAGCTGAATTTTCACTAAGATAATGTGGATTTAATGAAATACACACAAAATGAAACAAATTTTTATGGCAACAACAGTATGGAAACTGCTCTGAACATAGGACAGCATGACTGAGTTTTCTTCATAAATGGTGTTTTTTGCACATTCTTCTATGCAAATATTGTCAACACATCAACATTATGATTACAATTAGATAAACAGAGAGGATTTTGGACACCCTGTACATGCGTTTATATGCGAAGTCAGCTTTGCCTGTGAAACTACCTTTGCATGATAACTTTGCAAACAAATTTGTTTCTCATGTTAAGAAGAATGCACATGCCTTTACAAGTCCATGAAGAAAATTCTATAATTTAGAATAACTATAAATAAGCTACACAGAATCTCCATGCCTTATACTGACACTTTATGCTATGTGTGCATAAGGGCACTCAGATAGCTTCTTTCACATCATCCAATAGTTAATTGTCATAGGCTCAGGTTGGATATGCTTCCTGATATCAAAAAGAGGATGATCAATCTGTGTCAGTGCTTTTGTGCAATATTCATCGCTGTTTCTTAGCATTTTTTTTAATCTACTTGTTTATGCAGATACAAGCTAGACTCCCCTCCTGGAAGATTTAGTAAGAGTGTACTAAGCTGTAGAACTTCAATACAGCTACAGAGAGTCTCCTGCATGCAAATACTAATTGAAGTCTAAGCTTTTGTGAACAACTCTAAGTAGAATAAAACAAGAGTAAGATTCTCGGCATTTACTTCTGGCTGCATAAAAGCAGTGTTCTTGTGTTGGTACATTGTAGTAAATACCTAATATGGAGATATAAATATAATTCAAATTAAGGTAGAGACATTCAAGAGCATGATGGGTCAGCAAGTATTCAATTCCCCATTCAAGTGCCTAGTTATCCTCTGCATCTCAAGCATTATGATTCTGATACTTCTGAATTTTTCTGTGGTGATATTTTGACAGCATAAACCAATGTAATTTTATGATACTGACTTTGTGTATTGAGAGCTTCTCTGCATGCTTTGACTCAGCACACTAGATACTTATCCTGGAGTAACTGTCTGAGTCAATGTTGCAGGTGAGGCACTTAGAATGGCTTTTGCAGGCCCTTGCACTAATTTGTTGGAACGGTTCACGCCTACTGTATCCACATCCATCTCTATACATAGTTAAGATGATGTCACTTCATATATCTAGACTTTAAAATTAGAGTTTAGCATTGCAGAGGGAATGGGCAATAATTCTGAAATACTTCAAGCAGAAAAAAATGCTCGAATGCAGTAAAAATCAAGAAACACAGAGAAGTTTTGGAGGTTTTATTATCTTACGCATCGTGCAAAAAATGCCCAGGTTTTTCAGTACTTTGCTGCTTTTGTTTGTTTCTCCTTTCTCTACTTCTTCCCTCCTCTCCACACTTGAACTGTGTGCAAAAAACAGCAAGGTGAGGATGGTCATCCATCTCTGGTGAGGAGAGTGCTGGTGCTTCTAACTTTTCTTTAATGGGACCTAGTGACTAAAGAGATTGAACCTGGCATAACTTCAACATCCAATGGTTCATCTTCAACCTCTATTGACAGTGGTAGAAAGTCATTCCTGATGATGGCTTTTCAGAAGCCAGAGAGAGATAATCAAATACTGCTACCCTATTCCTTGTGACTAAATTGTTTGTGAGTAAAACAACCACCACTGAGATTAACCCATAGGCAGACTTCAAGGCTTGAGAGTGGAGAACACAAACACTGCATTGATGCTTTGAAGGCTGCTCATTTAGGTCAGGAATGAAATGTTCAGTGAGGAGAATATAGAAGACCTGTCTCTTCTCTTGTTTCAAACACTCCTTTCAGACACTACATTCAGTTAAAAGGGAGGGGAAAAAAATCCCACCCTGCTTCAAATATCCTAGCTTGCATGTATAATGAGAAATGGCACAGAAAATTAAGGAACCGTATAAGCTGGTAATTGCTGCCTCTGCACTTAAGAAAAAATACTAGGATAGCAAGCTGTGTTTGCACAGAAAACATAATCATGGTTTGCCGATATTTGCATACCTAAAAATTTATGGTAGAAATAATCCCTTGAAACAGAATTGTTGGATCTGTGTGGTTTGTGTATCCCCAGCCCAAAGGCGTCCCTGCCTACCTGCAAGAGCTCAGTATGTCTGTAACACTGAGACGTACCTGCTGAAATCAGTGCTACCTCATGCCCAGCACCCTATTGCACAGTACCAAGACAATCTGTGCTCCCAAGCACTTACAGTGAATAGAGATGGAAGATAAACTGATCATCATCTTTATTTACACAGCAGGGAATTAAGGCACAGATTTCAGTCAAGCTTAAAAATTTGGGAGAGTGCCAAAACCAGGCTCTGAAAATCCTTAAGCAAGTAAAAAGTCTTTTTCTTCCCTCCCAGACACCCAGAAGACCATGATTAGTAGCACCACCGAGACAAATCTGTGTGAGTATTGTGATAGAAATGTTGAGACTGACATGAATGGGCATGTGTGGTTCTGGGAGCAGCTGCAGGAATGAACAGCAGGAGAAGGGCTATACTCATGGCATATGTTGGTTTATGGCACCTAGATTAGCATGTGATTGGGACCCCAGCACCAGTATGTGCAGCTTCTCAGGGCACACGGTGTGGGAAGAACAGCCTAAAAGAAGGAAGACCTTACTTCTAGGCTAGAATAAAGACTCAAGCCGTTTAAAGATCATGGAAAAGGCAGAAAACAGACTTGGAACCATAAGACAACCAGTTAAATATGAAGGATGGTGAGCAAATCCTAATGATCCACAGGGGTGGAATGGGTTGGAGAGGCAGACTATCAGCTTGCAATGGGTACAGAAGAGCAGACCAAAGACTGGCACACTGTTTTCCAAACTCAGAGGAATCTGGGGCAATAGAGGAGGACTCAATAGCAGATGTCTCTCATCCTTCATGTCATTTTAAGTTCTTGGCAGACACTGGGATGCAAGCACTTCAGTGCCTGAATGCTGGGCAGGCCACTCTGCTAACCGTATCCTGGCTGCATCAAAAACAGCGTGACCAGCAGGTCGACAGAGGTGATTCGCCCCCTCTACTCCACTCTCATGAGCCCCTACCTGGAGTACTGCATTCAATTTTAGGGCCCTCAAAATAAGAAGAACATGGACCTGTTGCAGTGAGTCCAGAGGAGGGTCATGAGGGTGATCAGGGGGCTGGAGATCCTCTCCTATGAAGACAGGCTGAGAGAGTTGGGGTTGTTCAGCCTGGAGAAGAGAAGGCTCTCGGGAGACCTTCTAGCAGCCTTCCAGTACCTGAAGGGGGCCTACAGGAAAGCTGGAGAGGGACTTTTTACAAGGGCATGTAGTGATAGGATGAGGGGGAACGGTTTTAAACTGAAAGAGGGTAGATTTAGATTAGATATTAGGAAGAAATTTTTTACTGTGAGGGTGGTGAGTCACTGGCACAAGTTGCCCAGAGAAGTTGTGAATGCCCCCCCTCCCCGGCAGTGTTTAAGGCCAGGCTGGATGGGGCTTTGAGCAACCTGGTCTAGTGGAAGGTGTCCCTGCCCTGTGGCAGGGGTAGATGATCTTTAAGGTCCCTTCCCACCCAAACTGTTCCATGATTCTATGATCACACATAGAAGGATATAAGAGAGTAAAATAACTTTTGCTTCAGTTTTATTTAAAAAAAACCTCCTCACCCTTGCCCCCCTGAAAGGTCTTACGTTGAGATTTGCTACTTGGCTGCTGCAGTATTGCAACACCTTTTCTTGCATGCAAGACCTTGATTTTGCCTGTTCAGTGTGTGAGTCTGCATGTAACCTTGCGAAGATTCTGCTTTTGCCAGAGGTCAGCAGTGAAACCTGGTCTTCCTGGCCATGGACCAGTCAGATGACTGCAAGACTTGGCTTCCTGTGTTTTGCAGCGACTCTAGAAAGCCACATACTGTTTCTGAGTGTGAAGCATTTGAAATCCTGTAATCCCTGGAACTCTTGGAGGCAAATCTGGGGAGTGATCTTTGCTACAAAAGCACCTTGTCTAGTCTGGCAGGTTTATTCCAAAGACATTGACTATTAATTTGAAAAGTTTCATTACCAAAAGGGCTTGATCCTCTCTTCATCTCCCCTCTCTCCCTTTCATCTCACTTTAAAGACGAAACAACTTCTCATCAGGATCTTTTGCTCCCCAGTTTCAAAGCAGTGGCTTGTTCAGGATGGCTTCTTTCAGTTTTGTGTGGGGGAAATACTATGTTGTAAGAACTGGTCAGCTCTCCAAAGCCAGAACTGGGTTTCTAGGAGTGGAAGTGCTCTTGCTACCTTGTCCTACGGACAAACCAAACTCTGAGCTCTTTGCAGGGAAAAGGATAATGTTTCTCTGCAGTTGGGCCAGGAGCAATCTTTGCTGTAATAACCTTTTCCAAGGTAATAATAATAATAATGTATAGAACATTATGTCTACAGGTACTGCTCCAGGGGTGTTCTTGGGAGTCTGCTGTGATAGGTAAACTGTAGTAGAAAAATAGTCATTCCAAGAAATGTCATCTTGTCTGTAAAAGGATTTCTAGATAAATGTCTTTTGTTCCCATCTTAGCCACCCACTCCCCACATATATACTTTGCATTTATATTGCATCTTTTTATGTTCAGCCTTGTTATTTCAGCTCTGACAAAGACCCTTGGGTGGTCAAGGAGTTGTATGAACATGCTGAGCTGACCTGTATGTTCACTGACCCGTGTCATTTACACAGTAAAGCAGAAAGTCTGTGGAAAAGCAGGTACCCACATACTTTTCCCACGTTCAAACAGAATGCTGTTGTGAGTGTGAAAGGATGTAGCTTCCAGCTTTGAAAGCCTGTAACTGATTGTGGCCCCCCTCACCAATTTGTATGTTTCCTTTATGGAAGTGGAAGGGAGGTCTCCAAATCACTTTGCAGCTGCAGGAAATACTGCCTGGGCCACTGTAAGGTCTATGCTGCATAGTTGCCTGATCTAAATTCAGGCACCCCAGCTGAAAAGCCAGATGTGGATTGCCCTTGCTGGTTGAGAGGTCAGTAGGTAAGGGTCTAGGCCTTTGACTTATAATAAGGGATTTATCATTAGATCCGGTCCCTGATACACTCTTTTCGCTTTGGTTAATTAATCTCCTGGTGATGACTCCTGCTTCTGAAAACAGGTATTGCCTTTGCCTCAGTTGAAATGTTACACAGTGCACAAGGTTTTCTGCTTAATCTGGCTCTTTGAAAGCCTCTGTGCAGAGATAAAAACTAGTGGTATCAAGATATGTGTCCTTATGTCCACAGTGTGCACTTCTGTCAAGGTGAGATTTGTCTAACCTTATTATGAAAAACTGTGGTGCTTACATGGTCCTGGCCTGGAAAGACTGCTGCCAGAAGAAAAGCAGATGCCCTGTCTTGCTTGTGTTTATAACCACACAATGCTGTGCTCAGGGGTAATTTCTAGGATGTCATTGCGCACACACTGCTTTATAGGTTGTTTTAGGTGAGGTAATTCTTGTTTTTTTTGTAGAAGATAGTCTTTAGCACTTTCTTCTGGTGCCCAAATTAAAGCCCTGTAGTCCAAACATGCTTTATTTGTAGATGTGTCAACCACTGTCTTTCTGAAACAGCCAGTGTTGTTAATATATTCCCGTTACTCAGAAACCACACTTAAACTTCACTGGAACTGGTTGCTATGGGACTTACCCCTCTTCTCATTATATCTTGTTATATTGAATCAGTTTAGCCAAAGTTTTTCAGATCTGTCTGTAGGATTATACATGTCCACAGTAAGAGAGAATCTTGCGTGCTTTGCTGCAAAGCACGCAAGATTTGGTTTTTTTTTTTTAAGACAAAAGGAAGATACTCTGCCACATACAAATCCTTGTTTGTCCTGCAGCACTTTTCTTGCTTTAAAATAGCACCTAGTGCCTGAGCACAAGTTTTGTGAGGAGTAGCTGAGGGAACTGTGGTTGTTTAGTCTGGAGAAAAGGAGTCTGAGGGGAGACTTTATTGTGCTCTACAACTACCTGAAAGGAGGTTGTCCCGAGGTGGCTGTTGGTCTCTTCTCCCAAGTAACAAGTGATAGGATGAGAGGAAATGGCCTCAAGTTGTGCCAGAAGAGGTTTAGATTGGATGTTAGGAAAAATTTTTTCACCAAAAGTGTTATTAAGTATTGGAAGATGATGCCCAGGGAAGTGATTAAGTCACCATCCCTGGAGGTATTTAAAAGACGAGTAGATGTGGTGCTTAGGGCCATGGCTTAGTGGTGGGCTTGTTAGTGTTAACAGTTGGACTTGATGATCTTAAAGGTCTTTCCCAACCAAAACAATTCTATGATTCTATGATCCTGGTTTCTGAACTCTAAAATCCCCTGCTCTAAGCAAAACCAAGGATTGCTCTTACAGAGCTGTCCTCTGGCCACCCTCCTATGGCAAGAGTCAAAGGACAGTCATTAGTTTCATTCATGGTCATTAGTTTGACAGCAAAAACAAACACAAGCAAAAGTCTGCCAAGATTATAAGGACTCTCTTCTTTTGGATTGCACTCAACATAGATGTAGTGAAAGGTGGTAAGCTTAAAACCTCCCCCCCCCCAACTCTGCTGCAGTAATGCAGATCTTACAAGGTCCTGCAGTCTCCTTCACATATATTTTGTCAGCTGTATAACAATACATACAATAGTGTACAGGCCTGGAAGGAGAAAGGTAATGGGAAGGGGAAGCTGGAAGGTGACATGTCCAAAAACCCTGTAAAAATTGCTAATTGTTCCTTTATTGAACTATAGTCAGCCCTAAAACCAGTTATGTTCCTCTGCAATGAAGAGAAATGTCCTGTGATAACTGGTATATCCACATCTAGCTGCTCAGCAGGAACAGGGTAGGGTATTTACCTTTACATGATACCTACACACTGTTCTTAAATGTAACCAAGCAATTTCAAGAGATCTGCTCTGTAATGTACTTGATCTGGGAAAGCTACTTGCTTTAACCACAATTTAAATGTTACAGGCTGCATACCTTAGTTTATCACCTGATTTGTAAATGTGTCTCTTACAGGGAACTATGGTGGTCCAGAACAATATGGTTTTCTGAACACACTGAAAATCATGGCAGATGTACATTTTGTCTGCCAGCAGAATAGACCTTAGTGGTTATACAAACATCAGAGTTCATAACAATTAATTTAATCTTATGTTATATGCATTCCTACCCATTATATATGTCAGCAACCCATAGTCTTAGGGTACCTCTGAGGGAGGACATGCTGAACAATTCAGTGGCTTATCTCTTTCTCCTTAAATATATAACCCACCATTCTACTGCTATGAAAATAATTGTGTCAGGACTCAGTCCTCCATGGACTAAACTCATCTGTGCTGCTTGATAGCTCATGCAACATTAAACATATAGATGATTGCTGGTGTCAAGGTTTAGCATGCTGTACCTTTTAAATCCAGAGCAGAGGTGACTCTCAGGGTGCCAGGCTGAAGAGCAAGCATACTGCAAAGTCATGAATTAAAGTATGGGAAGTGGTAAGAGTCTGGCTTTGATTTAATTACCAATTTTGAAATGTGCCATTCTCATGCAGTGATTTGCAAGTGGGAATCAGATCAAGTTAGCTCTCGTAGACTTTGATAGCCACTTTTTTTTTAATAATACTGAATCAGGAAGACTGCTTTCCCTTTGTCTGCCCTACCGCAAACAACTGTTATTTTAGATGACCGGTTTATGTCTCCAGCTGTGATAAACTTTCCTACAAAGAGGGAAGGAGGAGGATGAGCATACTGTTAGCCCTTCCTTGCACAGTACTCTGAGCTGCAGAATGACCTTCACTACAAAAGCACTGGGCAGATGAGCAATGTCAAGTTCACTGCTGTCCAAATAGCTGTGGAGGTGGTTACTGACAAGGTGGGTGTAAGTGTTTAAATGAAAGCAGTGAACAAAATAGGTATTTCAAGTCAGGTGGGCAAATTGCCTTTCTAATTTTCTGGTTTTAGTTGGATTGCTTTTGAAGCCCACACCTGTAAATGTGTGGTCACGTTTTGATAAAGACTTTGCTAGTACACACCCTGATCCAAACGAAGCCATTTTCCTAGTGGCTCTTCCTTTCATGGCAAGCAGGAGTCTTGTGGCTACGTACTAGGCTAGGACCACTTGAGTGTGGGATCAGCTTTGGCACTATTTGCTCGTGAGTTTTGACAAACCGCTGTGTCTCTGCCTTGCACACAGAAAGCAGGACCTACTTGTCACTCCCTCCACTTTTGTGTTAGACTGCTTGCTAGGGACTGTACTGTAGTGACAGGAACTGTGGGCTGACTCGTGTGTACGGCTTCTAGCCCTGCTGTCATCTTACAGAAGAAAGCCTAGCATTACACATCAAATCTAAAACCTGCAATGTTTCTGCTCTTGAAGAGTAATGCGAGCAATGAAGCCCTTGTCTTGTGCTCCTAAAACATCTGAAGAACCTGCTGCTGTTTTATATAAATATTTCAAGATCCAGTCATGAAATCAATGTTAATATTCATGCCACAGAACACATGCTTTACTTTTGAAATCTTCTGTTTTCCACATAGGCTGTTGTATGACGTTTTTAAAGTGCCAATGCCTGGAACAAAGCTGACTTCTGTGGACTAAAAGTGTAACTGCTTTCTTAAAACTTCAGGAATGTTCTGATACAGTCATATTGAAAAGAAAATATGTGACACAGACCCTGAGCACTGCTGAGAAGATGAGCACAGAATTGAATCAGTGCTCTGCTGTTTTTTGCTTCAGGCTTGCAGAAATAATTTTCTTAGTGTATTAAATCCAGAAGGATTCACCCTGCAAATGCAATGAAAAGCAAGACTCATCCAGATCAGCAACTGCTTTGAAGAGAGCTGTTTGAAAGGAAAGAGGTAAGAAGGTCTGAGACAGAGAAGAAAGCAGGAGATATTAGGACTTAATTTCATAAGGAACTTTGAACTTTAGCTGTGTTCAGAAATGTTAATAATAATACTGATCGATCATACCTAAACAGTGTGAATGTTCCTTGTCAAAACTTATTTAGCAGGACTTGCAATATTCCTCGTAAGGTGTGACTTCCCATATTAAAAGACTAATCCCTTCTAACATAAAAAATATAAACGACCAACATAAGTAAGTTTACATTTTCTATCCATCTGGGCTTCATTTTACTGTGGCATACGCCAATGGCCTGGCTTCAGAGCAAGCTAGAGCAAGTAGTGATTGGATCTAAGGTTGTGGCATGACACCTGAAAAGAGAAGCAAGAGAAACATAGAATCATAGAATGGTTTGGGTTGGAACATCTAGTTCCAGCCCCCCTGCCACAGGCAGGGACACCTTCCATTAGACCAGGTTGCTCAAAGCCCCATCCAACCTGGCCTTAAACACTGCCAGGGAGGGGGCATCCACAGCTTCTCTGGGCAGCTTGTGCCAGTGTCTCACCACCCTCACAGGAAAGAATTTCTTCCTAATATCTAATCTAAATCTACCCCCTTTCAGTTTAAAACCGTTCCCCCTCATCCTATCACTACATGCCCTTCTCCAGCTTTCCTGTAGCCCCTTCAGGTACTGGAAGGCTGCTAGAAGGTCTCCCAAAAGCCTTTTCTTCTCCAGGCTGAACAGCCCCAACTCTCTCAGCCTGTCTTCGTAGGAGAGGTGGTCCAGCCCTCTGATCATTTTTGTGGCCCTCCTCTGGACTCACTCTGACAGCTCCATGTCCTTCTTATGTCGGGGCCCCAGAGCTGGACGCATTACTTCAGGTGGGGGTCTCACGAGAGCAGAGTAGAGGGGGCAGAATCACCTCCTTCGACCTGCTGGTCGAAGCAGCAGGATTTTTTGCTGTTAAGTCTCTGACCTGGTTAAGATGTTTTCTCTTGAATGCCTTAGACTCTGATGAAGATTGGCTCAGCTAAGCTATAGTTCAGCTAACCTGAAATAAGAGGGTGATAATGAGGCAGAAGAAACTTCAGTCAGCAGAATGCTTTTGCTTTCTATGCAATTGCCACCAGCCTTCTGGGAAAGAATATAATAATATAGCTCAAACCTTTTGGATTTCTTCCTTAAATATGAAATCTCCACATATTAGGACTATATCAGTTTTTATTCCACAGGCCTTACTCGGTTCTTGCTCATGTAAGTGGTTTTGTATTTTCTAAGCACGTATTTAATTATCAGTGTGCTATCATCTTGTTCATAAACTGGATCCTTTCATATTTTCTCATGCCAAGAGGTTCAGTAGCTATAGGTTTACCACATTTAGTAACAGAATAGCCTTTCATAACAGAATGCCATCTCCTGAGAGGTCACTGTCTTGTGAAGTCCTGATTTTTGTTCTCCTGGACAATCACTCATTCAAGAACAAGCTAAGCTTCACTCTGTTTTTTACAATGGATGAGATCAGTGCCTGATGGGTATGATAACAGAGATATTAAGTAATAGAAATTGCAGATTAGACACTAAAAGCAGCCTGTGGATGTTGTTTAGCATTTTAATGCAATAAGCGGTTTCCTAGCAATCAAGCTACATTTACTAACAGTCTTTAAATAGCTGAGCATGCTCTTTCTAAAAAAGGTGTTAAAAGCTGAGAAGTTCGAACACTTTTTTTCCCAGATTATATAGGAAGAATAACAGGTTTGTTATTGAGATGGAGTGAGCTTATACCAGGAACTAGCGAACAAGAGCTGAAACTTTGAACTGCCTGGGAACATCTGTTATGATAATGAAACCTGGGACCACACATCATTGGGCAAAGATGCAGGGTGGACCTATGTCAGGTATCACACAACAGTGCCTAGAGAAAAGCCGTGTGCCAACATTCCTAATTTCATATTGTGTTAAAGCACTACCTGTGACAGAAGATAGGAATCTACGTGAGGTGGCTTTGGTACAGAAGTTCTCCTTTTGGCTGCCCTTGTCTGACAAGCAGTCGCACTGAGTCATGCATTTGGCATAGATCTTCTGTGTTTTTCAGTGATTTCAACCACAAAACTACCTGACAGTGCTAATACTCTGAAGGAGAGCGTGGTGTTTGAATTAGTGAATTGAGCTTTTGGCAGATGTACAAGCCAGATTTTAAAACAGTTCTATATTTGGAAACTGCATAAGACACTGAATTGTTTTCAGCTCTGGGTTTATGAAATGGTTTGCAGTGCAGTCCTGGCATGGGGAAAGGGAGCAGCTCAACACCCACTGATGCTGACTCCCACCGGTCAGGGAGGTTTCCAGGGAGGTATCTAAAGCTGTTCACAACAGCCAGAGTGGAAGTGCTGCCATCAGCTTATATGGAAGAAGAGAGCAGCTCCTTACAACAGCATTACTTCAAAAGGCCTTTCTTTTTTTTTTCTCTGGGGTATGGTGTGCCAGAAGGGCTTTTGGTCATGCTGGTTGGTAGATCCTGACTCACACTTGGTGTGAACAGATGGTGATGAATGGTTATTCCCCTTCCTTCAGTTAAATGTGTTTAAGTCCATGAATGAAAGATGGGATTTGGTGTTAAATTGTCCTGGACTGAAACCCTGCAACAAATGCTCTTTTTACAGTCAGCTGAGGTACTTGGTTTCTCCACTAAGCACAGGAGAATTTCTGCCTATGCATCAGCTCTGGCATTCAGAGTAGTGATTTTATATTGTCCTCAATTCGAGGTCTTCTATCCTCTATACTAGTCAGACCAAGACGATACAAAAAATGGCACAGTTTTCTGTTGACACAGGCCAGCAGCAACCTGCTAGCACCCCTGCTGAGTCCTGCTTGGAGGACCAATGTTCAATTTTACAACCATACAGTTTATGTTAACAGGAAGATCTACTGTTACTAGAGAAGAAGAAGTTTCCCAGAACATTGACAGTTTGAAATATTGGCTTGACATACTTTCTTCCTGTTTGCTTGGAGCCCCTAAATAAGCTTGGGTTTTCTGGAGGATTTGTGGCAGGGGGAAGGACTATTGCTTTTCCTTTAAGCTCTCTCATGGTTGCTAACAGAAACTGTCTGTCTCACTCCCTCCTGATTTGTAGTAATCATGGTTGAGTTTGCTACATCATTCCCAAGTGGCTTGTTCCCTTACAACACTATCATCTTGTACATGAGACCGAACAATGTCGAAAAACAAGTTCATTTGAAGACGAGTTCATTTGAAGACAAGTTCAAAGAAGATGAGGTCATAAGATTTCCCCCTTGTTAAATATCTGCTTGAAATATCAGTGGTTTTTATTTTTCTATGGTATTTACATCAGTTAAGTTTCATTTCGGTACCCCAAATGTGCACTGAAGCTTACTGTTACACTTGCAACTAACCCAGCTATCTTGTTACTGAGATTTGCTGTGCAAGAAGAAAGGAGAGAGGCAGTTGTAACATACAGTGCCATGGGAAGAGGAAGGTACTTACAGAAGATAGTATGTACTCTTGACATACTTTGAAGCATAATTTCTGAATCTGAGACAAACAGGAAAGTGAAAGGAATATGAAAGGGGCAAGGTACAGCCATGGCCTGGCAGAAGAACTTGCTCTTGTTAGTGTGGACATAATGCGTGTGCCTTGCAGGTACTGCTTTTCTGGCCTTCTGTTACAGGACTTTACATCGGGTGTGGGTTAGACCAAATTAGGTACAGATTTTTGTAGGATCATCCTCCCTTTCCTGCCATTCATTAGAGTGACGGAGTAAAATGAGGTCAGACAACTTCTGATCCTGGAGAACAGATATTCCTCAAAATATTTTAAGCTGTCAAGAACTGCTCTGTCAGATCTTTGAACTGGAAATGCTTCTGTAGTGCTCAACTGCTCAGCCACAAGGTGTCTGTGAAGGATAAAGCTTCCACTCCACTCCTATCCCAAAGTTTTGCCTAATGGCAAGTAAGCCATCATATTAAAGCTACATGAATTCAAGAAGTCCATGAATAGTTCCACAGGAAGAATCACTGCATTACAGCTGTGCTTCCACACACATTACATTTGAGATGTAATGAAAGTGTCTTGAGAGCATATTGCCATATTCAGCCAAGTGGAAAATTCATCTTTTAAATACATCTGACTGTTTGGAATATAACAGGCTAGTGAAATAGTTTCACTGGTTGCAAATATGCATTTTTTGTAGCATTGTAGCCTCAAGGCTGATGTGTTAGATTATGATGTCAGATGTTGTTTCCACACAAGTCAGGAAGATATTTAATTGAAAATATATTTTTTCCTATCTATGGGTTATTCAACGTGGGACATCTCACAGATCAACCCATGTAAAATTAATGGACACAGGAAAAAAAGAATTTGAGGTTTTGCCAGTGTTGAACTAACTTTGCCTTTTGACTTTCCTAGGAGCCTAGTATTAACTTCACACCAGTTTTCCCTTGTTCTAACTTCATCTTTTGTGTTTTAAGAGATGCAAGTGAATTCTTTGTATTGTTTAGTGAAATATTAATAAACCAAGACAATCATTCTAGTTTGATGCACAGAACGAAAGCAATTCACTGTGATATAATATACTATTTTAAAGGTTTACTTGCATCCTTAAATGAATACCAGTATTCTTGGAGGGTGGGGCAGACTGGGTGCTTTGCTTCCCCTCTGCGTCACAGTGTTGGTACTGGTGGTCAGAGTTGGAGTAACAGCTCTCAGCATAGCAGCTGTTCCTCATCATACAGCACTCCTATCACAATTAAGGAGAAAAAGTCCAGAAAAATAAATCTTCATTTTGTCGTGTTGAATCACGCCTTGGATAATTAGGGGTGACAGCAATTCTTCAGCATCTAATGGAAAAATATTACTCACTGCAATCCAGAAAGGTGAAGGCTATTTCTGTTTCATGTCTTCAAACTAGATAGCCATATGCTCCAATACAATAAATGCTCTCTGCATGTGGCAATTGATATAAGAATCTGTGCTCCTAAAATATGAGGGTGGGGGGATCCCTCAGTGAATTTCTTCATTCATAAAACATTTTCCTACAAGCTTGGTATTAGCAACAGCTCAGCAGAGATCACAATGCTGAATAATTTGTATTTCTAAACCAGAGACCTTGTTCCCTACAGCTTTTGTTACTCTGTTAGCTGTGTGGCAGGGAACAGTAGTCTCTATGTGTCTTACAGCCTGCCAAGGCACTGCTGCGCTACAAGGCACTGCTCTGTCTCAAACGTTTTCTTCAACCAGCCAAGCAGTAGGCTTTATCCTCTGATTCGTGGTGTCGGCTTTGTGCTCGACGGTAAGATTTACAGGCTTACAACAAAGCTATGCATCAGTCTCTGGCATATAACTCTGTCCAACTGGCACGAACAAGACTGAGGATTTTGCAAGTGCCAGTCTCAACAAAAGCCAAACAACTAGTGCCTTCCTCTCCTCCTTTTTTTTTTTAATAGTAGAAAAGAAAGACAAAGGAAGCAAATTTCACTTCAGTATAGAACTACTCTGCTACAAGACCAGTGTTGGCTCAGTAAAATATTTCTCAGAAAACTTCCTTATTACGGTTGACGGACTATAAAAAATAACATCTAATACTTTCGTTCATTGATATAAGAAAAATACAGCAGTAATTAGCATCTTATTTGAGTGAGGTGGCAGAACAGGTTGAAACCCAGTAGAATCTCTTCCACCAGTAACAAGGACACTAGTAAATAAGTAGTTAAGGACTATGAAGCATCCTCCAAGCTCAAAAGGCAATCATTCCGTGTTATCACTGATTAATTTTGTGGAGGATTCATAGCTGTTGTTGCATGTCTCTTTTAATGCAGATGGATTTCTCTCTGATCCTACAGACAGAATTATGTGCTGCTGTGGGGCTGCATTGACTCCAGCAGGTGCAAGAGATTGCAGGCACTGAAGTCCCAAGGACTTTGTCCCTTAAAGCTAAGTATACATCAGCAAAAGCACAGGAAACTGTTTCCTAAACCTCTTTGTATGCATAGGGAACGTCTGCTGTTTTGTGTAGTTAGAGACACCATGTAGAGAGTCAATCTGAGAATTAGAGCCCAATCATTGCTTTGAAGAACTGGGATTGTAGTGAAGATTTTCTGTGGATGTTTCTTCCCTTATTTCAAGGAGGGCAGTGGGGAGGGAAAGGAAGGAGCAGGAAATCTGAAAAGAATGCACTGCACATTTTTTTCTCTTGATATTTTAGAAAGCATACTTTTTCAAATGTTAATACAGATTTCATTGCTTGTAAATTGCTCCTTCATATGGTTTATGATTTTTGTGATATGGCTTATAAATAACTGATGAAGTAGTTCAAGGAAAACCACAAAAAATACTTAAAAGGATGCTGTCAAAATGTATGTTACCTTGAAGTTTTTTTCCTAGCCTTGAATATTTAATGACTTAATTTCCCTGTTTCTTACTTGAAAAATAGCTCCACCATGAAGCTACGGTGCTGATCTTTTTAAAAACAGAGAACACTAGAATCTCACTTATCTTTGTATACATTTCTGAGGATTTATGAAATAGTACGCAAAAGTTATTCTTGTGGTTTTATTAGATACTATAAATGAAAGCCCACCATGCTTTGTGAACTCTTCAAATCCGTGTTGAAGATGGTCCATGTATGGTTTGAATGAGATTTCCAGACTCTGAAAGTACACCTGTGCTAAAGACAGGTCTGGAAAACTGGAAGACATGGAATCTATTTTTGTAGAACTTCAGAAGGATGCCAATTTCTTTTTCTCCATACCATTTTTGATTTGGTGAGTTCAAAGTTCAGAACTCCTCATGTCTCTTCCTCGAGGGAGAGTAAGAATCAATGCTGAGTGGTGATCATGTACATCTGATACTATGTTTACCTAAGTGAAAAGTGTATGCCATTCACAATTTTGGAGTACAAGTAACGAAATTACAGGGGACCATTTTCTTGCTTCCAATCATAAACCTCTTTCAGCCAGCATTCAGTTCAACACTTCACTTGGCTTTTCCTCAGTCCTCACAGAGATCTGCCTTTTGCCTTCTCCCTGGTCTTTCCATTGCTTTAGATGCGTTATCCAAAGATCCGCAGTCCAAACAGTGCTCTCGTTTATGTATTTATTTGCCACTGCTATTTAGTCTCCAAGGAAACCCTCTAGAACACATCATTCAATTTTCTTTCAAGCATTGTCATGTGCCAATAGCTTATATTCTAAAGGACCTCGATTTTTTTTTTTTAAATAATCGCAATTACATCAAAGCTACACCCAAGCTGGTAAGAGTTTAAGACAGACCACAGCAATAATACTTTCTGCTCTACAAAGTGGTGGTGTAAAGGATGTTCACTAGGTGATGAGACAGGGTGATCAAGTGAAAGGACATGATCTAGTATTTACGGCTGCATTCTTCTGGATCTGCCTGTTTCCTTGCTCTTGCTGCATAATACAACACAGCATTTACCTTGATCCTGGAATAAACGTAACTTCCTCAAACAACGTTTGATGTGCTGTGAGGTGAGTCGAAAGTGTCAGGTTTTTTTACAGCCCTGTAAAGTGAATGGGTCTTCCCACCATAGAAAGCAGAGCTGAAGTAGTAAGATAATGGGAAATTTGTGACTTGGAGGCACTGAATCCTTATTCATTCAGAGATACTAAGATAAGGGTAATTGCTTTCCAGTCAAAGGTTTTCAGAGATTTATAGCTATAAAACTTTTCTCAAAGGTATTTTGACAAACAGTTTTATACAATAATAAGCATTGTACAATACAGCAATTAGGAAAAGTAGAAATAAAGTAAAATTTATAGAGGAGAAAAGTGTAATTACAAAGTTTGCTGGAAATCTTTGGAAAGAGACAGGTACACAAGTTCTTAGTTTAGGTCTATAGATGAATTTATTTGCCATCATGATTCTCTGTGTTGGCGAGACAGCAAATCCTTAATGATGGTTGAGGACAAATCAAGCAGTAATCATAAATTTCCCATTTATATATCTTTCAAAAAAAAAATCCTTGCATTATCAATTTGTCAGCAACTTTAGGGAATATACCTTAGTGATCTAGTTTTGAGATGTGCTCAACCTGGCTGGTGACTGGAAGGCAATTGGAAGTTTTAAGATTTCTCATAAAGATGGAAATGAAACAGCTGTCTTAGATGAAGTGCCAGTCTCTGCAGCAACATTTCAAGGTGAACGTGACCAGTCCAGAGCAAGAAGTATCTTAGGATCTTCACTGTCATATGTTATCCTTCTAGAATAACACAAACCTCTGGAAAAGTGTACAGCTTTGGGCGCTTCAGTCCAGATTGAGTTGCATTGAAACAATTCAGGCTGTGATCCAAAACCCATTGAGGTCAATGGAGAGATTCCCATTCATTTTCAATCGCTTTTGAATCAGAGCCTTAAAGCTGGTGTTTTGTCAGAATTTGCTTAGGCAGACTGTGAAACAGAAGTATGCATTTCTCAGAAGAGCTGGAGAACACTGAAACTGGTCTGTTCCCTGCAGCTGTATTGAGGATTATGCCTGACTGGCAAAGTTTTCCAAAACGTTTGATCTTCAAATTAATTTGATGGTCCTGCTCAGCACAGGGTAAACACAGCAGCAAAGTGTTCTGCAATATTTATTCACATTTTTAAATGGATGGTTGTCAACAGTGTTTTCTTCTCTTTGTTTACCTTTTTGATAAATCATTCTAGTGAACAAGTCTGCTAGCTGGAAGGGATTGCTGATACAGCAAACCTTAAATTGGTTGCACTCTTCAGTCTGTTAGTTAGTCCATGCATGCTATAGTTAAAGGTGCAGCTGCAGTTTGCGTCATTGTGCATAGGCTGGTTTTGTACTGTCAGCTGTGCTGAGTGGTTTATATATCCAGCAGATCACAACAGGCATTGTAGCCATTGCAGATTGAGCTGTCTCCATATCCTATTGAACATGAGGCTGGCATAGCTTTGTCTAGTGAAGTGACTGCCTCGTATAGCTCCCACTATTGGCAGCGTGCGGGAAAATGCATCACTTTTAACATCTACAAGTTGCAGGGAATTTATGCCAGACAGAGAAAATGCACAGCAGCAGGTTTTAAATGCAGTGCCCAGTGGCAACAGGGAAAGTATGAAGATAGACTAGGTGCCTAGTTTGTTAATACTCTCTTAAAATAATTTCAGAAGACACAACAGTTGGTATCTAAGTTTCTTTAAAAGTCAAGACCCTGCTACATCTGTCTCTTTCTTAAGAGATTTACTTTCTCTAAACAATAAAGCCATGCAATGATAATCCAGAGGATCACACCAATTGTCTGTTGTGAGAGGAAACAAAGGATGAGTCTGTGATTCATTGTCTGGATTAAGATTTTAGAGGTCTGGACTCTTTCTTTTTCATTGCTTTTCTGACTGACTTCTAAGAAATTGTTCAATCTCCTTCCATAGTTCTCTACTGCAAAACAGGAAGATTCTCCTGATTTTAGGGAAGAATTTGAAGAGGAATTTGTTACTACTTGCCATGAAATCAGTTGTATTATAGATGACCAGATCAAAATCAAGACACTGAAAATGTTGCTAGAATGGATTTTATCTATACTGCAGTGCCATTGTTCATTTTGCAATTGTTAAGAGAACACAGAAGAGACACTTGCTGTACACAGGTTTATAGACATTTCTGGAAGTCTGGGGAAAGAGCTATCACTCCCAGTGGATAGTTAACAGGTGGCCATAACCTCTGTGGGAACCTCTGGTTGTTGATACTTGTGGTCTGCAATTGTTTAAGGTCAGAAAGAAGCTGTTTGGGAAGGTCAGTCCTCCTAGCACATCACCCAGAAAAATAGGAAAATAAAGTGGTTTTATTGCACCACACACACACTTTCAGCTTCAAAACATTATCCACTGTGAAGGATGTGATTCTGCATGATCCCCACGGGTAGCACGACAAGACAGCAAACAGAGTACAGCTGAAGATACTAACTCTGTTCTCAAGTACATGTCCAAGATAGTTCATCTACACAACTGCAATTAGTACATAGAAGTTTGTAAAATTTTCAGTAGTCTTCAAGTCAAGGCACCATACTTACAAAAGCAGTAAGTCAGGCAATATCTTGATAAAAGCACAGGCTAGTGCTACTGCTTCTGCAAGCAGTAGCAGGATATCCCCAGCAGGATATTGCTCCTGGCATACATGCTGACTTGAGTCCTCACTCATGATACTGCTGGGCAGATGGGCGCCTGATGCAATTTTAGCTGCATTCTTTAATGTCACCTTTCCATTTAGAGCACAAAGTGAAATAGGACACTGTGATTGAAACTGCAGATAGCAACTTCCAGATTTTGTTGTGAATGTTTACCGTTCCTCTATTGGGAGTGAGAGGCAAACAGAAAGATCACTTGTCCTGAAGCCAGGCAAACCCCCAGGCCTGAAATCAGGTATTAGGTATTACATATTAGATATGTAGCAATTTGTGTTATCAAATATGGGCAGAAAACTTACTAAAAATATTCAAACATACCATTGGAGTCCTGGGAAGGTTTTATTTCTCTCTTTCTTTTTTACAGTTTCCTGTTAGCTGTTGCATGTTCTTCTGAACATATCACTGGAGAATGGAGGAAAAAGTAAGAAAATTTCCTTTAACCATAGGCAGGAATTGTACACAGTTTCCTTTTTTTTTCCTTGGAAAGCAAACACTGAGATACTTCCCTCATTTTAAATTATCTAGCGTAGCTGAATACATTTATGTTCCACTGATGCATTATATCTGCATTAAGTATTATATCTTCATATAATTATGCATTATATGTTCATATAAACCTTTCTCAGTCCTGTTAAATAAACTCCCCAAAAACACGGCTAACACCTGAAGTCACAAAGTCCCGCTTGTTGTCCAGATTAAATACTTAGAAGATACATTCTGACTTGCATCTTTAGGGCTTTCCGTCTGCTTTACTTCCTGTTGTAAAATTCTTAAAACAAAATTTGAAAGGCTAGAGACAAATATTCTAATCTTTGTGCTTTACATAAAAAAATCTGTTGTCTGTGTAATTCCTGAACATTTAGGATGCTCTCTGCTTTCTGTGCTGTGAGCTATTTACAACTTTGTACATGAACAGTTCATGATGCTGAATTTGTTCTTCCCTGAACAAAATTTTATTCAGGATGAGATGGCCTAATAGTTCAGTAAAAGGACATCTTTCAGGCATCTTGCTCTGAAACTCTGAAGTCCTAGAAAGTGCCCCTGTGCCAGAGGAGGTCAGCATGTTCCTGGGAGCTGCTTATGGCAAACAATGTCTCCTGCAATAAGGCTCACATCTGAATGCTGCGGTTAGTGTTCCATAAAGGGGCCAGGGAGGGGGTAGGGAAACACCACTCCTGTGACCTCTGCAAAAATTTTTTTTTTCTAATCATTTCTGGCAGGCCTCACTGATACCGAGCCCCAGTGTCCGCACCCTTCTCACATGTCGCAGGCTGAAAGCCAGGCTCCCCTGCAGCTGGACCGACTCCCTCTGCTCAGCACCTCCTCGCAGCCCCAGGTGTAAGGGGCACCTTGGTCACCACCACCTCCATGAAGAGCATTTCCCCCTCCGGGGCTCCGTTCTGCAGAAATCTGGGGCAGTTTTGCCCTTTTGCTTCAGCTTGGCGTTTGTCGTACACCCTTAGTAACTTCGAATTTGCCACCGCGGTTTTGTTTTTCCCTGTGCTCAGCTTCCCACTGGTAGCTGTGGTACTGTGTCCCACCCAGTCACTCCTGGAAGTCACCTGCTTCTGGGGAAGTTCAGGCAGCCCCATACCACCCCCACACTGGTAGAACTGGGGGAACCATGCCACCGTGGAGCCGGGCAGACCACCTCTGCTTTTCAGAAGAGTTAATGAGGCCCTCTGTACTTGGTTAAAACCCCACAGATCTTCCCAGCGTAGGTGGGCCAGCGGCTCTGCAGAAGCTTTTTCAGGGCACTGAGCTTAACCCTGTTCCCAGGGAAGACAGCAGCAAAATTGATCATGGCTTTGGTACCTGCAGAGCTGGATCTGATGTAAAGGATGAAGCAGCAGGCAAAGCAGGTTCAAAGTGAACAGCAAACCCCATAAAGAAGCATTCTTCTTTCATAAACTTGGGAGAGGATATAACTCCTACATGAATGGAATGATATGGGTCATAAACTTGTGGGAAGCAACCAGTTCTTGTATTGTAGAAATAGTCTGAAAATATATTATTTCATTAAGAAGATTAAATTTATCCTGAGTTTCCAGGAGAAGGAATATTTCATTTTGGCCTTACACATATACCCTATGTGGCTTTAAGTGTGTAGCCATGTTAATATATGCTGATTAATAGCTGCCTCCAAGAAGAGACAAGCAGTAATAAGCCTCATCACACTCCTTTTCTCACCCAGTCTGTCTTGGAGTGCTGTGAGTAGCACTGAGCAAAACCAGATGAAATTTAACACATCAGCCACTCTCCCCATCCCCTGACCAGCAGAAACAGAAAGAGCTCAGTTATTTAAATACACACAGTGCTTTACTATTATACAAACACAAACACCTTTCCGTCTTTGTTTCTGAGCAAAGAGGGCTGGACTCATCAGGTGATCCATGAGATGATGTTTTAGTGTGAATTGCATGGCTCTGTGGGATCACTGTGAGAGAGGGAGAGAAAATTCCTCGTTTCCATCACTTCTCTGGCATGTTAAACCAACCTTGTCTGGGATTAATCTGAGTCCTGGCTCTGGCTGTCTCTTGTGTTAACATCCCCAGCAGACCAAGAAATACTTTAATTCAAAAAAAAGTTCAGGCTAGTGGTTCTGGCTGCTGTCATTGGAATGACTTTCACCAAACAGCAATGGGGCTTGGAGAGGGCCACCGGGTTTCCAAGAGACAGCAGTCTGGTGCCGACCACATGCTGGCTGTTGCAGAACCCATTTATTACCCCCAGAGCTGCCTGCAAATCAACAGCACTGATTCCTGTGTGTGACCAGAAATACACTTCACAGACCAGTGGCTACAAGACACAGAGGAGTCAAACATCCTGGTCTTCTAGCTTCTGCTGATAGTTTTAAAAACTAACCTTTTGCTGTAACTCCTCAACAAGAAAAAGCTGTCAAAGTTGTCCTTTCTTCTATTTACTCCCAAAGATATGAGTGTTAGTAAAGAGATTATTATGCCTACAGCTGATTCCTAAACTCTTTGAAGCCACAATATTTTATTTTTTGAAAGCCACTGGGTAGCATTGAGTAGCAACCATTATCCAGAAAAGTTTCTTTTCAACAGTATCTGACCTTGTAATCCATCCTTCCCACAAGGTTTTGTTGTGCTTTGATTATCTCTGTAGCCTTGTTTGGGTGTGAGTGCAAAGGTGACAGTACCTCTAACTGTGACAGCGACTCAATAGTACCAGCTGTCTGGGGGGAAAAAAAACGTTTTCATGAATTTGGCTCCACCGTTTTTATCCTGAACTAATTTCTGGATAGATCTACAGGGACTTTGAGACTTCCACAAGAAAAAAAGAATTTTGAAATTAAGCTTTAAAAAATCAGTGATAAACTAAAAGAGGTCTTTCTTCAGGTCATTTCTGCTGTTGAACTAGTACAGTGAATAAGTGCTGGTGACACACAAACACACTTGTCTAGAACAACCTGAAATACTACTGGCCAGAAAGCTTATCACTGGAGCTGATGCAGGGTGGTGGTCGGGACTAAACCAGCTCGTAGCTGCTGGCTGGTGCCACAGCGTCAATGCATCCTGACTGTGAGAAGGTGAAGGCCCAGGGCAGACAAGGTGTGGTCCAAGTGAAGGATACAAAGTCAGTGAATGTGTAGATAGTGACTCCGAGAAACATAGCTGAAACTGGAAACTGCAATTCTCTCTTTACAACCAGTGCCAATATGCACTAACTCCAAAGACACATCTGAAGGAGGACATGACAACGTGCCAAAAGCCAGTGAAATTAAGATGGAGAGTGCTGACAGCTGACATGGCAGGGAGAACTCCATTATGCCCCCTCATCCTTCAAAAACACAAAAATTCAAGTGACTTTTTAAAGTCTTCTGCTATGCAGAAGATTTCACAGATTTTGCCAAAGCATTTTGATTGCTGTGGCTGTTAATTGACATCACAGATGGACAGAGAAAGAAATTAGGACAGTGGGACGAATTATGTTTTTTGTAGCTTTACATCTTCTCTATCTCACCTGACCAGCTGCAAAAGCATGTGATGACATAGCTTGTGAGAAGAAGCCAGACAGATATGCACTTATTTCAAGGCTGAGCCTTTCAGAAAACTGTGTACTAGCTCAGTAAAACAGGCAAGTCCTGGAGAGTGAAGACTCTTGCAATGAGTGTTTATCCCCTTCCCTTCAGCCAAGGGATGTGGGGAGTCACAGGTGAGGCAGGTGCCTTCACTTGACATGTTGTTGTAACCCTGGGACAGCTCTTTGCAGGTGAGAAGGTCTTGGTGTGTGGCTTAGAAATGTCTGTGCAAAGCAATGGCAAGAAGCAGCAGTCTAAATACGGCAGGGGAAGGAACTGGAGCTTTGCTGTGTTTGCCCGCAGGGTACAGTAACACAGGTGCCGACAGTACCGCTGCAGCCAGAACTCACTCATTCAGTGCCTCATGCTGTGTAGATGCGTGTTTAAGAGCCAGTTTAGTTTCACAGTCACTCAAAAGTCCTCATTGTGTTGTTCATAAAATAATCTTAAGATGCCATCTTGATACCTCTTATCGCATATCCTCTGGGAGACATTAAAATGGAAGACCCCTTCCAGGATCGCATGGCTGCTTTAATAACATAAAACGAATTATAAATATTAAGATAATGTCAGTATTGCTTTTTCTTTTCCTTGTTTAGACCTCATATTTGTTTTCTAAGGCTATCTAGCAGTGGTAAAAAGGTCCAGGCTAACTGCGTGTTTTCTTTATACAGAACCATAGACATGAGCTTAAATTTATGTCTGCAGCAGGATTTCATTGAGGATTTGGGTATTGAAAAGTGAAATGTTTGCCCTCCACAAAGATCAAAACACAGATGTCATCCTGCCAAATATAGGGAACCCATAATCAAAAGTTCATAGACTTTGTAGCCTATATTGTGTTTATCTGCAAGTTTGAAAGCAACTTTATTGTATCAAAACTGAGTTTTTCAGCCCTTACACAGTGTTGCATTCTGCATATATGAGTGAGCAGCGGGTATGCGTGGAGCTCTGCCTGGGCACAGGCAAAAAGCCACTTGAGAGCTTATGGATTAGAGGGCAGACCAATGTGCATGATATTGCAGTGGGAGTCTGCTACAGAGACCACCTGCTCAGGACAAAGAAATAGACAAGAGACATCTTCAAACAACTGAAAGAAGCCTCACATTCAGAGGTCCTGAGTCACTGAACTACCCTGATATCTGCTAGAGGGGCAACACAGCAGGTCACAAGCAGCTCAAAGAGTTTCTGAAGTGTGTTGACAATGACTTCTTGCACAGGTGACTGAGGAGCCAAGCAGGAAAGATGCTTTGCTGTCCTTCATGTTTACAAACAAGGAAGAACTGGGCAGAAATGCGAAGACTGGGGCAGCCTTGCCTACAGTGACCATGAGAAGGTAGAGGTCAGGATCCTTAGAAAGAATAGCAGAGCAAATAGCAGGATCACAACCCTGGGCTTCTGGAGAGCAGGCTGTAGCCCCTTCAGAGAGCTGCTTCAAAAAATCTCATGGGATTTCCAAGCCCGTGAAAATCCCAGGGCTCCAAAAAGCCCTGGAGAGAGGAGTCCAGGAGAACTGGTTGATTTTCAAGGATCACCTCCTCCAAGCTCAAGAATGGTCCATGCCAACAAACAGAAACCAAGCAAAGGGGGCAGGAGGACTGCACAGATGAGCAAGGAGCTCCCAACTAGCCTCAAACATAAAAAGGAGGTGTACAGGAGGTGGAAGCAGGGGCAGGTGACCCAGGAGGAATATAGAGATGCTGTCTGACTGTGGAAGGATGGGTTCAGGAAAACCAAAGCTCACCTCAAGTGTAATCTAGCAGGGGATATGAAAGTAAAAAAGAAAGATTTCTACAGGGTCATCAAGAGTAAATGGCATCCTAGATAAAAAGTGGACCTGTGACTACATGGAGCAGGGATTTGATGGCAAAGGATACAGAAAAGGCCAAGTTACTTTCTGTCTTCTTTGCCTTAGCCTTCAGGAATCCCAGGTCCCTGAGACCAAGGGGAAAGCCCAGGGTGATGTAGACCTGCCCTTGCTGGAGAACGATCATGTTAGGAAGCATTAAACAAACTGGACTTACACAAATGCATGGGATTTGATGGGATGCACTGAGGACTGAGGGAGCTGTCTGATGTTGTTGGTTGTGGAGTCTCCACCAGTGGAGGAATGCAAAATCCTACTCAACACAGTTCTCAGCAGCCTGCTTGACCTGACCTTGCTTTGAGCAGGGAAGGTGGACTAGATGTCCGCTAGACAAGGTCACTTCTAAAGATACCATTCTGTGATCCTGTAAAGACAGAGTAAACAGTGCTCCAGATGCTGAGAGCTCCAGCTGCTCAGGGCTCCAGCCCTTCCACAGCTGGCTTAATAGGAGGGAGCATATTTCTCTTAGGCAGAGCTGCTGAGCTAGGCTTCTTCCATACTGTTTCCATCATGGCTTCAGCCAGGGAGGTCTGGTAAAGAAGAAGATAATGAAGAGCATTCAACAAGGTTAAGAAAAGAAATTTCCTGAATTTCCAGCACAGCCCGTGGAAGCAAAGATACATCAAGCTCTTTGCATATAAGCATCTGTACTTAGGAGCATAAGCCAACTAATTAAATGACAAGAGTGAAGAAGAAAATTCCCCACTCGGCAGCTTGCTCCATAATTACCAATTACTGGGGCTTCTGCACTTTCCTTTGAAGCACCACACAATTGGGTGCTGACACTCAGACAGAGAAAGGATGCTGAGATGCTAATCTGCCAATTTATAAAGTGCAGGAAATATCAAATTACCTTTGTTAATTTTAATCCAGGTTTAAATACTGACTATTATATAGGCAAGCCCTTAAGTGTAATCTGAAAAAAAAAAGTATAAATTGATCTTGTTTCAAATTTGAAAGCGTTTAAGAGGTTTTCTTATGTTTTCTAATTTTGTGTGAAGTTGGAAAGGAAAATCTTCCCCCCGCCCCATTCACCGTGCCTCCCATTTTATTGTTGAATTTATACAAATATGTCCAACATACTTCTGTTGCTCTATCCCCTTACTCTCCAGCCTCTCATCTTCTCATCACCTTCTTGTCTTTTTGGGCAGGGATGGAATTGTGAGCTTCTGGGTCTCCCACAGTACATTGGTTACCTGAGCAGGCTCCGCAGACACTGCCTCACATAACGGTCATGATGGCCAATGCCCTGGCTGTTTGGGGTGAAGTCAGACAGAAAAGCGTATTTCTTTCCACACAAGTCACAGACCATGAGTACTGTAAAGCTAGCAATGACAGAGTTAAACAAGATTGTGAAAGCAGGTTTTTCAGAGCCCAGACTACGTTTGCAGCTTGAAAGCATGCTGTAGATTTGAGGAGAGTTTTTCATCATTGGCCAGGATCCAGCATATCACCATCTATGTTACAGTTTGCTCAAAGGCAGGCAGATTATGAAGAAATAGCAGCCACATCTGTGGCAGCTACATTTTCCCCATCTGCTTTTTATTTTATCAACTGGGAAAGTAAAATCCTAGTCATCACACAAGACTGTTTATAAGGATTAGCGCAAATAATTCAGCGCTGACAAAACATACACATAAATGTTTTTCCTTCTGGATGAGACATTTAAAAATTACATTTCCAGTGGATTTAATTACAGTTAAAAGCTTTCACCATTTATTCCAAGTCATTATAGTGCTTACAAGATTCATCCAAGAAGTTCTGTGCCTCCCTTGCCCAAGTCATTTTTAGAGCAGGCTATTAAAAAATGTTACCACACAGTGGTCTTTAACACAGCATGGGTCTGGAGGGCCTATTTTACCTTTGCTCAGGTCAGTGTCATTACTGCCACCAGGTGAAGGTAGAAGGCTGGATATCGCCAGTAACCACATTATGCAATACTGTTTATAAAGTAACCAGCCACTTCACTGTGGTCTCCTTATGCTATTAGCCTAAGCACACACAACCTCACCTGTCTGGGAGGGAGAAACCTTTCATTTCTGTTTTAGTTCTGGGGGCACTGCCCATTTGTTCCCATGCCAACATTGGTTAATTGAGTTCTTCTCCCTCTTTTTTTTTGTTGAGATCTTCTTTCCTGTGTATTTCTCTACAGAAGTCATAATCTCTAATAAAACAAAGGTTTTACTATACTAAGCAAGTTGAAGTCATTTATATCCACTCTTCCTAATAATTTTTCCAATCCTGTCCTATATCTTTTTCAGTTTAGGTAAATCTTTCCTAGGCATGGGCAATGAGAAACTTGCACAGTGTGCTGGGGAAATGTTGCCAATGCCTTGTATAATGACATTAATATGTTCTTATCTCTACTGGAATTGATTCATGTGTCAAAGAGTTTTTGATCTCCCCAGGTACAGAGAAGCTACATATTTGCCACTAAAGCACAGCATGTTCAGTTCTTACTGGCTGGGTCCTACATGGAGTACATCTGAAAACCCTTTCAAAAGGATGCTAGTGTCACTATCCCCATTTTACAAAGGCAATTCAGACGATGAAATAACTTGCCCAAAGCCACACAGCAGGCTGATAGCCAAAACTAAGTGAAGATTACGTGTGCCTTGACGAACAGATGCTTTGTCCTCTTGGTCACAGACTGCAAAGAGAGATCAGACAGGTCTTTTTAATATAAGGGCAAGAAAAAATAAGGTGAAATACCATAACTGAGGAGCAAGGAAGACCTTTCCTATGGATAAAACAGGAAGTGACCTCTGTATGAAATTCTGTTGACATTAGATCCATAACACTTTGGAAAAAACCCAGGAAACATGCCAGAGCACAGCATTTTTTGCACTCACGCCTTTCATCTGTGGGGTACAGGCTATCCTTGCCAGGTCAGAATCATTTCCATCTTGCAAGCAGGCAAGTATCTGTGTTACAGGCCCAAGTAATATTGCATAGCCCTGATTCTGCAAGACTTAATTTTTTTACTTTATGCACTGTGATTAGCAGCAGCTGCTTGCATGGCTTTTCATTAAGTACTTAAAGGAGTTTTTGGAAGAATTTAGTCAAAGTCACTGGGAGCTGGAAAATGAGAAGCCTCTGCGTTTGGGACATCTGTCCCAACCCACTGTCCTCCACTAGGTTTCTTAAAATGTTGCTATTGACACCTTTCTCTGAGACAAAGAGAAAGCATCCAGGGAAGTAGATATCATATACGTTTTATTGAGTGAAGCAAGGTCTGAAAGAATAACCTTCACTGAGTTTAGATCTTTTTCAAAAATTTATAAACATGTTATTCTGATTAAAGAAACAGAACTGTTGAGGTTGAGAAATCTCCCAGTCCAGCCTCTCTCTGGAGATTGCCCATTCCAACCCCCTACCCAGAGCAGGTCAGCCATAGCAGGTTTCTCAGAGCTGTGCCAAGTAAGGTTTTAATATCTCCAAGACAGAGACTCTACAATCTCCCTGGGCAACCTGTTCCAGTGTTTGACCACACTCATGGGAAAAAAAAGTGTTTTCTCATGTTTCAGTGGAGTTTTATGCTATGGAGTTTTATTTCAACTTATGCCCATTGCCTCTTGTTCCTTCACTGGATACTACCAGGAAGAGTCTGGCTCCATCCTCTTTACCCTCTACGCGTGCCCCTCCCTCCCCCCCCATCAGCTATTTACGCACATAGTTAAGATCCCCCTGAGCCTTTTCCTCTCCAGGCTGAACACACTCGCAGCCTCTCCTCATATTGCAGATGCTTCAGTCCCTTCATCATCTTTGTGGCCTTCACTGCGCTAACTCTCGGTATGTCTGTGTCTCTCCTGCACTGGGGAGACCATGACTGCGTGCAGAACCCACAAGTGCCTCAACAGGGCTAAGTAAAGAGGAAAGAGAACCTCCCTCCACATATTGGCAATGCTGTAACACAGCTCAGGATGCCATTGGCATTTTTTGCCACAAGGGCACATTGCTGGCTCACTGTCAACTTCCTGTCCACCAGAACCCCCCATTCCTTCTCTGCAGAGCTGCTCTGCAGCCTGTTGGCCCCAGCATGTACTGGTTCATGGGGTTATTCCTTGCCAGGTGCACAGTTTGGCATTTTTCTTTGTTGAACTTCATGAAGTTCCTGTTGGCCCATTTCTCCAGCCTGTCCAGGTCCCTCTGACTGGCAGCACATCCACCTGGTGCATCAGCCACTCCTCACATCTTTGTGTTATCTGCAGACATGCTGAGGATGCACTCTGCCCCATCTTCATTGTCATTAATGAAGAAGGTAAACAGGATTGGACCTGTTATTTTGGCATGGAGGGCAACCCTTGTGACTGGCCTCTAACTGGGCTTTATGCCACTGATCACACCCCTTTAGGTCTGCCCATTCAGACAGTTTTCAGTCCACCTCACCATTCACTTATCTAACCCACACTTCACCAGTTTGTCTATGAGTATGTTATAGGATACAGCATCAGACATCTTGCCAAAGTCCAGAATAACGTTATCCACTGCTCTCGCTATGTCCATTGAGCAAGTCACCTCGTTGCAGAAAGCCGGGTTGGTCAGGCATGATTTCCCCTCCATAAATCCATGTCGAGTACTCCCGGGCACCTTCTTGTCTGCAAATGGTTTCTAGGATTACTTGCTCCATCACATCATGGACGAAGTGTAGGTCCACTTTTTAAAAACATTTCCTAACCTCATTGTCCTCCACTGAGGGTGAAACCACATCACTCTGGACTTTACCACTGAGCTTAGGAGCCTGGAATACCTGAGGGTGTTGTACCTGTAAAGAAAGAGAGGAGGAGGGCATTGAGAACCTCAGCCTTCTCCACATCTTTTTCACCAACGGGTCTGCCCTATTTAGCAGAGGGGACATGTTTTCCCTAGTCTTTCTTTTGCTGCTGATGTTCCTGTAGAAACTTTTCTTGTTTCTATTCATATCCCTTGCCATATTGAACTCCAGGTGAGCTTTGGCTTTCCTGAACCTATCCTTCCACAGTCAGACAGCATCTCTATATTCCTCCTGGGTCACCTGCCCCTGCTTCCACCTCCTGTACACCTCCTTTTTATGTGTGAGGCTAGTCGGGAGCTCCTTGCTCATCTGTGCAGTCCTTCTGCCCCCTTTGCTTGGTTTCTGTTTGTTGGCATGGACCATTCTTCTCTCCAGGGCTGCCTCCCACGGGATTTTTCGAAGCAGCTCTCTGAAGGGGCTACAGCCTGCTCTCCAGAAGCCCAGGGTTGTGATCCTGCTATTTGCTCTGCTACTTTTTCTAAGGAACCTGACCTCTACCATCTCATGGTCACTGCAGTCAAGGCTGCCACTGATCCTTGTGTCCCCAGGTAGTTCTTCCTGGTTTCTAAGTGTCTGGTCCAACCGAGCACCTCTTTTCTTGGCTCCTTGATCACCTGTGTCAGGAAGTTGTTTTTTACTCGTGCATTGGAAATGTCTTGAATATCAGATCTATTGCTGAAAAAAAAAGTAAGTAAAGAATACTTCCTTTTGGAGATAATATCTTGTAGCTTCATAGACGTAGGTTTTTGCTAACTGTGTAGATGTTGGCCTCAACCTGAAACACACATCTGTAGTTTTTACTTACTGCACAAATCAGGAGTACATAGGCTTGGGTCCAGGGCTGAGGATTACAGTGCCTTATTCCTCAAAAGAAATTGGCACAGATGTGAGTTCTTCCACTCCATCAAGCAGTGGAATGACAGTTTAGTTTGCCAGCAAGTTGTCTATTTTAGGAGAAAGACATATATTCTTCTGGACTGCGAATTACAGAAAAAAACCCCAGCTTTGCATTTCTTAAAGATGCATTTCTGCACAGATTTGTGAATCTGTACCCAAAGACATGGACCTGAAACTTACATTTTTACTGTATTAATTTGCCATCTCATTTTACTACATTTAGTTTGCTGTTTGTGCTAGGTTTATTTGCTTTTTGTGCTAGTAACTCTGCTGTGAGGAAGACTTCTATAGCTCATCTGTGAAAGATGTTATTATACAGTGATGGTCTGTGAAATGGAACTAATTCTTTCTTCAATCCCTAATTAATTTTTAATTTACATTAATAGTTGAAGAGATTTGCTCAGTTTTGTTTTGAGGCTTTTTGGGAGAGGCAGGGGGATGATGTGACTGTTTTATATATAAACCAAAATGGAGGGATTCTAAAAATGTTTTGTCTGCCAATATGTATTTAATAAGCAAGTTTATCTGGAATAGGGGACAAGGTCTTCTTTTTATTTCAGTAAGTGCAGAACCACCATGTGGGATGGTGCATTGCCCTTTTACCATAATTAGCTCTGCTCTCTTGACTTACTGAAAGGTTCCCCAGGGCTCTTCCAAGGCCCTGGCTGGAGGAGAAAAAGTAGAAAAGAACATGAGTGCAGAAAAGGGGAGACAGGAATGCTCTAGTGCATCCCACAAACCATCGGGAAATCAACACTTACAGTGCTGTTGCTGTAGTCTTGGAGGGTGGCCTTAATGCTCTAAAACAGATGCAGCCCTGTGACACTAGGAACAGCTGCTTGAGGAACAGTCCTTGCTGGTATGATCTTCTTACAAAGAAATCTTTTATCCTGTTGGCTGAAATGTCCTGAATCATGAAGGCTGCAGAAGACAATGCAGCTTTTGCTGCTCAGCAAGCCTTCAAGAAGTATTTTCTTCTCCATTTTCACCAGATTTCCCAGTCTTCTTGCTCCTTTGGCATGTTGTCAGCTCCTGCTATAAAGTACAATCAATTCTGTGCCTGTTCTTAACACAGGTGACACTTGCTAAGTTTAAAGAACTGTATAACTGTACAGTACTTTTGTATTACTATACATGCACAACGAAAGAGTCCAAAATCTAAACCCTTTTCCAAGCAAGCAAAAAAGTAGAAAAGTTAATCACAATTTCAATTTTCTCAGCTCCAGTTAAGTCCAGTGTCTTCAAACTTGGAGCAAAGTGTTATGTACTGATACACCGATTCAACTTGTGCAATAGCTTGACAACTTAAAATATTTTAGCAACAAGTTTTCTTTTATAAACAAATTATTTGGTTAATAAGTTAAAAATCTAGAATTAGTATCTGTACTTTTTTTATTTAAATAGATGTTGTAGTGTTTTCATGCAGAAAAAAGTAAGTGGAAGGCAGCGAAAAAAGAACACATGGAAAGTAAGAGTGACCTCTGTGTTAAGTCTTTACTATTCAAGGCTGGTGTGGAAATAAAACAAAATGGCACTGTTCCTGGAAAAACTGGGACAGTAAGGAGTGGCTTGTTTATCTGTGTTAACTAGCTGCTTGCTGCAGTGTTGAGGCTGAAGCTGTCAGCTATAGGAAATGCTCCAGAAGTTGGTTGTACACTTAAGATCTCATGGGAATATAATTCAGCCACCACCTCAGTACGGTGGGTCCATTCTTTCCCTATTTATTGTGCTTTCAGCCAACTCTTGGTATGCATTACAGAATTTATACGGAGATGGGAAATGCATAGAAATCAAAGCATAGAACCATTTTTTCTGGACTTCTGGAAATTAAAACTAGCTACAGGTTGCAATATATACAGTCAAGAAAATGATATTGCTTGGCACTGGCTAGGTGCTGGCTGTGTAAAGGATCAAATCTGTGTTATCTTTCTCTCCAGCACAGTTATCCCATGACAAAGCTAGTAGAGTCCCTCATGACTTGGTTTCACAGAGCCACAGATTTATCAGTGGTGACAAAGCTGAGGAAAAGGTGCATTTCATACATGCTGTTCATAACACATGATTCAAGTTCTTTAACATCCATCCAGGCTTAGCCTTCTCCTCTGACATACTAACTTCTGTCCAAGAACATGACTGAAAACAGCCAGGTAGCAGCAGTCACTACCCTAAGTACTTCCCTGTACTCTGACAGGAGCTCTGTCCTCCATCTCTCCTAACTGGTACCTCTTCCATAGCTATAAGAATCACTGTCATGCAGCATGACAGTGTTTTCAATAAAATACATTTCATCTCTTTCTCTGGGAGATGGGTAACTTAAATGCTTCAGTGCAAGTACCCCTGCCTATTGACATTTAATATGATCTTAGTGCTGTACTCATTTCTGCAAGAAGAGTTTAATGGTCAGGGAAAGCAACAAGCATGGTTGAACAAGCAGATGAGAACATCTTTACATCAATAAAAACAGATACCAGGCAATTTGTAAAACTAGGAGTGCAGAATTAGCCCTTCTGTGAATAAGGACAGGTGTGTCAGTTCCTAGAATATATAGACAGAAGTGAAGTTTAATAGCTAACAGTTTTTAAAAACAAGGAGTACTAATGCAGTTTTGGTACAAAGTTGTGCACCTGGAGAAGAATCTTACTTCTCTATAAAAGTAAAACAGAAATATTTCAGGAGGTTTAGTACTTATTTGCACTACATCCAATTTAAACAGCAGGAAGAACTGCCTAAGAACTGATAGAGACCTAACAGATAAAGTCAATTGGATGCCAGATGACACTAGTTCATGAAGAGTGGAGTTGGATTCGATGAAGTTGGAATTAAGTTGGACTCAAGTTGGACTCGACGATCTTTATGGGTCCCTTCCAACTTGAGATATTCTACGATTCTAAATTCAAACTAAGGGAAGAAAATGTCAATGTAGAACAATTGCATGCAGGAAATGAAAAACAGTGCAGAGATTGTTGTGCAGAGCTGCTTTCCTTGTTTTGTGTTTTAAATAGCTCTATGCTTGTTTCTAGAGGACTTCTGATCAAAGCCCTTGGAAAAGATTTTCCTTAGAACATGGAATTTCCTCTTGGAGTGCAGTGGAGTTGGAAGCCAGCACACAAAAATTTGCATTTTGGCTTTGCATTGTCCAGATTTATTTCAAACTATATGACTAAACTGAAAAAGAATGGAAGTTTTATAACTCTTAGCTTGAACTTTATGTGCAGATAATGTGTGGGATGTTTGAGACTGTTCAGTTCACTTTTACAAAGCCAGGGGTTTTTATCTGGGGATACATCAACTTGAGCAGATGATCTTAATTCTGTCTTGACCAAAGCACTTCTGTGAATTACAGCTGTTTGTATGAAATATAGTCAAATGAAGATGCTTTGTGGATTAAAGGTTTCTGGCTCACTTGTCTGGCCACTTTGCACATCTTGTATTATCTTCCATGAGTGCAGAGGAACTCCACATTTTCTGCCAAGGTCAGCTGTACGAGTTGTATAAGCCAACTTACATGGAGCATTTCTTCTAGGTAGTCTTTAATTATAACCTCCAATGTGTCAGTCTTTCAGGGAAGAAAGGTACATTTATCCCGTATTTAAGAAGAGAGAGAGAGACAGATAGACCCAAGTTATGTTTCGTGTTTTTTCCAACAAAAGTTCCATCAATAGTTAATAGAAAAAGCATAAAATGTGGGCATAGTGTATGTAGTTCTAGTACCGAGGTGTTCTTGATCCAAGTAATCCTGCTTGTATTTTTTGACATTCATATTCGTACTCCCAATGAAGCATAAGATCCTTTAATCCTTTTGGTACTAGTCTTTTCAGATATAGTAATAAAGAGTAGATGAAATATTTTCAAGATAAAAGAAAATATAGGACTTAGGATATTTCTGTAACATTATTTGTCTGATTACAAGCACACACTCTATAGCTTCATGTTACCAGCCCATTTTAACAATTTATCCAGATTTTAACAAAGCTTATCCAGACTTCATCCTGTCAACCATTATTCCTCCAACTAATTTTCAGTATTTTAAAGTCCAGTTTAGTCTTCTTTTTGCTGTATTCCAGATAGTCCAGGTAAAAGCAGCACTTCTAATGTTTCAGGTTTTGATGTCCACACTAAACAGGGACATGCTGACCTTCTCCTACTGAGCCTGCTTTTTCTACTAGACTCAAAGAATTTCAGGATAAAAATACTGTTTTATTTCAGGTGTAATTGAACTATTAGAGCTAACAGAGCAGTTACACTTTATCATTATCAAATATATCTGTGAGGTGAACACTGAAATGAAATGGTGGTGTTTGTGTGTCATTCTATTCTGAAGAACCACAGACCCACAGAAGTTGTGGGACTTCGAATCTGCCAGCCATTTTAAAGGACAAAAGAGAAGACTAACTCCATATAATTCCAAATGAAGAGATATGGCCAAAAAAATCAACTTTAACATTCTTATTCTTGAACAACTGTTAGAACCCCTCAAACATAAAGCGAAATTACTAGCACATTGCTCTGTTGTGACCCCTTGAAGAGAGGATGGGGCAACCCAGCATTCATACTGATGGAGTTCTGGTGTGGATTTAAATTCTCCAGTTAGACATGCTCATCTCCATTTTCAGATTGCTTTTCTAAGTGTGTAAGTGCTAAAAACACTACTTTAGCACTACTAAAACCAGCAACTTGCTTATCCGCATTTACATTGTAGCATATACACCAGTTGCGTAGAGCTCACTACTGCATACTTTAGCACAAAAGCAACCACAACACACAGTTAGGTCTGTTGGCCATTGTATTAGTTAGCATATTGACATATTGCCTAAGTACCTAGTATGTCTGATGCCCGTAATATTAAATTAACCAGAACACTTAGTCCAGTCTGAAAGATCTTCTTTATTTCCCTTTACATTTCATGGGTATGTTCTTCCTTCCTTTTGGTTTTTGTACACTGTATTTTTCCCCAGCACACATATGTTGAAGTGAGAGTGAACAAAGTCCCATGCTTTCATTTTAAAAGGCACATTGAAGCTACCCCTAGGGAACCTTCAACTTCTTGAGCTACAGCCACTCACCTTAAGTTTGGGCAGCTGCGTTGTGCAACAGAGGCAGAATCAAGGCAGGAGGTCTGCTGGTATGTTTCCTAGCCCGTCTTTTCCACCTTCTGTATTCCTGCAGCTGGAAAACCATCCTTTTCAATCACTGCTAATAGATGATGTCCCTGTCACACCCCAACAGCTGTGTGTGCTGTGTTAGCTTTCACAGAATTCACCTGATAAAACCATCAAAGATGAAGCCATCAGGATGATTATCTTAAAATATGGTATACTATACTCTGATCTTACATCTAATGTCTGTTGCATTTTTGTGTCAGACTTGCTAGCAAGCTCACTTTAAGCTGTGGAACTCAACTTTAAATCTTGCTATTTGAGAAACAGCAGCCTAGAGCTCAGCAACCTATTAAAGATGGTAGCAAGTGCCTTGCAATGACAGTTGACACTTCTCTCATCACTCTTGGATGTCAGTCCAATAGGCTGTGCCAAGTTTCCGCAAGTGATCCCTTTTCCCTCCTCCACCCTTGGATGTTTTCAGGATCCAACCAGACAAATCCACAGCTGACCTGACTGGTGCTTCAACAAGAAGGTTGGACTGAGTGACCTCCAGACATATTTCTATGTACTAGTTCCTAGAGCAAAACTGTCAGAACACAATGCCTGTGGATGAAGATTTTCTGTTTGTTAGTTATTGCTTCTCAGAATAGAGAGCACTGATTTTTAGGTTCTCTATTGCGTGGAGTATGAAAAGGCTGCCTGCTCTGGCCTTAAGCTATGAAATTGCCCCCTTGAACAGAACTAGCACATAACTGCAGTATGTTGGAAAAAAGTTTAAGCATGTTCTGTCTCAAAACATGAGGAAAGTTATGTTCATTGTGATCGTGAAGACACAGACAAAAAATTCAATAGGCTGTTCAGGAAGAACCTGAGCAAACCACTATAATAGGAATTGCATCAAACAAAAGATGACAAATAAGGATTAAAGTTAGCCATTCTGTGTAATTATCTGTTCGCTGGAGGTTGTTTGCAGCTAAATACTCCACAGAAGTGCAGAACCACTGGGGAGAGAAAGAAAATCCAAAACACCTGTGCAGAAAAAGGTATATTCTGCAAAATAAGTTCAGAGAATCTTTAAAAATGAGTGGTTGAGACTACAGAGAAAGAAGCAATTTGTGATAATTGTGTAACCTATGAAGAAGTGGAGGGGAATGCCTTTCAGACCAGTGCTAATTCAAACAAAGATGATGTAGAGTAGGTCAGATTAGAGTGCCTTGATTTACATATCGTAGTACCAGAACTCAGAGGACAGCAAGTAATAAATTCAATCATCAACTACACTTTAAAAGAAAAGTCATCAACTGTGGCAAAAAAGGGAGGTTTTCTCTGGAGCAACTAACATACATTAATAAAGTGTGGAGAGCAAGTTACGTTAGTTCTAAATTAGTCTTTATTTGGAGAGTCCTTAAGGCCAAATTCCTCTTGCTTAGAAGTAGTGTGTCTTCTTGAAAGATAATTTTGTAAAGGTAGGAAACAGTCTCCAATGTCCTGTTCCCTGTAACCTTACTTGAAGTGACCACACACTTTATTTATTTGATAGATATCTTGTGGTTGCTATGGCTAAGCACTGAAATGTTTCCCAGATGTCTTAGTGATGTCCTTGTGTCAGCAAAGCCTATGTGCTGCAACTTCTCTGAAAGTTGTCAGGTCCAGGTTGATTATGATTCATTGTTCAACATATCCTGGAATATTTTCCTCTCCTATTAAATGTTCATGTTTCTACAGGGTTTGTTGTACATTAACCTTTCTGGAGGCAGTAACAAAGTTACTACACATTCAGTCTATGTTATCAGTAGCTTGTAAAATGAAAGGCTCATTGCAGTTTAGTAGCAAATTCATGCAAGACTATATGCTTTTCTCCATGTCATAGAATCATAGAATGGTTTAGGTTGGAAGGGACCTTAAAGATCGTCTAGTTCCAACCCCCTTGCCACGGGCAGGGACACATTTCCACTAGACCAGGTTGCTCAGAGCCCCATCCAACTTGGCCTTAAACACTGCCAGGGAGGGGCCATCCACAACTTCTCTGGGCAACTTGTGCCAGTGTCTCACTACCCTCACAGGAAAGAATTTCTTCCTAATATCTAATCTAAATCTACCCTCTTTAAGTTTAAAACTGTTCCCCCTTGTCCTATCACTACATGCCCTTGTAAAAAGTCCCTCTCTGGCTTTCCTGTAGCCCCTTCAGGTACTGGAAGGCTGCTAGAAGGTCTCCCTGGAGCCTTCTCTTCTCCAGGCTGAACAGCCCCAACTCTCTCAGCCTGTCTCCATAGGAGAGGTGCTCCAGCCCTCTGATCATCTTCGTGGCCCTCCTCTGGACTCGCTCCAACAGCTCCATGTCCTTCTTATATTGGGGGCCCCAGAGCTGGATATAGTACTCCAGAGCGGAGTAGAGGGGCAGAATCACCTCCCTCGACCTGCTGGCCTCGCTGCTTGTGATGCAGCCCAGGATACGATTGGCCTTCTGGGCTGCAAGTGCACACATTGCCAAAATTATCTTGCTGTCCGCAATTGGATAGAGCTGGACAGCAATGGGAAACCTTTCACATGGATAAATCCAGGTCAAATTTTTCCACAGAAAAATCCCTGAAATAATTTTGGCAATGTAATAAGAGGATTATCTACCCCAGCAATCTCCTTTCAGCTTCCTGTGTAGAAATCGGAGGCCTTGGACTTCTTTCTAGGGCCCCCTAACTACTTTGAAATATTACATTAACTTGCAGAATTATTTCATATTTCAAAGATACTTAAACCCAGTTTAATTTAATCCTAATCTGTAATTATACTTTTGATCTTTTCAGTTTTGTCCTACAGAAAGGTCCAGTCTTGACATTTTGGATAAAGTTGTATTCATCTTCACAATAAAATTCATACAGCTTGTTTTTCTGCTCTGTGATAAAATCCTGAGAATAAAGCACTAGACTGGCATGGGGAAAACATGTTCTAGTGAAATTCTTAGATAGAAAGAAGCAGCACGTCCACCTTTAAAAAACTATTTTCGTGGTTCTTAACACTGCCAGTCACACGTGTCTATTAGTAGAGGTCTGAGTCCCATTTTCAAGATGTCTTTAGCTCTCCAGGGAGAATTTCTAACCTCTAAACATGGCCATAGATCTTGGTCCTATTACTGAAAGACAGGTGTCTTCAGGAGGCATTCAGAAGATCTGAATAAATGCTCAGAGTGGCAAACCATGGAATCAGCCAAAGGTAACAACATGCACAGAAACTGCTGTATATTAAAAACTAACACCTGATGAGTTTTATGAGGATTATATGACTTTAAGTATTTGATATTAGTAGCAGAAAACATATTTCTATGCCATGTCCAAGAAGCAGCAGCACAGTGGCTTTATAAGCTGTTAGAATGTATTTCCTCTAAGTAATGTTGAAAAGCAAAGCCACATAAACCAGAATGGTCACCCTAAGGCCTTGAGAGACATTTCTCATTATAGCTCCCCCTCCAAAGGCACTGTGACTGTGTTCCAGATCTTGACAGGTTCAGCCCCTACAGCAGCTTCTGCAGCATACTGGCTTTTTAACTATGCTTCTCTGTACTCTTTAATACCCCTACTACTTAAGTGAACAAGAGTGGGATCTTAGACATAGTTTCATGTGAAGTGCTAGTGCTTATTTCTCTGGCACAGACGTTGTTTAGCATGGACTGAATGCTTTCTGCCAGAAAAAGAGAGAACATGGTATGCTGGTCCTCTTCGTTTATGAACCCTAAATATTTGACTTGGTAGCATGCATGAGATTTATGTTGCATGTTACTCTCTGCTAAAGATAGAGCCATTCCCTTATTGCCATAGTTTCCAGCTCCAGAGATCAAGTTTAGCCACTCTGCTATAACTTCACAAACTTCAGTATACATTTCCTCCACATCCTGTAAGCCTTCCCATACAACACTGTGGTCTGGGCATCCATTTAAGTCAGATATACAGTGTATGTCCTTCATCACTTGATGACTAGAGTCACGGATACAGTACTGTCTTATTTTATCATTATTTTTGGTATTTGTGAGGAACAGTGAAAAACCTGGCTATGATCAGTGAGTCCCTCCTGTGAGAAGTCAAAATTGTCTTCCATGTTCATCATTAAAATAAATAATCTAGTCCTGTCCTGAGGTGAGTAGCTGAATAAATCATCAGAATAAAATAGCATCAGAAGAGCAGTTCCTTTTAGATTGATTTTACCAGGTTTTGCTCTGCACAGGAGGCACAATTTTTGTTGCCCTGAATGCATTGCATTGTATTTCCAGCCGGAGATTCATGAAGTTAGAAAAAAAAGTTTAGCATCTGCTGCCTGTATACATCAACATCCATATTCCTATATTTAAGCAAGGATACTCAGTGGGGATTTGTAACCCACCAACAAGTAACCTTTTGAATTATAACAAAGAAATAATCCTACAAAGAGGGAAAAGGGAAGAGGACACGTATGGGAGGACTCATAGATAGGATAAGGGATTCAAAGTCCTTGATTCATTGGTTTGTATACTGTGTCATAGAGAAAGTCTGCTGCCAAGTTTTAGTCGGCAGCCATTACAATATTCCAGAGTATTCCCTTGCTAAACAATTAGCATGTTTAACTCAAAGCTCTTAGATCCAAGTAGGTAACAAGGAGGAGAAGACAGAAGAAAGGAAAGACTGCATTGTGTAGCCATGGGACTGGGCTGCAAGACTAGGTCCCCTTCCCTGATCTCACCCAGATGCACTGGAATCCTCCTGCAGGGCAGAGGGCATTAGACTGCAGCTCAACTATATGCCTAGTTTACCTCTTCACTGGTGAGTGTCCTGTGTATGGTTTTTAATCATCAGGAAAAAAAGAAAAAAGTGAAGAATAAACAGAGGTTTGGTCCCAGTAAGCCAGCTACCTAAGAGAAGGGAATGTAGATCAGCAGGTAATTACAGAGACTACACCATTGAAGGTCACCTGCAGTGTGCTGCCTCCTATGATGCTGCCCTGCAATCAGGTAGCCATGAACTCCCATGGGTCCTGCCTCTGAAGCACATGGCCTGGTTAAGAGGTTTTGCATTAAGGTATCAAGTATAAAGGCTTTGGCCAGAACATGGCAGACTTCTGTTTACTAGTATAGAGTCACGGAGCAATTATTAAAAGCCACACAACATAGACATGCTGCTTGGGACATTTGTGTTGTCAGGAGTTTTAAATCATGCTGTTTTTTCCTAAACACTGTCAGAACTGGCTGAGGCCCTAAACTAGTCTAAGTGTATGCGTGTTTCATCTCTTCAGGTGGACTGAGACAACTCTTTCTCTCTTTCATAATGCAGCTGGCAGCTAGATTTTTAAAATAAAAATAACTGAGTTGCTCAAGAGTAACATTTCTGACTCAGTCATTATTTCTATCGAGTTAACTAAATTCTCAAGCTGAATTTGTTTAATTTGAACCCTCCCCTGTTTCTGGGGGAGGAAAAAAAAGAAGAAACAAACCCACAATTTCCACACAATCAACACTTCTCTTAGAAGAGGCAGTTTGCTTGGCAAACTCCACCTGTTGACTTTCTGGCAACTTAGTCTCCAAAAGGGAAAAAGTTGCAGCCTTAAGAAATAGAATGGGAGAGAGGAGGCATCTTTAAGACAATCAGCTGTCCCAAGTACTATAGCTAAATTCTTTTTCATCCTGGCTTATACTAAAGCAATGTAGTGCAGAGCCAATCCCTCCCTGGTGTCACACTGCTTCTCTTCTGTAAGGGTGCTCCCGTGAAGGCTTCAATAGGCTTGGTGAAAGAGAAGGTCTTGGACATCGCTCTGTGCTCACTGAGTGATGCTGGTGAGTGCATGTTTTTCTGTCCCCCTTGTGCCCCTCTTCCACATGAAAGTCATGGTCTGATCCTAAGCAGGCAAAAAAGGGAATTTGAAACTTTTGTAAGATTTCAGTTATCAGTAACACAACAGTAAGTTGTTAAGTATACCAATTCCTCCACCATTTCATTTATAATAAGGAAGAAAAAGCAAAAAGAGTGAGAAATTAGCAGGACAATGGAAGATTTCAGCTTCCAGCAAGTATTTTATGTTTAATTTCCAAGCATCTATCAACTATATTGAGAAAAATAAATGACTCCTTTTTGTCCTGCTTTGCATCATATGTGCTTTGTTAGTGCTTTTTCAAATTCTATGAATTCATTGGATTGTTAGCGTGCATTAGTGTGTTAGTGTGACATTTTCAACAAAACATCCAAGTCATCCAAGATCTAAATAGCTTCCTGGGAATTCAGGCTCTGTGTCAAGATACAAGATGCTTTTCTTTATCTGCATCATCATCAGGAGATGCTATTCAACATGGGGCCCCTCTAACAGAGAAAAAAAAAGCCAAAAAAAATCCCTGCAGATAGAACAAGCAACATTCAAGTTGCTGCTGACATCAATGAGCCAGAGAGGTTTTGTTCTCTCTGAGTGTGCTGCAATTAATTTTTCCTTTGCAATCTAGAGATTAGCACAGGTGCCGCATACTTTAGCCTCACGCTCAGTGCTCAAATCTATGAAGCAGTGCCAAGTCAGGGGAGCAGCTTTCAAACATCAAGGAACACACCAAGCAAATCAATGATATTCAGACCTCAAGGGTCATGAACATGTTCATCACTGCCTCCAAGGACAACACAGCCAAGCTATTTGATTGCACAACACTTGAGCGCTTCAACATGTTCCGGATAGAGCGACCAGTGAACTCTGCCTCACTCTCCCCCATTTTTGATCACGTCATGCTTGGTGGTGGGTAGGAGGCCATGGATGTGACCACGACCTCCATCAGGATTGGCGAATTTGAGGCCAGGTTCTTCCACTTGGCTTTTGAAGAAGAGTTTGGCAGAGTGAAGGGTCACTTCGGTCCAATAAATAGCGTTGCTTTTCACCCCGTTGGGGAGGGTTACAGCAGCGGGGGCGAGGATGGCTACGTCCACATCCATTACTTTGATCCCCAGTACTTTGAGTTTGAATTTGATCAAATTTACTGATATTTGATATAACTTGATATAATTTGATATAACTGATCAAATTGAGGATAATAAATTTCAAGACTGGCTGAATTCTTCTGGATTTGTCCACAGGTATTTTTCCACAAACCTTAAGGTTTTAAGTGACAGTGTAATATTTCCTTTGTCCGAAGTACGGCACAAGCTAAGCAGAACACATCCTGAGAAGCAAGACTGAGCTACCTTTTCCCTCCACTGTATGACACCCTTAGTGTGCAGGCTGCACTGCTTATTGGAGACACAGCCAGTGTATTCTCAGGGAAACACTGACTTCAGCCAAAATATGTAGGCTTTGACTGGTAGGTTTTGATGAAGCTTCTTCATTGAGGTAACCATTACCCTCAAATATTTAGCAAAACACAAGTTTACTGAAGGTGCTTAAAAGGATTTGTGTTAGTTCAAGTCACAGGTGAACTAGAAAATCAGTGTGAAGCAGACTTCACATCTACTGCCCAAGGCATAAAGACTAGTCAACTGCAATGGGCACCATTCTTGGGAGCAGGCTAATTGCTTGGTGATAAAAGGATTTCTCTCCTTTTTCAGGGAGAATCAGTTCCAATCTGTGAGTTAGCCTCATGGGCAGGCTTTGGCCTCCCCTCCACATTGGATTTTTCCATCTTCTGAAGATGGGACAGTTGTCCCTTTGTCCTTTCTGGGAGCAAAGAAATGCTAAGCTTATCCGTGCTTTACCAGCCTGTGCCAGGAGCCAGAAACTCCTTCACTGTATAATTCATCTGCGCAAAGGCAAATCAGACACAATACAGCTGCATCAAATCGGCAGGCTGTGTTTTCCCCTCCTCCTCTACTCCTAATGCAGCTAAAACTGTTCTCAGCCATGGATCTAGTAAGACTCATACAAAAAAACTACACACACTCACTAGTATCCACTCAGCTTCCACCAACAGCCAGGGAGGTTGGGGCTTCTCTATTTGGAACTGGATACATGCCAAACTACACACCAAACCAGCAGCACCCTAAAACCATGGAGTGATGTGCTTGTATCAATGAAGAACTTGATGCTGAAGTCTGAGTGGACATTTTCTAAGTGCCTAACTCAGAACTTCCCCTTCAGCCTTTATTATAAAGAGAAAAAAGGTGACAGAAAAGCATATACTTTGCATACAAAGTAAATACACACCTGACCTTTGTTGAAGTAATGGTTAAATTGTAGATTTATACATCACAAAATCTCTTGCTTCCTTCAAATCACAAGAGATGCAAGAACAGCACATGGGGCTCATTACAGCATAGTTGCATTTTCAGTTTGTGTTCTTTATGAACAAATTCCCATTTTTAGGCTGATCAGACAAGCTCAACATGAAGAGTTACTGATATCAATACCTGGAAAAATAGTCCTCTTCAGTTCCCAGAGGCAATTTCCCCATGGTGCTGGAGCAAAGGTGGTTTGGTGTGGGAAACCAATCTGTAGTTCAACTGCGCGTTGAGTTGATGTCCCAGGGGCAGTAGGATCCCTCCTGCACTCTGTTGAGGCCTTTCATCACACTTCACTTCAGTGTTGCAGTTGTAGGTGAAATGCCGCACAAGCCAGTATCAATTTACTGGACACTTTGTGATAGGGGCCTTTTGAATGATAGCCTCTCCAGTCCACCTTACAGGGCTACAACAGAGCTCTTCTTTTCTTTTGCAGATTCACTACAGGAACCGGCCATTCATTCCAGCCATTAGTACCATGTCCCCATCCTCCAGGCACATTGCTAGCTTCACGCCTTGTTCCAGACTGCTGCAACAGACATATTTCATCAATAATAACAAAGCAGAACCAAATGGTGGCTTCTAAAAGAGATTAGGCCATAGAAAAATATTAAACAGACCTAATACTTAGAGCGAAACTGATAAAAATGCACCCAGATCTCTCTGTGCAGTAACACAGTGGAAAGGATTTACTGCACAGAAGACTTGCTATTTGTTTTCCCACTCTTCCCAGTATGTGGGATTGTAAGTTAAACAGTTTTATTCATACCCAAATTCACTAGTGTATCCCAAACCGGCTCCTTGACAACTTCACTGACATTTCAGATTCATAACGTCTTAATCCAGAGTCATTACAGTAACAAGAAGTGAGCCTGAATGTAGGAACAGACCCTTTCCTGGAGAGTTGTCTTTGGGATTTTAATGTAAAAAGGCACCCATATTAACTGAAATTTTACCTGGAATGGCAATATGGGTGCAAGTGTTAACGTTGTTTACATGAGCCATTAAGAATGCACAGGCGTGTTTGGTATTTGCACTCAGCCTCAGAGCAACGCTCAGCCCAGGAAGCCTCAGCTTCTGGATCACTTGCCCAAGGATGTTTGTGCTATTATACATATTTTCCTGAAAAATGGGCTCATTTTCTGGACAGCAGTGAGACAAAGATTTATAGACAAAGCACTGCACTGTAGATGAGTCAAGATTGCACAAGAAGTTCTGGCAAGTTAGAACAGAAGGAATCAGCTGTTTGACGCTGTAAGAAAGGTCTAAGAACAAGGGCTCTCATTTCCAGAGTTTCCGACTTCTTAACCTGGAGATTACATATTTTTTGGCCTGGAAACACGTGCATAGACACAGTCTTGTTACATAAAAATTCATTATGGAATAGGAAAACCTTGTGAGTTCATCCATGACCTCAGTGAACTTGTTTCCAACAGATATGACAGAGCTGTTAATGTTTATACAGAGTGATGTGATTTTCCATACTCAACCCTGTCTCTCTAGCCTCACATGGATCTACAGGTCAACATTAGTTATTCAACTCCCTTTGCTTTTGGTTTCAAGCCAAGAAGGAGCATCTTGAGGTATCCTACATCTTCTTAACAAAACCTCTTGTCATTTCAAAGCTTAGTGGTCTGAGAGGAGACAAATGATGAACAGTCATTTATTCAGCTCAGCATGAACCAGTCTAGTGGAGAACTGTAAGCATCCGTGTCCATATTTTGAAGTGTGTCTTTGTGGTTGTGAGTTTAAGCTGGCAAAGGGGCCTGTCTAGCCATGGCAGGCTGCAGGCAGAAAGCAGAGGAGGTGTACACAGCAGAAAGGCAGACATGAAGTAGATGTGATACAAACCTACTCTCTGGTTTCTGTCTGAGACAAGAACTTTGATATAGTGGCAGCAAGGGGTGCATATCCAGCATTTATGTCAAACCACTGTTTCCCCCAATGACAGGCAACTGTCTTTTGAAATGGCAAGGGTGAAGACATCAGAAAAGCAGAAAAGTTACAGGAGGCAAATTTGTTATTTTCAAGAAGAAGGAAGAGTGACCACCAGGACAAACATGATCAGTGTCTGGTTTTGTTTCTGCTTCATCAGCCTCATACTGTCTCCACTTGCATCAGGTCTTTGTGTCCTTCCAGTTCTGGCATTTCAGGTTGAGGCTTTGTTCTGGAAGAAAGCAGGTCAGATGGAGAAAAAACCCAAACCGTATAAAATCAAGTACAGTTTCTCTAATTCTGATGAAGCATTAATCAAATAACATTTCCAAGGGAGCACTAAAGGCCAAATAGCTTGTGGATTAGTTAAGTGCTAAAGAGCAAGAGAAAGAATGGAATTGCTGTAGAGATGGAAACAAAAAGATGGTTATGGCCTTTCAGAAATACATGCATGAAAGACAGAGGCACTGGGGGAGCTGTGCACAGTATAATCTGTGTTTTAAAAATGGCATTTCTCCCCATCATCACTGCCTGAGCTCCAGCCATACCCACCACAGATCCCTTCACTGCTACTGGACAAAATGCTGGACAGACGCCAAGGTGGACACATTTCTTGTTTTGTCACGGAGGATAAATGCCAGCTTAAGTGCTCTGCAAGCCAAGAGGAGAACAGCTGCCTGTAGAAGGGCAAGACAAGACAAGATTGTCTGGGTCATGAGCTCTGCTTTGTACCTCTAGGCAGTAGGCCACAGGGCAGCGAAACGTGGCAGTGGGGTAGGATTTTCAGGAGGCATCCAGAGGGCAGTGCTGCTTTTAGCAGCCTTTCTTTGCATGTTCAGCATAAAGCACATGTCTGGAAAGAAGTCAGCAGATCTCTTCACCTGACTTCTCCAGAGATCCTGCTGCCCACAGCTGCCTGGCTCAGAGAAGCAACTTGCAGCCCATGCACCCTCAAGGACCTAACCACTGCTCACCATGCCCACCCTGGGAAGATGACTAGCGCTGGTTACTACCTTCACCTCTTCTAGCTGTAGACCGCTAAAGCCCTGATCAGCCTGTGATCCAAACCCTAACATCACCCAAGCCTCTCCCAAACCACTCCTATGCAGCCTCCTGCCCTTTCCTTTCTCCTGCTGCTGATGGCAGGACATCCACCATCCACAATGGGGTCCTACCCTCATGCTTGGGATAACCTGGGGACGCCCTGGGCTCTGCAGACCTGCATAACCAGCAGAAGACCTCACGTACCCCTAGGCCTACGGTTTTAAACACTGTCTTTTTCATGTCCTTGTCCAGAGGCTCCTAATCACTCCACAGCTTCCTCCTGTTGCTCCTGCCAATGCTCTCCAACAGCATCTGGGCCCTCCAGCCTTTTACAGCTGCTCTTTGTACCTCACAGGCATTAATTAATTCAACACTGGTGGACATGGCCAAGTTCCCCTTCAGAGGTTCACAAACCCTTGGACCTGCCCAGGCAGCTGGAATAGTACAGCAGAGAACTAGATTCACTCCTTCCCCGGCGACCACTGTCTTCCTGGATTCTGGCCCCAGAATCACAGTATTCATGGCCAACAGGGCAGGAAGGATAATTTTTAAAAGCCCAGCTGCTAGAGGAAGCGACAGAGGGTGGCCAAAACACCAGTGAAAGAGTGAGTCTTGACAACACCCTAGAAATTTACCATCTGAGATAAAACAGTAGAATAAGCTTTTGAGGCCTGACATGAGGTCATCAAGTCAAATCAAGAGAAGACGTTTCCATCCCTCTACAGGAGTGCTCAGGACCTGGATCACAGAAGCAGCCCTTCTTTACCAGGCTAAGCTTCACATGAGACATGACAGGAGACGACTACAGATGGGTTCCCCTCTAGCTCTTGCTTTACATCCAGGTAACTCCACTGACTTCCTTACTGATAATCACAAAATTCTTCTGTGTGAAGTAGAAAATGATTTTTGTCTTTTGGCTCTAAAATCAGCTGACGTTGATTTGAACAAAACTGTACTTGGGAAAAAAAAGATGAAAAGATTAAACTAATAACTATGGGGATTTGTGATTTTATTAATATGATATACTCATCTGAATTAACTTTTATTGATGAGAAACGGGGGAATTTCTCCTTTGTTATGGGATGATATAAAGCAGATAGACTTGACTCTTTCCTCCTCCCTTGTTTTTAAACGTGATTTGATTTGGTCCACATGATGTGTCTTTCTGATGTAGGAAGCAGGAACTGAAAACACATTTCCCTATTTATCACATCAGAAGATATTTATTAGTAAAAGGCTGTCTCATATAATTTTGCCAGCCTTTCCGCAACAAGAATATGTGAACAATTGGTACAATAACATTGGCAGACCCAGCTGGTCTCTCACACCCTTTGATTTTACTCTGAGACGCAACATAGATAAATTCACAAAACCATCTTCCACACATGCACATTGTGTACATGCAAACATCTCTGCAAAGCCACCACCAGGGAGGAAAGCAAGGTCAGAGAAAGCATGAATTATATTGGCATTTAAATTACTAAAATCTCATAGCCTAAAGGATGCAAATGACAGCATCATAAAACACTCCCGAAGTTAAGCTCAAGATATTTGCATCTGGAGAATTCTCTTCTATTCCATCACAGAGAACAAGAGTAAATTAGTGTGATGGAGAAAAAAGCATTTATTTCTGTAGTGCATACTGAAAGGGTGGCTGCAGAGAGAAAATCTTGTTTCATGCCCATAACCTGTGCTGGGAGATGTAATCTGTTATTTTTACGGTGAAACCGTGGGAGACATTTTTCTTTTTAATCACATAACTGCCATACAGATGGTTGTTTACTGGACATCAGAGTAATTTTAGCAAACAGCTGTAATCTGTACAAGAAAATTAGTGTGCATAGATGGTAAGCAAATGGTGATTGGGCAGAGGTAAGCGAGAAAATATTGTAAGTATGTATATGCATACATATCTCTGCAAAATTTACTTATTTGTATTATATATGCATATGTTTTTGATATTATATACACACATAAACCCTTGCATGGACTGGGTCTAATTTTTGATTTGGAAAGGTTTTTTTGGTTTGTTGGTTTTGGTTGTTTGTTTTTTTTTTTTTCTTTTTTTGTATCACCGCTCTCCTCCCGTTCTCCCCAGAGAAAAATCAGTTACATACTCAAACAGGGTATCAGATGAGTATTGGACTTGGAGTATTACCATTTAGTTAAGTTAGATAAAGTACATCACTTGCATGCTTAATTTTAAATGAATCTAAAATGTCTCTTTATGAGTTCAGACTACACCAAAAGTAATTGGTGATGAAAAAATGTCCAAGAGTTGTGCTGCATCTCAGGTGAGATGTGGGAGAAAGAAGGCTGGGTTATACTGGAGTCAGAGAAGACAAGAGAGCCTTGTGGGCACATCTTTTTCTTCAAAGTCTTCTTCCCACAAGCCCTCTTCCCCTGAGTGGGTGAGCATCAGCAGAGAGACTGGGAGTTTGGAGGAGAGAGGAGAGGTGCTGCTGGGCAGGCAGGGGAGAGTGGAGCATCCTTGGGGACAAGGGGAGGGAAAAGTTGGAGATACAGTGAGAAAATAAGCAGAGAGAGGCACGGGAAGAGCCATGGGTTGTGCATATTCACATACTGGGAACTATTACAATGAGAAGATGCCACCAGAAAGACCGAACCAAGGGGAAAGATTAGGTTGTGAAATAGAGAGCTTTTTAAAAGAATGAAGAAGGGAAAGAGGACAAACATGATGGAAAAAGGAAAATAAAGACTTTGAAAATGAGGACTTGGATAGGAACGAGTGGAAGGGAAAGGCAGAGACAGCCTAAATGGTAATTTAAACCTTAAGTGGCAACGTTACATTGTGATGATGGCCTCTATATGTGCCCCTCCCCTTCTCAGCTCGGCTTGTGTCAGACTGTGGGACAGCCTTACACAGGAAAAGTTACGATTTAGTGAGCAGAAGACTGATATGAATCTTAAATGTAGCAAGGGAAAACTGCAGGAATTTCACCTCGGACATATGTACTAGGAGAGGGAGGGAAATTACCTGCTCTGCTGGCATAACAGGTACCATTACAATGCCTAACACAGACTCCCTGCAGACTCCTTAAGGAAATCAAACTTGTTTGTTTTAAAGTTTGGAAAGGAAAGTTTATGCTGAAGTAGTAATTTCTTTATACTTAGATCACAATAATCTGTTGGTTTCTTACATGGACAGCCTGAGACTGTGCTCTTCTTTGTTTCTTAGGATTTCTAAATTATGTGAATGCTTATGGTACTGTTGAACAATATAATTTAATCTTCAATATTGATTTGTTTAGTTTTAGACAGAAGGGCAGATTTTTAAGTATTTCACTTCCACAGACAGAGGTAAGATAATTAAAACAAAAAATATCTCAGTAACAGATTTTGAATATGTTTATTGTTTCACTCTTTTTTCTCTGTCTTTTTTTTTTAAGTAGTAAGTCCTGTACAGATATTATGAATACATACATTCAGTTAAAGTACCTATACCTATATATAGAGGATTTCTGCATCAAAAATAATATTGGGGATATGACAGGTCAAAACCCATACATCTGACTCTCCGAACAATTTTGACCTGAGCCTGAAAATGAGGATAAGACAAATCAAAAGACACTTTTGTGAGGAAATTAAGAGGGATCAGCATCTGAACTACTGTAGAAGAGGTCCCTCTGGCTTTCACAAAGGGGTCACAGTGAAATAATTGTTAGTACTTTCCAAGTACTAACTTCAGTGTGGGAACACATCATTGTTACTTCAAAGCTGGGAAAATCAGGGCACAGTGAGGTCAATGTGATTTCTTCAAGGACAGATAATGAATCAGAGGTGGACCAACACAGAGTGGTGTTGTTCAGATTTCCAGGCCAGGGTCACAGCTACTGGGTACACTGACTCCCTTCCTGGTTCCAGGTGATGAACATTTCTAATTATTTACCAGTTGTAGAACTTCTATTTACACTTCTGATAAAAGCCTCCAAAGACCCGGAGCCAGCCTCAGGCATCTCAACACCCAAGCGGAGTTAAGTGTTAGTGAATTAAAGAGCTGTTTACACTGAGGCAAGAATACACAAATGCAGAAACACAGCTCTGTGCATTTAGGTAGCCTTATGGCAAAACTGCGGTGCCGTGGAGGTAACCGGCTTCCAGTAGAGGTGGCAGTTGTGCCAAGTGTTAGGAAGGTAGTTGGGAATTTAGATGCTGAAAGCAGGACTTAAGCAGAGTTTGGGTCCTTAAATCCTTTGTAAAATTCAGCCCTTGAATCTTCATCTGTGTTTCTCTTTCTTTGTAATAAACCCATGCATCAATCCCTTTTGATTTGAATAGCAAGCTAGCAGCAGAAGGTCTAGTCATACTCACAGACTTCTTGTCTATCTGGCTCCAGGAATCTCATCAGTATGGAGTTTATTTCATTGGCAGCCTGTACACTCTCCAGTGCTCTAATAACAAAGATTTTTCCCTCTGCACAAGATGTTCAGTTGCTGAGATGGTGGCTTGGCAGGTTGAGAGTTGTAGTTGTGCACACAGTGCAGCCAGTGATCCAGTCCAAAATGTTATTTCTGTCACTTAAATGTAGCTGTTTCCTGGGTCACTTCTAATCTTTGATACATTTTTTCTGGTTTTAAATTGACAGAAACAGAAATTATCAAGTACTCAAGGGTCATTGATTTTATGGGACTGGTGACTGAGGCACAATATACACACCCCATCATGCAAAGAAATATACTTGCTACACTAATAAGGCTTTGGACAGATCTGAGAGGGATGCATTGTCTTTTCACATGAGCCAAATTCAGTGAACTGTAGCATGTTACAGCATAATGTGCACACAGTTTTGTGCATTTGTACAAACGTGAGCAAAATGCTCATGTGCCTTCCCCTGTAAATTCACGCTAGAATGAAATTTCATGGTTTTAAGCAAACAGATGAATAGTATTATCTGTTAATTAATTTGCCCTGGAAGTTCTACTGTAAGGGGAGGCTTTATCTAATCACTGTATTGGCAGGTTAGTATTTCAGCAGTGTAAAGGTTGCTGGCGTTTTAGTGGGATGCTGAAGGATCACAGAGCTGGATTTGCAAGTGTATGTGAAGATGTGCTAGAGGTCACCAGCACATAGGTCAATACTGAGGCATTCAGGAGCAATAATGATACCATACACCTCAGTCATGGAAAGAAACTTATTTTCCCTTGTACTTTAGACCCAGAGGAGACATCCATGAAATGTAGCTTTCGACTTTTTTTTTCTAACGTGACTGCAAATGCATGGTCCTATCTTTGGTGCGTTTTCCATTTGCTTGTCCATGTGTGAGTGCTTCTGTGCAGAGCTACTCTGGCATTTCCTTCAGGTAAAAGCTCTGCAGTTGCACCTGCAAATCCCTGGTCGGCAAACACAGCAGGTGTGTCGAGTTTTCCAGCAGATGTGCAAAGGAGCCAGAAAACAGACAACCCAGAAAACCCACAGGCTTGTAAATCCAGGCTTGACTGTATTTGTTTTCAGACACATTGCAGGTTTTTCACATTATGTTCTTATCATTATGTTATTGTGGCTTAAACAGGAAGCTGCATACCAGTGGAGATGGGAGGACTGTATTGATAGGCAAGGGAAGGTTACTTGGCGAGATGAGGGAGTATTCTCGCTGCTGGCTCCAATTGTGAAGAATTTTCAGGGAATGTCCTTGGAGTTTCTGCCTCTTGGAAACCACGGCAACCCAGCATTTGTTCTCATAAAATAATTTCTTGTCTTGCAGTGAGTGATTACATGCTGCCTCCCAACTCTGAGGTAGTATCTCTTCAAAAAGAAGGAAAGCCTCAGCTGATCGTTCTGAATCCCTATATCCTAGATAATGCACTGCAGCATGGTTATCTGCTGCCAGCTGAACAACAAGCTGAAGAGTAGCCGCTGGATGATTGCCCATTCCTGTTTCTAGCTAGCATAATTAAGTCTGAAATAAATGGAGACATCTTTGGTGAATGCTTGTTTGTCTCCGTAATTAACATCTGACAACTATCAGGAAAAAACACTCCAAGATTATACTGAGGCTTTTGTTGTGCAGTTTGGGAATCACTCACAGTCATTTCCCTGTTATCTGTTCCTCACATAATCAGTCTGCAATTCTTACTGTAGCACCTTATCTATCTCGTGTTCCATCCGTGCAAAAACTTGCATCAGCTGGGCATAGGAGGGAAAAGAAATGCCTCTCATACATCCATACAGCTGAAAAAAGTCTGCAGGGAAAAAAATAAACAACACAAAGAAAAAGCTGTGGTAGTGGCTGAGCTTGTCCTTGCACCACAATATGCATCACTTATAGCCCCTCAGTGGTGAAAAGTGCAAAAAAGACACCAGCAAGACTCCACGCCTGCTTTAGCATCATCTCTGAGGTGACTGGTATTTCATTTCATAGGGAGGCACGTTGCTGAGGCAATCAATTGTGCTCTACCCATCACAGCTTTATACCTTCTTCCTTTAATCTGAAAAAAAGGTGCAGATGCTGAAAATTGCATATTTTAAGCTTGGGTCCTAAGGAAATAAGTCCTAAGGGGGATCCAGCTGTTTCTGCCAGTGAATAATCCCTCTCCTGCAGTAAATTCCAGCCTTCTGGCAGAATTCAAACACATCTGAATGAGGAGGTGGGAACCTTAAGGACACTGATGCTTTCACAAGAGTCCTGAGCACTGGGAGTTAGGTGGGAAACAGAAACCACCAGGTTTTTACCCCCTTGCTCTGCCACCTGCGCTCTGTCCAATGGCCCTGTGCATCCCCCGCAGGTCACCAGGTGGTGACCTCAACTTGCTCCCAAGGACCCTGCGGCTGTCTCCTTTGGCCTCACAGGGAGGCCCACAAGTTCAAGTCTAGGGTCTTCTTCTGCCCACCGCAAGAGGCAAGGAGAAGACCCTGGGGACATGGATCCAGCTGCTGTTGCAGTAGCCCTTGAAGCATTTCTTTTCACCTGACCTACCTCTCCTTGCAGCCTGTGAGCTCCATGGGAAAGCTAACCCCTGAACAGGTTTGCATGCCCACCAGCTGCCTGCAGTCCCACCATCTCAGCAGCCTCCACAGAGCCCTGCTCCAAGGGCTGCCCTGTGAGCCAGGGGGGCACAGCCCCCGGATGGGCAAGCAGACAGGGCGGTCACCCTGACAGCACCAGGGAGGACCTTCCCCAGTCATTTCCCTCTATTGGATCTCTCCTGGCCCTTCCCTTGGGGCTTGGGCGTCCTCCCTGGAGCCCAGGTTGCCCCTTCTGCCCCTCATCACCTGTGCACCAGCCAGACTGCAAAGGCAAGATTTATGCATGCTGTAATATTCCCACGGCTAATACCATTTGTTGCTTTCCTTTATCAGAGACAAACCTCTCTACAATAGACGTAATTATGATTCATGGCATTATTAGTGACAATTAAATGTCATACTTGAAAACAGGCAACATAAACTCCTTTTTTCATTGCAAGACTGCCCTCCTGCTGCTTTGCTCCTAACAGTGACTTTGCCTTGCAGCTTTAAATTCTCATGCCAGGGCGTGCAGCCAAGCAAGGACTTGAAGCCCTCCTCTTGAGGCCAGCACCCCCCACTGGCCCACAAACATCCTCCAAGGAAAATGCAGCAAAGGCTCATTTTTAGAGGACTGGAACTCAAGGTGCTCCTGACCTCTGATAGACACAGTGACTGTGAGGGGGGCAGGTTACCATGGGACCTACATGTGCTGGTTAAACACACTGCTGCCAGAATTGTGGCAGCAGAGGTGCCGTGAGCCAAAGGGGGATATGGGCTGCTTGAGGCGGCTTGCTGCAGCATGTGGTGGACAAGCAGCCCAGTGCAGAGCTCTATGGTGGGAAGAAAAGGAGCTCTTTGGGGACTCAGATTGCTGTAGGTGCTTTGGGACCCCGATGGAGTCCATCACAGACCTCTTTTAACAGCAACTGTGGTTTTGTCCAGGGATTGTGACTGCACTGTTGCACACACATAGACTCGTCGTGTTCACTATCCCAGCCCCAAAGCCTGGGAATCCAAAGATGGGGGCTTTCCCTAGACCCAGCCAAAGGGCTTTGCAGAGGGGTGCAGTGATGCTTCAACCAGACCCATAGGAGCCCCAGGTCTAATAGATCGCCAGCCCCCCTGAGCCACAAGTATACAGTGCCCAGATGTCTGTGCTGAAAAGAAGTGCTTAGCAGATGTATGCATTAGCTCCCAGATTAACTCTGCAGCCTTTTCCAGCCAGTTACTGAGAAGTGGGGATTGAGATCTGAAAGCATTGCATGGGATTAGCCATGCATCTGCCATTAAAATCAATCTTCTGCATGGCTTTGAAAATCTCACTTTGCAGTTATCTGCCTCTGGGACACAAGGAAAGAAAAGAGAGGAAAAGAGGAAGGGGAAAATGAATCCAGAAACTTTTCAGATATATATTGTGAGTCCATGGCATTTATTAATGATATCCTAGGAGGCTTACCTTATTCTTCATGTCAAGATCTTCAGATTATTTTAGTTCAGTTTCAGTTCAAAATGTCTAAACAAAAAAAAGAATGATATAGTAACTGGGGAAGAAAAAAGGATCTGCTTGTTTTATATAATACTGGTGGACCCAGGTACAAAACTTATGTCAGGTCCTAAACACAGTTTTCACTAGATTTTTAAAAAATACCAATGTCTATTTTCTGTTATTTTAAATTTAGGGATTTTTTGGTTTTGATCCTTAGCCCAGATGAGGATTTCAGTGCTTTCCTTGCAGCATGTGTGCCAGAAACTTAGTAGCAGCGTAAATAAGCAAACCAGCCCCTGAAATTCTCTTGTGATTTTTTCAGTTCTGGGTATTGCCACTTTCAGAACCCAAAAGCTTGAAGGCAGGTGTGGTGATGAAATGGCAACTGTAGTGCATGGGAGAGTGGTCACAAGTGGTGCGTGCTGGGAAAGAAAGCAGCTAGAATGATAAAACAAAAACAGTAAAAAAAGTTGCAAAATAAAAAAAAGGTGAAATCCATGAAGCAGGTGGTTAAATGTTTCTGTGGACACTCCCAGCATTTTTCCAGAGAAAGGTTTAACATGCCAGACACAGAAAAGGTGGGGCAACTGTCGGTGTTAGGAAATGAGACCAAAGAAAAAAATCAGATCACAAAGCAAATGCTGATTACAATGGAATCGTAAAAAAATCAGAAAGCAAAAAGATAATTCCTAGCTTTCATCCGCAGCTGCTTCACACTTGGTTCTTCTGGAGGGAGTGAATCAGGTTGGTGACTTGCCCTATATCCCCCATTATGTTTCCAGAGCTCACCTGCAAGGGGGTCCAGCAATACACCTTTCTAGGAAGAAAAATGAGATCTGAAAGTGAGTTGAGGGTAATAGCTCAGCAAACTGAGAGATGGAGAACCAACACAGGGAGAGAGAAGGAGGGATGTTGTGAAATGGCAGCTGATTCTAGCAGATTTCCATGGGCTAGGACAAGAAGGAGGATGAGTGGGGAGAGCAGGCCACTGCAGGCTGGAGTACAACTCCGCAGCAGAATTTAGGGGAAGAGGGAGTGTGAGGAGTCAGAGTGTTGAACGGGCGCTGCAATTGCTCGTCCTTAACTTGGTAGCCAGTCCCAACATTTCATTCTTCACTTGGTCATTTATTCTTACCAGTTAAGTGGAAACCTGAAAAAATCCCTTTTGTACCAAAAAGACTTTTCATTCCAGCCAAACCAAAAGGTTTGATTTTGCAGCCTGTGTAACAAAGGCAGAAGAAACAGCACTAAGCTCAAGGGTGAGCAGTGAAGCAAGGCCTCCCTTCTTTGTAACAAGGGACCCACGTTCAGTGCCCTGCTTCCTCGCACCTCTGCATACTTTCCTGGTTTAGAGGCAGGGCTCTTGCGGGGGCGATGGGGCTGTTCTCCTCTGCTGGGAGTCCTCCTGCTTCATGTGGCACCTCTAGTCACTTATCGAGCAGCAGCGTGCAAATGGTTAGGACAGAGACAGAACATGAGGGTTCACGTCCCAGCTTCACCAATATCTTAGTGACTTTATCACAGAATTTCTGTAGAATCTCCTGGATCAGAGGAGGATGCTGAACCTCAGTCTCACACACCCTAGGCAAGCTCAGCCCTTGATAAGAGAAACTGCTCCATTGGTGACATGCACTGTCGCCCGCTATCCTACATCTGAACCCTTTATGCAAACAGTATTGAGATGTGCAAAAATACATTATTCAAGGAAGATACCATTTCCTCAAACCCCACAGCTCAGGAGAATGATTTTCACAACACAGTTTTTTTAATAGCTACAGCAGCAGACAGTGAGAAGGCTGTGAAATTAAAATGGAGGGGAAGTTACTCCATGCTTCTAAGCATTTTAAAAGTAGCCATTCAATAAGAAAGCACCAAAATACAGAATGAGAGGGAGTATGGCAGCCACAGATTAAGGTGCGTGCTGGAGAAGAAGATGAGAAAGTGAAGATGCCATGCTAAGAGCTGCCTGTAAAAACAATAAGGGGATAGAGAGACAGTTTCCTTTGCACAGTACATTACTAACCACTTGTGACCAGCAGAGCTTCAAGATGCACAAACGCCTGGAATAATTAGGTCAGTCATGTCTACATGCAGAGACAGCTAGATGAGCTTTGCCATGCTGTAGCTTTCACCAGGAAACTGTGGCTGTCATGATACCAGAGTTCAAGAGAGGAGTATAAAAAATCTGTGTCTCAGGGGGTACCAAAACTACCCTACTGGCAACAAACTGAACGGGCTGAAGAGCTGCCTGCGTCTCAACCCCCCTCCCCCAGCTCGCTGCAGATTGCTTGCATAAGCAGGTCTTTGACTTCAGAGGCTAGTATGAGTAAGCAGGGGAGACCAAACATACCCATCCTGTTTAAACATAAACTTAATTGTCTGTACAGCAGAACAGGTAAGTCCATGCAACATGGTATGTGTTCAAACCAAAGCTCATGCTCAAGGATTTCTGTGGGTAGGGAAGGACTGTGGGATAGCAGCCTGAATGTTAAGCAGCTTCATCATCTCCACAATGTCAAAACATCATCTTATGCTCCAAGAGGATTCTTTGATTAATGTAATTAACACTATTCAGCCTGGTGTGTGAAGCGATAGGTGTGTCAGGCCCGAGTTTTCACTAGCCCCTGCTGGCACGAGGAAGGGAAAGGGCACTGCTGGCAGCAAGTGACACCAGCATGAACGCAGCAGGTGCCCGGACAGGCTCCCTGCGTCACCAGCTGGGCGTCTGCAGTCACACGTGAATCATCACAGTTACTCAGCCTTGCAGGGGTCAGTTCTTCAGCATCAATGAGAAACATACTGCTAGAGGAAGGTGATAGGGTGTTTTCTGCAGAGATTTCAAAACCTAATGTCAGCAATCTGTTTTACAATCATGTCACCAGGTCTCAGACAGTCCCATCAGTGTTCTTTCACCAGAAAAAGCAAGTGGTAACACCTTCCTGTTGCACTATTCTCTTTTTGTTTTTCCCAATATAACAAAACAACATTGCTAACAAATCAGGGAAAATTAATCTGGTTTGGTTGTGTTTTGAATAGGAGGTTTGCAGGTGCCTGTGACAGTGAAGAGAAAGCTTCCCTAGGTGTAAGCACCAGGCCCAGGAAAAATAAATTATTGAAATTCGCTCCATTGTTATATTGAATCAAATATTCACTGAAGCAACTCTGTTTCCTTCTTTGGTGTTCATTAGAGGCCACACCATTTATTTTTCATTTTATTTAAAGTGAAATGCAGAGAGACTTGCCAGTTAGCAGTAGCACAAGACTACAGTACAAGTGGAATTTAGATGACACTTGATAAGAAAAAAATGACGTTGTTTCCACATAGGCATTCAGCAATTTTAATACCTATGTATAGGAGTTCTTCTAGCCTTTGATGCAAATTATTCTGAAGAAACATTAGTGGTTACAGAATTATAGTCATATCCAAAATAACTAGAATTTACCTTCAATTGCTGGCCCTCAGCATTTTAAACATTGTCTATAGATTGCTGTAATGTCTGTCTTGCCTATCACAATATCAGTAACGAGCTTAGAGTCAAATACAGGCGCTTATACTACAAATGGAAATAGATCGATAAAATGGCATAGGAAATAACTCGCAAAACAGCAGTTATTGAGACATTATTAGTTGATTATCTAAGGTACTCATCAACTTCCTACACTGAATCTCTGTGTATCTAGTAATTTATAAAGAAAACTATTGTATTTTAATATACACTATGCTTATTGTAGACTCCACAGAATTTGTAATATAATAAGACCTCCTAGCAGCTTTCAGCTGTGGTAGCAAAGAGTGTTACCATTCCAAACACGTTACTTCATACACTGGCCCTGGTTAGCCAGCAAAAATAGTACCTTATTGGAAAGTTGTGGTAAAGATTAGATTCTTACATCATAACTCACAAAAGAATGCCACCACCTCAGGAAACAAAATTTGACAGCCGTTGACAGAAGTATACCATATTTCTGGACCAAAACTGAAGGAGAGTATCAGATGGCATCCTCCCAGGGACAGGACGAAAAAGCTGGGCTTAGCACTGTTAAGTGCTGAAAATGAGTTAGAAGCGGTGATTCCAGGATCCAGCTTTCCCTCACATCTAAAAGGTGGCACGTGCTTATGCATTCCCTGTCCCACTATTGCTTCACATAAAACCCCCACTTCTTTTCTTCTTGACATCTATGATAATTATCTGTGATAATTAGATGTTTCCTGGGATAAGCCCTGTGGCCCTCAAAGGCTCCTTACTATGCTTGCTGTCTGGTATTTAAGAAAGACACACTACCTGCAGGCTTTAGCGATTCGGGATTTAGTTTGTTTCTTCTTTCCGAGTCCCTGTGCCTGTACTTTGAACACTCCCCCGCCCCTAACAGTTACCTTCTCCGCTAAAATGCCATTACGTTGTCGGCTGGGGTGAGCAGCCCGGGAGCTACCCAAATGCGATGTTCTTTGGGACTGAGAGCCACAAAGCCCTCGGGGACAGCGGGTTGGGCAACAGACGGGCCTCTGGCAGCAGAAAGTGCCAGAGCAGGCTGGACCCAGTGCAGCAGCAGTGGAGCAACTGCTCAGCTCGAGAAAGAACAGTTTATCTGCCAGTTTTAGCTTGCTTTACATCAACTGTTTGCACATTAAAGCTTTGGGAACAGTTCTCAGTCCATTCGCACTAGCAAGGGGTTAACCCACAGCAACGGTTGCTCTGAACTACCTGGGCTCTGTTTGCAAGCTGTACCCACCCCTGGGTTCTCCTGTGGACTTTCCCCTTTCATGCAGTCCAATCGTGTATTTAAATCTCTCCAATTAATTAATGGAAAGCTTGTGCCTGGAAAGGGGACCTCTGAGAGCTCTGACAGCAACTGGAGAGCTTGTTTGCCAAGCTGGGGAGGGTTTGCCGAGCTTGCATCACTTTAACATTTCCAGGCAATCTAGCCTAATGGGACTGACAGACAAGCGAGAGGCCAGGAAAGAAATCCTGGGAACACTTTACACCACTTGGCCTTGATTCACTCTGCTGTCAGAACCCAAGTACAAGGCACCTGTTTCCAATGCGATCTTACGGGTAGGATAGAGTTACAGGGACCGGGTTTAGGCATTTAGGAAAACCGCTGTAAAGCCTCCATGTCATTTGCAGCATCTTCCCTCTGGAGAATCCCTTGGAAAGGGCAGTGTCTCCGAGCTTGCTCATAGACAGGCATCCAAAAAGCAGTATCGTGACTTCAAACAAAAATTTCATTCATGTGTTGTAAGGTAGGACAGGACCCTCAAATAGTGAATCTGTCTTTGTCATAATAGCAATTAGCACATAAATCAGGGCTTGGCTCTTACGTGAACATTTAGCTGCTTAAACAGAATTGCTGTGAGAAAAGCAAGGTATGGATCAGTTTGCTTTTTTCAGACTTACAATAGGACAGCCAAAATTGAGAGTGAATTCTTCACAAAAGATGGTAGCACTTCAGAACTTGTCTGTGGAAGACATCCTGTAAATCAATCTTTTTACTCAGATTGCAGTGTTGAAAGATCTGCACTTGGGATCTTCAAAGTTACAGCCCACAGCTTATTTAATGTTTTTCTGATTTAATTATTAAGTCTGTATCAGTAGCTGTTAGCACTGGCTTGCCAGGAAGTACAAAACAACAGAAGCATCACATGTCACCCACACAGCAAACTGTTCAGTGAAGCACACGCACCTAAAGGGGACATCTTATCAATGTGTATAAATACCTGAAGGGAGCAAAGCCATCTGAACATGTTCCTGGGCAGCCAGCTCCAGGTGATCCTGCTTGAGCGGAGAGGTAGGACCAGGTGACCTCCAGAGATGCCTTCCAACTTCAACCATTCTGTGACTCTGTGAAAAGCTGTATTACTTTCAACAAAATTAATCCTATATTAAAAAAAGCAAAATCACCCAGCTTGTTACTTGTAAGGAGAACAGCGCTTGTCTGTAGTGCAACACACCTCACAGCCTGTATCCTTACCTGGAGAACATTGTGCTAGAACAGTTCTTTGGAAGTCATCTTTTTAACACCTATTACATAAGCAGAGCATGTGGTCCAGGATCTTTTCATGCATTATCGAACAATGTTATAAAGGATATGTGTGAAATCAAACCAGAAAGTGGATGCGCATCATTTTCTCTCCACAGGGACAAGCACATTGTAACATACCTTCTATTCATAGATGTACTGCACAGACTGGCAGGACAGAACGAGAGCCTTACTTCATCACTATTTTTTATCTGAGATTTCATGTTCCATGGAAGTCCAGTGCTGCTTCCTTTGAAATCAATGTTTAAATTATCATTAAGCTTAATGATAGCGGGAGTGGTCTTTCTGCCTTAATTTGAAAAGTGAGTCTAACACTAAACAGCTGAAATGAAGTCAAAACGTTGTAAAAGTCTTTTCTGTATTCAGTATGTTGTTACAAGTGTCTGTGGATATAATTGGGGAGAATGTTAACACAACAGGCTGTTAGCACAGAGTAATGTTCCCTGATGTTAGGTTAGTGCAAAAGGAAAAGTATGATGTTTATCTGCAATGCACAAGATGTGAGGCCTGTGATAATGCTATGTTTTGTTTAACTTTATTTCTCCACAATTGTTTTTGTACATGTTAATAATTTTTCTGAAGGACGTTAGTGCTATTACCCTTTCTTACCCACCCCGCCTCCATGCATCAGAACGGAAAGAATTAGTTTTCAACTGGTGCAGATGCATCAGCAGATCAATCTTCTAAAGGCAAAATCACTAGATGTTTGCATTGGATATGTGCTTATATGAAGTGGGATTTTAATCAACAAGGTTATGCTGCAGAAATAGAGTAAATGACAGTCTGATTGACTGGGCAACAGCTAAGGATTGTTGCACAGCTATGCCAAACTTAAACTGGGTTAGTGTGAATTGAAGTCTTGGGTATACCTTGTTCTGACAAGAGATGAGGCAGTGTGTGTCTGTGAGGCTATTACCTTACTGGTACTGCTCAGCAGGGTTCAGCAGAGCTACGGGAGCTCCTGCCAGAGAGCTCCCAGGATCGAAGGGCCCCTGTACTCTGCCCCTCTCAGGTGGAAAACAGTAACCTAAATGAAAGGAGTGAGTGGAGTCAAGTTTATGGTCGTGGCAAAAGGCGAGTGCCCTCCTTGCCTACCTCACCTCCCCAGGTGCCTCTGAGAAATAAATATGAGGCCCTGGTGGAATACAGCCAGTCCAATGGGGATGTCATGGACAGGCAACCTGTATCAGAGGTCTCACCACAGTCAGAAAAACCTGTCAGGCATATAGCAACCTCTTCCACAAGGAAGAAGAGAAGAGTTCTAGTTGTTGGAGACTTGCTCCTAAAGGGAACTGAGGGCCCAATATGCAGAGCTGACCCCCATCACAGGGAGGTCTGCAGTCTACCTGGAGCCCAAATCAGGGATATCACCAGGAAACTCCCCAACCTGGTGAAGGCCACAGACTACTACCCACTGCTGATCTTCCAGACAGGTGGGGAAGAAGCTGCATCCCATAGTCTGAGGGGGATGAAGAAAGACTTCAAGGCCCTAGGACGGTTGGTGAAAGAGTCTGGGGTGCAAGTTGTTTTCTCCTCCCTCCTTCCATTTTCAGGTGATGACATGGGATGGAATAGTAGGATTCTCTCCACAAAGGCCTGGCTACGAGACTGATGCTACACGCAGGGCTTTGGGTTCTTTGATAATGGCTGGTTTTATAAGACACCAGGCCTGACAGTAATACATGGGAAAGGTTTATGTCGTAGGGGCAAAAGGGTCCTGGGACAGGAATTAGCAGAGTTCATTCGGAGAGCTTTAAAGTAGATTCGAAGGGGGATGGTGTTGTAGCTGGACTTGCACCACTGGGGCAATGCTCTAGTATTGATGTAGACCAGGAGGCCTCCCATACCCCTAGGGTGAAATCGGTGTGCTCAGCTCGCTCCCTGAAATGCCTGTACACCAATGCACGCAGCATGGGGAATAAACTGGAGGAGTTAGAAATCCATGTTCAGTTGGGGGGCTACGATCTAGTGGCAGTTACAGAGACTTGGTGGGACAACTCGCATGACTGGAATGTGGTCATGGATGGCTATGTCCTGTTCAGGAAAGACAGGCCACTAAGGAGAGGTGGTGGAGTTACTCTTTATGTGAGTGAGCATCTAGAATGTATTGAGTTCTGTCCAGGGACGGATCAGGAGCGAGTTGAGAGTTTGTGGGTGCGAATTAAGGGGCAGGCTGGCAGGGGTGATACTGTTGTGGGTGTCTATTACAGGCCACCGGATCAGGATGAGGAGCTTGATAAGGCCTTCTACAGGCAGCTGAGAGCAGTCTCACAATTACAGGCACTGATTGTCATGGGGGATTTCAACTACCCTGATGTTTGCTGGAAGGCCTGCTCAGCCAGCCATCCTCAGTCCAGGAGGTTCCTCCAGTGCATTGATGATAACTTGCTGATGCAAATGGTGGATGAGCCAGCTAGGAGAGGAGCGTTGCTGGATCTTATCCTCACTAACAAGGAGGGTCTGGTTGAAGCGGTGAAGGTTGAGGGCAGCCTTGGTTGTAGTGACCATGAGATGGTGGAGTTCAGGATCTCATGTGGCAGGAACAGAATAGCTAGCAAATCACAACCCTGGACTTCAGGAGGGCCAACTTTGGCCTTTTCAAGCAATTGCTAGGGGAAATCCCATGGGACAGGGTACTAGAAGGTAAGGGGGCCCAAGATAGTTGGTTAGCATTCAAGGACTGCTTCTTCCGAGCTCAAGATCAGAGCATTCCAACAGGCAGGAAGTCAAGAAAGGGTATCAGGAGATCTGCATGGTTAAACAGGGAACTGCTGGGCAAACTCAAGTAGAAGAAGAGAGTGTACAGACCATGGAAGGAGGAGCTGGCCACTTGGGAGGAATATAAGTCTGTTGTCAGAGGATGTAGGGAGGCAACTAGGAAAGCTAAGGCCTCCTTGGAATTAAACCTTGCAAGAGAGGTCAAGGACAACAGAAAGGGCTTCTTCAAATACATTGCAGGTAAAACCAACACTAGAGGCAATGTAGGCCCACTGATGAATGAGGTGGGGGCCCTGGAGACAGAGGATAAAAAGAAGGCAGAGTTACTGAATGCCTTCTTTGCCTCTGTCTATACTCCTGGAGGCTGTCCTGAGGAGCCCCGCACCCCTGAGGCCCCAGAAGAAGTCAGGATAGAGGAAGAGTCTGTCTTGGTTGATGAGGTCTGGGTCAGGGACCAATTAAGCAATCTGGACATCCATAAATCCATGGGCCCTGATGGGATGCACCCGCGGGTGCTGAGGGAGCTGGCGGAAGTCATTGCTAGGCCACTGTCCATCATCTTTGCTAAGTCGTGGGGAACGGGAGAGGTGCCTGAGGACTGGAGGAAAGTGAATGTCACTCCAGTCTTCAAAAAGGGCAAGAAGGAGTACCCGGGTAACTATAGACCGGTCAGCCTCACCTCCATCCCTGGAAAGGTAATGGAACAACTTGTCCTCGGTGCTGTCTCTAGGCACATCAAGGATAGGAGGATCATTAGGGGCAGTCAACATGGCTTCACCAAGGGGAAGTCATGCTTAACCAACCTGATAGCCTTTTATGAGGACATAACCCAGTGGACAGATGATGGTAAAGCAGTGGATGTGGTCTATCTCAATTTGACACGGTCTCCCACAGCATCCTCGCAGCTAAACTGAGGAAGTGTGGTCTGGATGATTGGGTAGTGAGGTGGATTGTGAACTGGCTGAAGGAAAGAAGCCAGAGAGTGGTGGTCAATGGGACAGAGTCTAGTTGGAGGCCTGCATCTAGTGGAGTCCCTCAAGGGTCAGTACTGGGACCAGTACTATTCAATATATTCATTAATGACTTGGATGAGGGAATAGAGTGCACTGTCAGCAAGTTCGCTGATGACACAAAACTGGGAGGAGTGGCTGACACACCGGAAGGCTGCGCAGCCATTCAGAGAGACCTGGACAGGCTGGAGAGTTGGGCGGGGAAAAATTTAATGAAATATAACAAGGGCAAGTGGAGAGTCTTGCGCCTGGGCAAGAACAACCCATGTATGAGTACAAGTTGGGGACAGACCTGTTGGAGAGCAGCATAGGGGAAAGGGACCTGGGGGTCCTAATGGACAGCAGGATGACCATGAGCCGGCAATGTGCCCTTGTGGCCAAGAAGGCCAATGGCATCCTGGGGTGTATTAGAAGGGGTGTGCTTAGTAGGTCAAGAGAGGTTCTCCTCCCCCTCTACTCTGCCTCTGGGGAGGCCGCATCTGGAATATTGTGTCCAGTTCTGGGCCCCTCAGTTCAAGAAGGACAGGGAACTGCTAGAGTCCAGCGCAGAGCCACGAAGATGATTAAGGGAGTGGAACATCTCCCTTATGAGGAGAGGCTGAGGGAGCTGGGTCTCTTTAACTTGGAGAAGAGGAGACTGAGGGGTGACTTCATTAATGGTTATAAATATGTAAAGGGCAAGTGTCATGAGGATGGAGCCAGGCTCTTCTCAGTGACATCCATTGACAGGACAAGGGGCAACTGGTGCAAGCTGGAACACAGGAGGTTCCACATAAATATGAAGAAAAACTTCTTTACGGTGAGGGTAACTGAACACTGGAACAGGCTTCCCAGAGAGGTTGTGGAGTCTCCTTCTCTGGACACATTCAAAACCTGCCTGGACATGTTCCTGTGTGATATGATCTAGGTAATCCTGCTCCAGCAGGGGGATTGGACTAGATGATCTTTCGAGGTCCCTTCCAATCCCTAACATTCTGTGAAAAAAGAATGAATCCAGCCTAATGCTTTCAGATCATACACATTTACCCTGGAATGGTGTTGCTTGAAGTTTCATGCAAAAGGGAATTTAGAAGCTCATTGACATGGGATTCCTTTTTGCTTGTTTTATGAAGGTAAAAGTTAAGTTGCTGAAATTAGTGCAAAGGTTAACTACTGGAATCAACTATTAAGAAATGTTGCGTTCTTTATTTTTCTCTCCTGATTAAGAATGGATTTTTTTTTCCTGAAGGCAATACTTTCATTACACACAAATTTCAATACTCCATATGGAGTTGCTGGGCAGAACTATACAGTGTGCATCAGGAAAGAACTCACTGCAAGTGACCTAGTACTGCCTTCTGAGCTTAAGATCTATTAAAATGAGGTAACAAAACCCAGCTGCATTACACTGCATAGGATGAAATCCCTTTGGGCTGACATTTCTCCTAAATCAAAAAAAAAAACAAAACCAAAACCTAAAACTAAATAGTGTTTTGTGCTCCTGATTGACAAAAGATTCCAACAGGAATCTGTGTCTAGGATGATCATGACTTAAACACAGTGTATGAGATAAATTCCCAAGAAAGGAAGTAGTCTAGGACAGAAGATACACATTTGGCAATTACTTTCATTTTGTTTTATTCAGGCCTTTACCCCACTACTTGTATGACAGTATTACAGACAGAAGTTTATCTAATTCTTATCAGGACACTGTATAAAATACCTGCACTGCCTAATTGTTTGTCTTTTACTGCTCTGCTGTCTCTTTCTTATACTTGCAATGCGTACGATGACAGCCATACAACCCCCCCACCAATGTCCCCGCTACAATGCATAATTTTCTATTCTTAGAACACTGTGCTCTTGTTCCGTCCTTGTTAGATTATCATCATCAGAGCAAACAGAGCATCACTCACGTCAGACAGGACAGGGGCTTCTCAAGCAGCCTCCTGTTTCTTTAGCTTGTAGTCTGAGGAACACAGCATATCCTCATTAAAAAGCCTAGATCATAAAAAATGGTTGTCCTCCGTACTGTGTAAAAAGGTCATGCCCTCAGATGTTTACTGAAATTCACTTCTTTCATAGCTGCGGTCCTCTGTCCGCCAAATATCTTCTCTACCACTGCACTGCTTAAGAGGAGAGTAAGAGCTGCACGGAAAAATCCCAGAAAGATTTCCCTAGGTCATCCTTTGAATTTTATCTGTTTCTGTTTTAAAGACTTCAAGCTAGTCACAACAGAAACAGTGTTTTATTGGTGTTCAGTTAAGGCCAAACATGTTACTGCTTGACTAGATAGTGGTAGGTAAGCACGTAATGGCTCAAGTGTCACCTCAGGACCAGGGTAAAGAAATAGAGAAGTATATTAATTTCCTTGTCCTACTTAGGTTGCCTGGATGTGTCACAAAGATAAATGCATTCACCAGAATCTGAATTAACCTATTTCATTAATTGAACTGAAACCACCTACAAAGACAAAACGTTTCAAGTTATCATCTTTTTCCAGTGTCCTTCATCATGAGGACACAGGTGAGAGAAAGATGAGTGCCAGTCATCTGGGGGTTTGCTATGAACGAGGAACACATTTCTACCATTTCACAACGGCAACATCATGCAAAGAAAAATTACTCTGGAGAACGTCTTTTAACAGCACATTTCCAGGCAAAGGCTGCTGGTCTGCTGATTCCTCTGTTTCCCGTGGCCACCACTTGGAAAAGCTGTGGTGTGACTTTCCAAAGAGTGAGGTACTTGCAGCTCTCAGAGCACTAGCAGCATTTGTGCATTTGGTGTTGCTCACTGGTAAGCCAGAAATACCATGGGCTACCTAGGCATCTGTAGTGAAGTTCCATACCTACTGAGATATGTCAGAAACACCTGACTTTGCTGGGCTTCTGCACAGGCTAAACTTTCAAAACGAATCACAGAAAGTGCCCTTCTGCACTCTTAGATGCATATGAAGTTAAAACCTCAGAAATCCACTGAAAATCAAAGGCTGAACTTGAAAATACTAGTCTTTTTAGATACTTCCTAATATATGTCACCTGATAGTCTATCTTTTCTTTCTTCCCACTCAGGCACACTCAGCTTTTTCTATTCCAGGCAAATAGTAGGGTTAACTGCAGTGATGGTATGGTCTATAAAAAACATTTGATTTTGCTCACTGTAGCTCAAGACAGATATAGCATTAATACAAGAACAAAAGGAGTGACAGAGTAATGGGATATTAAGCAAAGTTTCTTTCCAAGTAGAAAGTCAGTAGCTCAAGAATCAAGGGAAAAAGATATGTGGTTTTGGCCCGAAGAAGTCACTGTAGTAATTCTCCCTAGGCAGATTTCACCCATGACAAAAGGGATCCACACAAAGGTAAAATATTAATGATAAGCCTGGGGAAAGCTCCCTATTTATTTGGCCTTTGTAATAGTATAACAGGGACAAATGGAAAGGAAAAGCATTTCAGATCAATATCAGGAAACAATTTCATACAGATAACAAGCCCATATGGAACCTATTGCCACAAATTAAAAGTGAAACCAATAATTTAGGAGGATTATGGAAGGGCTGAATAACAGAAATTGGCAGCATGGCATCCTGCTACAGGAGGCTGGTGAAAACTAATTACTATCCAAAAGATCATTGTGCCACCACCATGAAAATGATAAAAAATAATAAAAGGCTTCCCCTTTGGGCTGAGTAGTTAGTGGCAGCTTTTCTTGCATGTTCTTCAAATGTATCTAATACTAGCTTCTGTCAGAAACAGAGACAGAAGCAGTACAGGACCAACCCACTCTGGCTGTTTGGGGCTCGTTCAGTAGTTTTTACTCATGTTTTTGCTTCTCTTTGTTAGGCAGAGACAGTGACCAAAGAGGAAAAGGAGGTGGTCAAAGGTGAGGAACATTTCCTCAACTCTTACAGCAAAAGGCACCTCAGTCGCTGAAAACAGTCCACTCATAAAAGAGATGTCACTTGGTGGCAGTCAGTTCCATTATGGTTCTTCCTAAAAATAAAGCAGATTTGCTTGTAGTGGTGGGCATTTGAAGATGCAGGCACTGACAAAACAGCACCTCCTTTATCTTTGCATTTTCCTCTTGATGTCTTGGTAACGCTCCCATGTGAAACATTTAAAAGAAAGGTATCTTTTCCCAATCAACGTATTTACTCCTCCAGGAATGCTAATGGAGACTCAGCACCAGAATAAAAAAGAAACACAAAGAGGGCAGCAGCACTGTACTTTCATCTGCTAGAGCAAACATCTGTCAGCGCTAGTATAAAAATTACCCAACAGACAGGCATCCAAATTTATGCTAAGTAAACATTTCTTGAATCTATTACACACAGCAGGAACCTAGTTTTTCTTTGGCCATCGCTCTGAGTAATTATTTCCCAGTCTTGCTTTCCTATATGTACATACATCAAGCCAGTCACCTCATTGTGGAAGGCCATCAGGTTGGTCAGGGATGATTTCCCCTTCATAAGTCCATGCCAGCTACTTGCAGTCACCTTCTTGTCCTTCACAATGTCTGGAAATGGTTTCCAGCATTAGCTGCTCCACCACCTTCCCAGGGATCAAGGTGAGACTGAGCAGCGTGTAGTTCCTTGGATCCTCCTTCCCCTTCTTGGACACAGGAGAGACACTTGCTTCCTTCCAGTCCTCAAGATCTCTCTCCAGTCACGTCTCTCTCCTCCGCACCCTTTAAAGACGATTGCAAGCAGCTTGTAATGACACAGGCCAGCTCCCCCAGCACTTGTGGGTGCATTGCATCAGGCCCATGGATGTCTCTAGGTCCAGTTTATTTATATGTTCCCTAACCTGATTGTCCTCCACTGAGAGTAAATCTACTTTGCCCTGGACTTTCCCACTGGTGCCTGAGATTACTGAGGGCAAGTCTTACCAGTAAACACAGAGGTGAAGAAGACATTGAGTACCTCAGCCACCTCTGTGTCCTTTGTCACGAGGCCCCTTGCTGAGTTTAGCAGTGTGGCCACATTTTCCCTAGTCTTTCTTTTGCTGCTGATGTCCCCGTGGAAACCCTTCTTGTTGCTATTCACATCTTTTGACAGATTCAACTCCAGGTGAGCTTTTGTTTTCCTAAGCTCTTCCCTCCATGGTCAGACAGCATCTCTATATTCCTCCTGGGCCACCTGTCCCTCTTTCGACCTCCTGTACAACTCCTTTTTATGTCTGAGTTCAGTTGGGAGCTCCTTGTTCCTCCATGCAGGCCTCCTGCTCCCTTTGCTTCATTTCTGCCTGTTGGGATGGACCATTCTTGAGCTTGGAGGAGGTGACCCTTGAATATCCACCAGCTCTCCTGGGCTCCTCTTCTCTCCAGGGCCATATCCCAGGGGATTCTTCCAAGCAGATCTCTGAACAGGACAAATTCTTCTCTCTAGAAGTCCAGGGTTGTGGTCCTGCTGTTTGCCCTGTTCCATCCTCTCAAGATTCTAATCTCCACCATCTCATGGTCCCTGCAGCCGAGCTTGTCCCTGATCTTCACATCCCTGACCAATTCCTACTTGTTTGCAAGTATCAGGTCCAGCAGAGCACCTGTGCTCCTTGGCTTCTTGATCACCTGTGCTGGGAAGCTGTTGTTTATTCTTGCATTGGAAATGTCTTGAACATCAAGTCTATTGCTGCAAAAACACAGTAGGTAAAGAACACTTCCTTTTGGAGAGAATAGCTTGTTACTTCATAGATGCAGGCTCATGTCAGTGTCCCTGCTTTTGTAGTGACACGTTGTTCTGAGGAAAGTTCTTGGACCATCTTGTGCAGTCTTCTGCACAAACTGCTGCTCTCTGTTGGTTCCCTCTGTTAGCTGCATTTGTCATCATCCAAGCTCTTCATTAGCTGTAGGTTGACATTCAGTCATCCATTTTCCTTAAAAGTCAGTCTCTTCATGCCAGTCTTGCAACACACATGGCAGCTACAATTTTGAACCTCTTTGTCATCTGTGTTGCAAACAACAACTCTAGCATTTATTTGGCTTAACTTTGCCATAGAGATAGTGTAGGGTTCTCTTGAGAGTACATTCCACAATAAGCTCAGCTGTTTTTATTCAATCTGGTTGGCTGCGAACTAGATGAACCAATAGATTTGATGATACAAAAATGCATTACAGGTACAGAGCAGTCAGAAGAACTAAGGCGTCCATAAGGCATATGGACTGGACTGTAGGACAGAGGCACCTACAAAAAAGAAACAAAAGGAACGATAACTTTAACAAATGAGTCAGCAAAACTGAGGAGAAATTTTAGAATGGCCAGGAGATATGGAGAGAAAAGAGAATTTGGTCAGTGCTTCTCAGTGCTTCTCAGTAATGGCACTGAAGTCTGGAAATCCATGTCAGGATTTCTGTAAACAGTAATGAAAGGTATACATCAGTTGTCAGAATGTGCTTACAAAGCATGGCATCTGATCAGTTGGACACTCTGACACGGGGGCTAAATCTTAGTTTTACTTTTTTCAACTGACTAAAATACTGCTTAACTTAAAGATTAAATTTCTTTAACAGTTGTCCTTCCTCTAACTTGCATGCCTTCATCAGCAGAAAAGAGCTGCCACTTCCTTAGAGAAAGCCTTGTCGGACATAGAAACCAGAAACTCAACAGGATGCTGTAGGTTACTGAACCATCATATGCAATCCTAGTGGGAATGCCATTTGTTATTAAACTGAATAGGTACAGAGAAGCTGGGTGAAGTGCCAGAAAGGAAGTAGGGGCTGGATACTCCTGCTGTTTCATTCTTTAACTGCTAAAACCCACTCTTTCAGGCAATGCCAATTCCTCTATACAGCAAAGAAAGAAAATTGTAAAAGACCTGTGCTGCGAATGAAAATGCATAAACACAGAGACATGGCAAAAGCAAGGCTGCCTGATGATTTGCTGCATTAGAGGTATGATTCCCTCTTGCAGGACCAACAAGGGGCCTGTATGCAACAATGCCTTTCAATGGGTCACAGTCTCGTGGTAATATTTAGCGTATGCTCCAAGGACCTAGCACTAAGCCTTCTTGGCCCCAGGCAGTGATGCTGACCAAAGATGCCAAAATAAACGAGTTAATTCCCAAAGCCACTTCATGGGAAATTGGGAGAAGAGGTCAGAGCAGGAGAAATAGTAGGGTGAAAGAAAGCATAAGGGGGAAAAAAAGTAGAAAGACACCTGCTTATAATGCCTGATTAAACTCAGCTGAACTCTTACCAAAAAGAAAACCAAGCCCTCTGACCAAACTTGAGCAGAAACACACAGTAAAAATTCAGGGCTATTGTGGCTCCTAACAAAACTGGTTTTTATGGACTTAATTAATTTTCTTAATTATTTTATATATACAGCTCTAAACATAAATATTTGAGAAAGACAACTTTATACAGGAGAAAACTTACGGACCTCCCAGAAAGGCTTTAGTTGGCACTAAGGGACAAAAACACAGACACAAACAGAGCACTTCATTTCAGTGGCTTGCTGCAGCCAGAAAAGAAAAAGGAAATGGCAGATCTACTTCTTTCCAGACTCGAGGTCAAGCGAAGAGGAAGGAACTTCTTTCAGCCTCAGCAGGCTCTTCTAAGATCTGAAGGTCAGTTAACTTTAATATGCCAACTAATTAAGACACAGGCAGAATGAAGTTTTCCTCAAGCAGTGGGGTCCCATCACAAGATTCAACAGGTTGTACCAAGTCACATGGCGTGAGACTCCAGGGCTGGTGGTGACCCACATCCATGTGCAGGCTGCTGGTCCTGTAGAGAAAGTAAGCAGAAAAAGCAGAAGCAGAAAAAAGTCACCTTTCCCTTTCTTGTCTGAGATTCCTGTACCATTAACACATTGAAAAGCTCTGTAGGTTATGACGGTCAGCTTTGCTGTGCTATTCCTTGATCAGCCACCAGCTGCAATTCTGTTGTGGAAGGAATATTTCAGCTTGTTTTGACCCGGAAGTAAGGAAAGAAATTACTTTTTATTTCTTTGGGTTGATATAGTAAAGTGGCTCTAAGTTTCTTGGAAATGAAGTTGAGGTTTACATTCTGTATGCTGTGAGTTAAAAGGAAGAAGTCTGCTCCAATGAGAAGTCACGGTCATCTGAAGTTACGATCTTGGTTAAGAATTAAATACGTTTCATAGGCTGGCTTTTGCATTATGATTACCATTGCTGTCCTGCTGGTGAAAAAGGCACCTGCAATGAGAAAAAACCCTCTCCTTCCAGACCTGAGGACAAGCAACAGAGAGAAGAGAGAAAGTAACCAGGAATAGCCCAAGACGAACACAAGCTGAAAAGTTTGCAAATGAGACCCCCTAAATTTGATTTCTACCCATACACTGTCCTTGAGGACTTGTGCACTTCTCTGCTGATTAGGTTTTTGATACTTCTGGCTTTTGCTCTCTGCTAAAGTTTTATTTCGGTAGTAACACTTATATTCATGAAAACAAGGAAGCAGGTTCTAAAAACTGACAAAAAAACCCCACCTCTTCGTACCCGTTTATGCAGAAAGGTACTAGTTGAACAGTAAACTGCATCTACACGGTCCATCTGCCCACAGAGATGTAAAATTTTGGATTGCAGCAGTCAGCCTGGTTTTACACATATCTGCCACCCACAGAAGGTTTTGTTTCAAAAAGGCTATTCTTGGTTGGCTATTAAAGACATTGTTCTACCTCAAAGTGTGACCAGCCAGTGGGAGTTTGTCCAGGGAATGCATGATTGCATCTCACTTCACTGCTTCATCAGTATAAATTATTGACGTTGACCAGTCAGTGCATCAGTTTGCAGGGTAGAGCTCTTCAGAAATTCAGATTATTCCACCCCAGCTTCAGTGGTGCAGTTTGATTTATTAAACTCTATTGTTTTCCTTCACTTCAGGCTTCTAATTATAATCACCCTAAGCAGACCAGGATGGGACTGTGATTGAGAGAGTTCAAGAGGAGACATTATGAAAGGTTTTGTACCAGCAAAATATTTTAGTAGTGACAAAGCATGGAAGGTGAAGACAGAGAAGACAACCTTGGAGTTGATTTCTCCCTCTGCTACCTGACACTGGAAGCAAATCACAAACTTTCGCCCGTGGCCAGAGTTCCCTCTGAGCCCTGGGAAACTGGTGCTACCCTCCTTGCCTCATGGTATCCAGGAGCTCGAGCATTGTGTGCACCCTCAGACTGCTCCACCCTGTGCTGGGACAGCCGTGAGGCAGCGCTGTGGTGGCAGAGGGGACCGGTCGGTACTCTCTCATGGTTTGTTCTTCATACAGTGAAGCCCTGCTGGCATCTTCTTAGGTCCTCTGGACAAGGTGAAAGAACATGAGCAATCACTTCTTTCTATTTGCAAAGGGAAAAAAAAAACCAAAACAAAACCCCAAAGGTTTGGTAAACTGGAAGACCCTGAGCTGTTGAAGCCTCAGCAAGGGAGATTCCCCCTGGAAACCTGCCCTGGGAGCGGCTTTTAAGCTGGGCTCTTGTTTTTCGTCCCTGCCTGAGCTGTGTCACCAGTGGGCCCTGCTTGGCCATGGGCCCCACTGAGCTAGGGTAACCTGTGGGCTGATGTCTGAGCATGACCTTGGCCATGTCCCTGACCCCATGGCGAGGCCCTGGTCGTTGCCATGGGTCTGCCCTGCTGCCACATGCAACTCCCAGCTCCCCTGCCCTTGCCCTGCTCTTCATTTTCCCTCCCTTACAGGCCTATTCTTGTGCTCCAGGAACATCGTCTGTCCTGGAGTTCAAATTATGCCTTAAGGACAGGGAACTGCTAGAGAGAGTCCAGCGCAGAGCCACAAAGATGGTTTTCTGGCAGTTTTCAGTCTTTCATTTGGTTGATTTTGTTTGCTTTGCTTTGGTTTTGTTGGGGTTTTTGTTTGTTTTAGGTTTTGCTCCCCCTCCCCCACCCTGTATAACACAGAATAAGTCAACTCCACAGCTTTATTTCTTTTTCAGTGAAAAACACAACAGTCTGTGTTGTGTCAGAATATCTAGAGTCTGGGGTTGGAGCAGCAAAGAATTTCTGGCCACTTAGGAAAGCCAGCACCATGCTACAACTGCCTTCTGATGCTTTGGGAGGAAAGGAGGTCAATGAATAGGATCAGTCAAGATTTTGTCTGTAAAAGTTCATAGGAGCCTGAGAAGGGAAACTGGATCACATAGCATTTAGCAAAAACATAAACAGAGGGAAGGAAAGGATGTAAATCTGGAATCCAGGGTGGAGCAGGATGATTCTGTAATGGGGTTTATACATGCATGTAAATATTGCTATTTCCAATGGTAGCAACATATATTTTTCATGCCTTTCAGTAAAGATTCTAAGAGATTGCTTTTTCTAGTGTTTTTCAGACAGACTATTTTTTCCCCCATTTCTCCTGTATCTTTGACATATTCACTTTCAAACCTTGGGATACTTCGGACAGGAGTTTTGGGATCCAGTGGAACTCTGCTGAAGAATTAGTGCTAGCAAGAGCACAGCCTTCATCTGCCTTGGTACAGCATATGCCCCAAGACCAAACCAAACTTAAACCCTCACTATAGACAATTGCCTTCCAAAGCTGTTCTGTGAGTCCACAAACAACACAGAGGAAAGACAAAAATGCAGAACAGTATACATAAGAGAAGCTTCTCTTCAAGTTAGTTGTAATTCACTCTTCTACATCAGGATTTTAGTAAGTGCTAGGTTGAGGGACAGCTTTGCTGAAGTGTTTGTCCATGACCACTGTGAATCCTGATCTGCAGGTTCAGAGGTTTAATAGAAAATTGCAAGTCAGAGATATAGATATACAAATGCAGAGGGATACAGGAATAGTTCTATTCTTTTCATGCATTATATTATTTATTCTTTATAATAGAACCTTTCATAGTGGGCTTTACAGGAGAAGAACATGAATTTCAGACAAAATCTCAGTGAAATTGACTTTTCTTTCTTTCTTTCTTTCCTCTGGACCATTAAAACCAGTCTGCTTTCCACTCACTGTATACTTGCAGGTAGATCCTATCACTGCTGGTACTCCCAAAATATTTCCTGTTGTGATGTTGAAATCTAGACTCTGTTTATGCGACATCTCTATTCACATGAAAGTAGGAGCAGTCATGTAGATGTGAATTAGAAGAAAGTATTGTTCATTAAAATTGAGAACAGGCTACTACATAGCTGAAAGGATCAATAGTAAGATCTGAAACCTGGCAGCTTAACTTCAGGTTGGAGGAAATAAAAGTTGAGCTTGAATTTATACAGACAAGAACTGCTACTACTTCTTGTTTGCTTGCTGATTTACATGAAATATTGACAGCATAACTCAAATTCCTATTGGACAGGTATCCTCAGTGAAAACCTGGCAGTGACTGAGATGCACTGGACATCTAAAAAGACTCATGACTGAAGGGCATAAAGAGCAAGATATCCCTTTAGCCCGTAACAGTGGTTTGTCCCATCCAGACTTGAAAATATTTTTATGGGTACCTGATCATTTACAAGCAAAAGACGAAAATTCAGCTGCCTATCTCCTACAACAAACATTTTGTTGCCAATTTGTAATGATCTATGCAAGCATTAATACTTACATAAATAGGACCAGGGATTTAATTTAGTATCAATTCTACCTGCCTGTCTCCCAGCCTGGAGTCCCCCAGGCACAGGCTGCTTGACCTGCCTGTTTGAGGTCTGTTGCTTGAGAAAGCAGATTTCTCTGGGCTCTCCTCCTCTCTCTCCCCTGCAGCAATGAAGAAGCTCCTTGCTGGAATGGAGAGATCACGTGGCCGGAGATGGCCTTAAGAGACTCCACGGACTAACACGGTTCCTCACAGCCCTCTGAAGGCATGTCTGCAAGATCTGTCATCAGGCTGAAATTCATTTCTGTGTTACTGAGCAAGGGATGCTTCAGTAGAGATCTCAATCATTACTCTCTTTCTCAATCATTACTCAAGTAGGTAATTTTTAAACTTCCCACTCATTCCTCACTTACTGAGTTTAATTTTCATTTTAAAGTCCCCCAGGATTTACCCTTAGGAAACCAAATTGTCCTTACTATCTAAAATCTTAAATATAATCCTCTGCAGAGAGGGATCATTTAATACACAGTCGATGGGTTACTGCCTTTGACATGACTGGGTCCAGTGTAAACCTTGACACTGCCTGCTGGGTGTAAAGGCTATCAGAAGACAGTTGATACATTTATGTGAGACAGAGAGTATTTTCTGGCAAAACTAGAGGGGAAAATAGGCCCCATCAGTGAACATGCAAAAAGATAATACACGTGTGACCTTCCTGAAAATGTTTACTCCTGTAGTGAGAGCAGCCTTCGCAGAAGAATATTTTCTGTAGCTCTCTGTGTTACTAAGGTTAAAAAACGTGTACTGAAATTCCATGTTTATCTTTCCAGCATTTTTCAGGACCGAATGCTGTAGTCATGTCAAATAGTGACATCACATGGCATGCTGTCAGACCTTGTCCTCGCTGAACAGCATGCACCCGGTGCTGCAGTTTAATCAGGACAGATCAATAAAGGCCAGCCTTACTCAAACAGGGCTGTCATTTGATGGGTCCCAGTTCTTTCTACCGAAGTATATCACAGAATCACAGAATGGTTAGGGTTGGAACGGACCTCTGGAAATCATCTAGTCCAACCCCCTGCCAAAGCAGGTTCCCCTAGAGCACATTGCACAGGATCGTGTCCAGGTGGGTTTTGAATATCTCCAGAGAAAGAGACTCCACAACCTCCCTGGTCAGCCTGTTCCAGTGCTCTGTCACAGTCAAAGTAAAGAAGTTTTTCCTCGTGTTTAGATGGAACTTCCCATGTTTCATTTTGTGCCCATTGCCCCTTGTCCTGTCACTGGGCACCACTGAGAAGAGTTTGGCCCCATCCTCTTGACACTCGCCCTTAAGGTATTTGTAAGTATTGATAAGATCCCCCCTCAGTCTCCTCTTCTCCAGGCTAAACAGACCCAGCTCTCTCAGCCTCTCCTCATGAGAGAGATGCTCCAGTCCTCTGATCATCTTTGTAGCCCTCTGCTGGACTCTCTCCAGTAGTTCCTTATCTTTCTTGAACCGGGGAGCCCAGAATTGCACACAGTACTCCAGGTGTGGACTCACCAGGGCAGTGTAGAGGGGGAGGATAACCTCCCTTGACCTGCTGGCCACACTCTTCCTAATGCAGCCCAGGATACCACCGGCCTTCTTGGCCACAAGGGCACATCGCTGACTCATGGTGAACTTTATCAGAACTCCCATGTCTTTCTCTGCAGAGCTGCTTTCCAGCAGGTCAACCCCCAACCTGTAGTGGTACATGGGGTTATTCCTTCCTAGGTGCAGGACCCTACACTTGCCTTTGTTGAGTATCATTAGGTTCCTCTCTGTGGTAAGACTGAGGTGGGGACTGATGGCTGAAAAGGACAACAGGAGGTTAGGAGGCATGATGTGTTGGAGACAGTTTTCTGGCAAGTCCTCAGGGGACCTTTTGCTCTCTTTTTGAGCAGCGAAGTGTGAAGTTGTCTCATATGAAGAATCTATTTTTTGGAAAAGGTAATTGTGTGAATTCTGTACGGTAGGTATGTTTCAGAGTTTAAAATTACAGTCTTCTCAGGAAGCTGTCACTGTCTGGCACTGTATTTGTTCATTCTGTGTCTGGACAGAAACAATTCTGGGATAAATTAAAAAATATTTCGCTGTGCAAGCTCATTTAGTTTAAAAGTAACTAGAGATTACTTTTTGCTCAGTGACTCCAAAGGCTGAACGGCCCCAGGGAGACCATTTGACAGGCCTCAGGCAGGTGCGGTGGCCAGAAGTGAAAGACACACCACTACACAGTGTAGATGATGCCTTTGTTATTTTGTAGGATTAGTGACTGTGATTCACTTTACCTACCTAATGTTACTCTGGTTGATTCCATAGAGTTACACTAAAGGAGGCTACAGCAGCAAGCAAGTAGCAAGGAAAGCAGTGATGCAGACATCTCCAGGAAGACTGGGAGAATGCCATGAACTCTTGGAAAGCAGTGAGAAAGCCAGCCACGCCTGCCTGTTACCAGAGCGGTAATGGGATTATTGCCCAAGGCCAGAAATCTCTTATCAGACATATGTTAGGCCATTAAAACAAGCAGTCTCAAGGAAGCAAGCAGCGCTCTGTAATCAGAGGAACAGTGACACAGTCAGAACAGGCAGCAAGGCTACGTGCTGAATTCAGGAGGGACGTCACAGGCAGGGATGAGATGGTTGCACTCACCTGAGCTCTGAGAGGTGTTGAGCAGCCTACTCACACAGCTGGGCCTACCAAAAGTTTGCCTCCTTTATTAATCCCTGTGCACCATCCAGGGAAACATGTTCACCTGGAAGAGCTGCTTTGAATTAGTTTCTGCTCCAGGGACTGTAGCAGCAATGTCTCTCAGGTGCCAACTTGCAATGGGACCTTGCATGGTTGGAAAGGCAAGAGAGCGCCAGCCCCAGATGTAGTCAGAATGACAGAATAACAGCATGGCACCTCCTAAGAAAAAGTGTGTCACTTGAGTGCTTATGAAGAATAAACTCAAGCTTCTCCCTTTAACCTACAGCTTGGTGGCTGGGTCTCAAGTGGGCTGAACCTGGCATTTATGTTCTGGGAAAGAGGAGGAGGCTTTGAAGTGAGTGTGAGTGACATCGGAGGAAGAGACAGTAATATCCTTTTCAATTTGTTTACCTATAAGCAGAATAATAAACTTGCCAGATATAGGAGAAGATTTTTTGGGTTTTTTTAACCTGTCCATCTCAGGGAAATCATCACTATAATGTACCTGGATTCTGGTATGGGCCCTGCTACACAGTGTCTCTTTATCTTCCAGATTACAGAATCACAGAATCACAGAATCACAGAATGTTAGGGATTGGAAGGGACCTCGAAAGATCATCTAGTCCAATCCCCCTGCCGGGGCAGGATTGCCTAGACCATATCACACAGGAACGCGTCCAGGCGGGTTTTGAATGTCTCCAGAGAAGGAGACTCCACAACCTCTCTGGGCAGCCTGTTCCAGTGTTCAGTCACCCTTACAGTAAAGAAGTTTTTCCTCAAATTTAAGTGGAACCTCCTGTGCTCCAGCTTGCACCCATTGCCCCTTGTCCTGTCGAGGGATGTCACTGAGAAGAGCCTGGCTCCATCCTCTTGACACTTGCCCTTTACATATTTATAAACATTAATGAGGTCACCCCTCAGTCTCCTCTTCTCTAAGCTAAAGAGACCCAGCTCCCTCAGCCTCTCCTCATAAGGGAGATGTTCCACTCCCTTAATCATCTTCGTGGCTCTGCGCTGGACTCTCTCTAGCAGTTCCCTGTCCTTCTTGAACTGAGGGGCCCAGAACTGGACACAATACTCCAGATGCGGCCTCACCAGGGCAGAGTAGAGGGGGAGGAGAACCTCTCTCGATCTGCTGACCACACCCCTTCTAATACACCCCAGGATGCCATTGGCCTTCTTGGCCACAAGGGCACACTGCTGGCTCATGCTCATCCTGTTGTCCACTAGGACCCCCAGGTCCCTTTCTCCTACGCTGGTCTCCAACAGCTCTGTCCCCAACTTGTACTGGTACATGGGGTTGTTCTTGCCCAGATGCAGGACTCTACACTTGCCCTTGTTATATTTCATTAAATTTCTCCCCGCCCAACTCTCCAGCCTGTCCAGGTCTCTCTGAATGGCTGCGCAGCCTTCCGGCATCTCAGCCACTCCTCCCAGTTTTGTGTCATCAGCGAACTTGCTGACAGCACACTCTAATCCCTCATCCAAGTCATTAATGAATATATTGAATAGAACTGGTCCCAGAACCGACCCTTGCGGAACTCCGCTAGACACAGACCTCCAACTGGACTCTGTCCCGCTGACCACTACTCTCTGGCTTCTTTCCTTCAGCCAGTTTACAATCCACCTCACTACCCGATCATCCAGACCACACTTCCCCAGTTTAGCTGCGAGGATGCTGTGGGAGACCGTGTCAAACGCTTTACTGAAATCGAGATAGACCACATCCACAGCTTTACCATCATCTATCCACCGGGTAACATCCTCATAAAAGGCTATCAAGTTGGTTGAGCAAGACTTCCCCTTGGTGAAGCCATGCTGAGTGCCCCTAATGATCCCCCTATCCTTGATGTGCCTAGAGACAGCACCAAGGACAAGTTGCTCCATCACCTTTCCGGGGATGGAGGTGAGGCTGACCGGTCTATAGTTACCCGGGTCCTCCTTCCTGCCCTTTTTGAAGACTGGAGTGACATTCGCTTTCCTCCAGTCCTCAGGCACCTCTCCCGTTCCCCACGACTTAGCAAAGATGATGGAGAGTGGCCTAGCAATGACTTCCGCCAGCTCCCTCAGCACCCGCGGGTGCATCCCATCAGGGCCCATGGATTTATGGACATCCAGGTTGCTTAATTGGTCCCTGACCCAGCCCTCATCTACCAAGACAGATTCCTCCTCTATCCTGACTTCTTCTGAGGCCGCAGAGGTCCAGGGCTCCTCAGGACAGCCTCCAACAGTATAGACAGAGGCAAAGAAGGCATTCAGTAACTCCGCCTTCTTTTTATCCTCTGTCTCCAGGACCCCCACCTCATTCATCAGTGGGCCTACATTGCCTCTAGTGTGGGTTTTAGCTGCAATGTATTTGAAGAAGCCCTTTCTGTTGTCCTTGACCTCTCTTGCCAGGTTTAATTCCAAGGAGGCCTTAGCTTTCCTAGTTGCCTCCCTACATCCTCTGACAACAGAGATTCCCAAGAAGTAGCAAAAAATTTGATTAAGGATGTGGGGTAAATGCTTTTCCTGTAAGCACTCAAGATGACCAGGATTTAAATCTTGACTGTCACCCAGACACAGTAGGATATAAGGATGTCATGAAAAAATGGCACAAAAAGTTACATCCAGCGGCGCAGCAACAGAAGTTGGTCTAATAAGGGTTTCCAAAGCAGAATTAAAATGCTCTTATTTTGATAAGATTGCCGCTTACGTAGTTTAAATGAATTGTGAAGTTTTAAATACTTATTTTAATTACTGCTTCTAAGTGCTTAAGTGCACTGACATGGAATACTTACTGTCTTTTGTGCATCTGCAGAATGTCAGACGTGCTCAGCTTCACTGCTTTATTCCTTGACCTTAAGAACTGCTCAAAGAAAATTCAAAACTGTAGGAGCACTGACATGTCCCTAGGGTTGCACCAGCAAACAACAGCACTAATAGCAACAAGGTGTCCTGGTCTCAGAAAATGAGAAGCCCTAAGTGAATGGTCAGACAACGCCTTTTTCCTCCTTCTTCTCTCTCATTTCATGTTAGGAGGACAAAGGAGATAGGGAGTAATGCTGCACAATGAAGCAGTAACTGCATCAAGTCTGTAAGGCATCCAATTGCATATAAAATTGATTTCAATAGATGGTGATAGACAGAAGAGCAACTATGATGGAAGCCCAGAGGGAGAATGCACATAATAGATACTACTACAGTAAAATGAGATATAAACCGTAATACAAATAACAAAAGCGGATATAAATTCACCTCCACCAGAAACTATGGCTATTCCAGAGAAAGAAAATGACATTTGGCATATAGATAGTTCTGTTTCATTTGCAGTGAATGCATGTCTTAGTATTGGGGTCTTCTTCTTATTTTTATCTCCTCCTGGTGTAACCTATGTAACAGTTGTATTCACAGGTGGCAGATGATGCAATACATAGCTTAAAACCATTGATCTCATCAGAAGTGGTAAATGTAATGAAGCATCGGTATATGTCACAGCAATGGATTGTGCATGAAAATATGACATGGAATACCAAGCACAAACTCAGGAAGCAGCTTCTCACGCTGGAAGTTATTGTGAAAATGGTCCTTTTCTCAGGTATAATTTCCAACACAAGTCTTCTGGTCACTTCAGAAATGCAAGAACTTCATGTTGCAGTTATTTGTTGTGATTCAGCCTTTGACAGCAACTTGGCATACGTGGGAAGAAAACACAAGTTGTCATCACCTAATTGGAGAAGAATTTTGTTCTTACTGTGCTGTGCTCATGAAAATAAGGGAGAAGTAAAATACCAGATGGATTGAAATACAAGCTCCTTATATTAGAGGCAAGTGAACAAAAATATTTTACCTCATAACAGCGTCAGATCAAGGCAGAGAGTTCAACATGTTCTTCGGCACACCCATCTCTCTGTGTGAACGTAGAGTCAATAGCATTGTAAATACTGCCACATTCACAACCCTCACAAGTAAAGCAAATGGAGAAACAAGGACTGCATCTGGAAAGCAAGGTGTGACCTCCACATGAGAAAGAAGTAGAGATACACCTGCACCAACCTTCTCTCATTTGAGGAGAGGGTGAGCTCTTGGTTGTTAAGGGGAAATAAGAGTGCTGCTGCAATCTGCAGTTACATTTGTTGTATGTCACTTTTAAATAATTGTTGGATAAAATCTGACTTTCTGACTTTCCTTACAGGGAATAAGCAGGCTGCAACTGGATAACCCTTCACGGCATTTTTGGTTTTCATTTTAATTAACAAAGTTACCCTAACCATAAACATGGCCCTTGACTGGCGTACGCTTTGCTGGGTAAAAAACTGGCTGGATGGCTGGGCCCAAAGAGTTGTGGTGAATGGAGTTAAATCCAGTTGGCGGCTGGTCACAAGTGGTGTTCCCCAGGGCTCAGTATTGGGGACAGTTCTCTTTAATATCTTTATCAATGATCTGGACAAGGGGATCAAGTTCACCCTCAGTAAGTTTGCAGAGACACCAAGTTGGGTGGGAGTGTTGATCTGCTTGAAGGTAGGAAGGCTCTGCAGAGGGGTCTGGATATGCTGGATCAATGGTTCAACAAGGCCAAGTGTCGGGTCCTGCACTTGGGTCACGACAACACCATGCAATGCTACAGGCTTGGGGAAGAGTGGTTGGAAACCTGCCTGGTGGAAAAGGACCTGGCAGTGTTGATTGATGGCCTGCTGACTATGACCCAGCAGTGTGCCCAGGTGGTCAAGGAGGCCAACAGCATCCTGGCTTGTATCAGAAATAGTGTGGCCAGCAGGACTAGGGAAGTGATCATCCCCCTGTACTCGGCACTGGTGAGGCTGCACCTCGAATACTGTGTTCAGTTTTGGGTCCCTTACTACAAGAAAGACATTGAGGTGCTGGAGTGAGTCCAGAGAAGGGCAACTAAGCTGGTGAAGGGTCTGGAGCACAAGTCTTATGAGGAGCGGCTGAGGGAACTGGGGGTGTTTACTCAAAAGAAAAGGAGGCTGAGGGGAGACCTTATTGTGCTCTACCTGAAAGGAGGTTGTAGTGAGGTGGGTATCAGTCTCTTCTCCCAAGTAACAAATGATAGGACAAGAGGAAACGGCCTCAAGTTGTGCCAGGGTAGGTTTAGAGTGGACATTAGGAAAAATTTCTTCACTGAAAGGGTTATCAAGCATTGGAACATGCTGCCCAGGGAAGTGGTGGAGTCACCATCCCTGGAGGTATTTAAAAGACGTGTAGATGTGGTGCTGGGGGACATGGTTTAGTGGTGGACTTGGCAGTGCTAGGTTAACAGTTGGACTTGATGATCTTAAAGGTCATTTCCAACCAAAGTGATTCTATGATTCTATGTTTAAACACTTAAAATGTATGACTGCACAGTCCCAAATACAAAGTTCTGGCCCCACTGAATGGGATGTCCAGTTTCAATAAAACATAAGTAGGTAAATGCTGACTGGTAATTTGTTTCACATCCTCTGCTTATTTTCTGTCTCATCTACCTTCCATCCCTTGTTCAGCGGAGCAAGATTAGGGGTGAGTGACTCCTAAAATTATACACAATTCTACTGCAAAGGAGTCAAAATTGTGTATCATTCACCTCTGCCTGCCCTCAACCTACAGAACTTGATTTACAGTCATGTTTCAGCTTACAGCTCAAGCCCCTATTCAAAATCAAAAATAGGTTTTTTTAGCAGGAATTTAAAATATTTCAGAGGTTTTTCAGAGGACAAGCAGAGGGGAAAGTGAGAGACCAGTCTAAAAATCCCTTTATAAAAATTTCTCATTTTGTTTTTAACATGTTATGACTTGTTTTCTAGAATAGACAATTTGTTCAGTAAATCCTTTTGTCCAAGCATTTTTAATGAAAAAGTGACAGTAGATTGTGCATTATTAATAGAGCTGTTAAAGCCCTCCTTGGGTAGTTGACAGGACTGACCATGTACCAACAGAATAATTGCACACTACTACTGCATCAGCTGTGCCTTTGTCTTTACAGTGCACAGAAGCTGTGGCAGTATTTGCCATGACACACCCTGCCATGTCTCTCTGCCTCAACAATCACTGAATCACCAGCTTTATTCATGAGCTGAGTGAGCAGTACATCTCCAGGGCCAGAGCGGTGGTGGTGGGCGAACACCTTGACACTTCTATTCTAAAAGCAGTATACATAACAAGGAACACAAAAATACACGTGGGTCTGAAAACATAGCCTGTGCAACACTTTGCTTTGAGGACCAGACACATTTAAGCAGGAAGCTATTTATATTAATGAGTAAAAGGTTTTGCATTTAGATGTTTCTTTCAGAAGGTGAGGGGAGAAGAAAGAATATTAATAGCATCTGAAATGTATAAAAGCTGTTAAATGTTATTCATCTGGCCCAGTTACACGGCTGCCTACTTTCCAGGAGAAGCAGATGAAACAAGAAAACCTCCTGTTTACTTCACTTCGCCTATCTTCCTCGGTGCCCAAGCTACACTGTTTCCAATTTTATGAGACAATTTTCTGAAATTAAGGTAGGAAACAAGTTAATTTCCCTCAATATGGATTGTAGCATTGTGCTTGTATTTGTGTATTGTCCAAAAGATAATTCAAGGGCTTTGCATGTCATTTGTCCTAGAAAGGGAATAATATAAAAGAGAAAGTTTGCTTCCATCTTTAAGACGGATTTGTACCTAACTTAAAAAAAAAGATTTCCTCTTTTTTTTTTTGTAAAGAATTTGGATGGTTACATATGACAACAATTTACCCAGAACCTTTTTCTTCATATAGTGATGTGCTATTACCAGAAAAAAAAACTCATCGTGAAAAATGCAGTAACTTCATACAGAGAAAGAACAAGATAACAATTAAAAAATTACTCTGTCTAGAAACAAATTCGAATCCTAAGCGAAGTAATAGGACCAGCTGCAGCAGAGGCATAGGCATCAGTTAACAGTCATAAATCAATTTTAATCTAATGATAAAAATAATTGCATTTTTTCTTGAAACTTAGAGGGGAAATTGAAAATATTTTAAAACTACTTAAACCTGATAACACAAAAACTGCGGCTAAGAATTTAATGCATTTCTTCATGCAAATCAATATCCTCATATGGCTTATAGTTAGACTAAAAAAAAAGTTACTTTCATTTTTAACAGAAATGTTGGGTCATCTTAGTGCATTTTTATTCTCCAGCTGAACATTCATCTGTAAGTAATGAGTTCTTGAAAAAGAAATCAAACTGGGTCACTGCAAAGTCATCAGGCATGCTGGGGATGGGTGACGTGATACTGTGCCCTTTACATCTAAGTTGCCAGTTTAAATCCAGCCTAGGCCAGTGGTGACTGAAGCCTACTGCCAGATGTTTCTTGTCATGCATAATGGGTTGGTAGACTTAGTTCATTTTGCAGTGACAAAATAACATTTATGTATGGTCTTGTGAAACTGTCACTGAAGACAGAATGGCTTCTGCAAACCAAACTATCCCGTATCACAGAATCACAGAATGGCTGAGGTCAGCAAGGACCTCTGGACGTCATCTGGTCCAGCCCGCCTGCTCAAGCAGGTTCACCTAAAGCTGGTGCCCAGGACCATGTCCAGACAGCTTTTGAGTATCTCTAGGAAGGGAGACTCCACAACCTCTCTGGGAAACCTGTGCCAGTGGCTCAGTCACCCTCACGCTAGAAAAGTGTTTCCTGATGTCCGGAGGGAACATGCTGTATTTCAGTCTGTGCCCATTGCCTCTGGTCCTGTCACTGGACACCACTGAAAAGAGCCCGGCTCTGCCTTCTTTGCACCTTCCCTTCAGATACTAATTCACATAGATACGGTGCCTTTGAGCCATCTCTTCTTCAGGCTGAACAGTCCCAGCTGTCTCAGCTTCCCTTTGTATGTCATATGCTCCAGTACTTTAACCATCTTAGCTGCCCTTTGCTGGACTTACTCCAGTATGTCCATGCCTCTGTTCTACTGGGAAGCCCACCACTGGACAAAGCACTCCAGATATACCTCACCAGTGCTGAGTAGAGAGGAAGGATCACCTCCCTGGACCTGCTGGCAACACTCCTAATGCAGTCCAGGATACTGTTAACCTTTTTTGCCACAAGGGTGCATTGTTGGCTCATGTTCAACTTGGTGTCCACCAGGACCACCAGGTCATTTTCTGCAAAGCTGCTTCAGACACTGGTCTCATCAATGTGTCCCTCTGAGATCAGTGGTATCCCTCTGTGAAATACAGGGTCTTCAATTCATATGGGGCACACACTGGGAATGAAATGTTTGAAATTCCTAAAACTAAGCAAAGCTGACTTATCTCAGTGCAGGGCTAATACACACAAATGGGCACCAGACAAACATAATTATAAATTGTTTTTAAACTGAGTTAGAAAAATCTGAAACGGTTAACATACTGCAAGGCAGTATAAAGAGATGTGTTGTAGACACATGCTGACAGACACGCAGTACAGACAACAAAGAAATGTTCTGTTTACAAATCAACTCCTAGGCTTGCACATTTTCTACTCAACATATGTTCAAATCTAAGAAGTTTTGATTTTCTGGTGTAGCAACATGAACTGTAGGTATGTAGTTCAAATGTTTACACTACCACATCTCAGTGCATCGCAGCTCTGATACCTCAAGATAATACTTAAAATAAACTGACTTACAGGTGGGCTGACTGCCTGCATAACTAATTGTATTCTTGCTCACTGAGGCCTAAGGACATACACTTCCTGAAAGAAAAAGAAATGTTTATTTTATTGCTTAATCACTTCAATTATAATTAGGTAATGAACCACACTTTTACTTCAAGGTATTATTTTGCTACTTCAATTTTATTATTCTTATTTTAACATGTATTGCATATCTTCTCTCTGTCTCTGAAGATACTTCTATGTTATTTGAATGAGGTCTTATTTTGCATTCAGGACAGACCACAGTGGACCCCTCTACAGGAGACATTCCTGCCCTCTCATCCCTAGTATAAAGACATTTTTGTGTAACTCATAACACAAGGCCGCATCTATTGAGCTAAATTATCTCTTTATTAGGAAAGCACCAACACCACAATCTTTAAAATTACTGGAATTTTATTTGCCTCAGGCTTATGACTTGCAACCAAAGACATTGTGCAAAGAAAGCAAAGATTAAGTACACTTTAGGGAAAAGGTGATAATCCACATTGGTAACATAGAAGATCAGTCTGATGAAAGAAGCCATCCATTACACTATATAGATTGCAATATTGAATAGCATTTTTTTAACCCAACTTTTTTAATCGAGGAAAAAAAAGTTAAGCAAAGCTTACAGTGGACATAAATTTGATACAATTCATAAAGCATTTTTCTGAAGATAGTCAAGCGTAAAGCGGGAAAACTTATATGGGACAAGGTGGATGAAGGCTAACTACTGTACATTTATAAGCTATTACACAAAGTTGCATATATGTACCACAGTGTAAAAAAACCATACAGAACAAATAAAAACTTTGAAAATTGCCTGATGTAAAATAAAATAACCAGTGGCTTTTAATGGCTTCTCCTGGTTATCAATGCTACAAAAGACGACTTTTTTTTTTTGTCTTTCTGATGCCACTGAAAAACATTCTATCAAATGATAAAACCAGGCAGAACCAAACCATTACCAAGTTAAAACTAGCCCATAGAAATATACTATCAACCCACATTTTCCATCAAAAGCTTGTTTTGTGTTATTTTGTTTTTAAATCTTTTGAGGCCCATTTGGTCACAATATGTTACATTTTTTTCCTTTTTTACACCATGATATCATATGTTTGTCTGGCACTATCTTAAAGCTAATTTATAGAGAATGAGAATACAGAAACAACCCAATGTCTATTTGACAAAATGAATTCACTGGGTGTAAAATAGAAGGGAGAAGAGACGGGGAAGGGGTCAGTTCTGCCAAGAAAATAAACCCTATGGATCACTCATCATCACTTCCGCTTGCTTCCGACTGGTCCTAGAGGTAAGAGACACAAGACAAGTCAGAAATTCTTTGCCAGCTATTCTGAGGAATTTGTTAAAGAAGGAAAAAAAAAAGTAAAAGGAAGAAAAATGACAATTAAACTGACAAATCAAGAGCCTTAAGAAAGATACTATGTCATCTAATATTTCTCTTTCATGACATTTCATTTAATTGCTGTAGACTTTGTTAGAGAAGGAAAGATACAGAGTCAGCAAACACCTGATCTTTCTTTCTGCCCAGACATTTAAAAACAACTGGGAAGAGGTCTGTTTTCATTTGTTGCAATAGTAAAAGCACCCACCAAAAAAAAAAAAATTAGCTAAGAGTTTTTCGTGGACAAAGGCAAACAGACCATGAGATTTAAAGGTTCAATGAAAGTAGGAACAGCTCCAAGAAATAAGCTCCAAACTTCTCAGACTTCTTGTCTTTCAGCACTAGGACCAGATCTCATAAGCACACCCAGATACAGTTAATACCCCTGCCCAGTTCTCTCAAGATTATCGATACAGATTAAAAATGTGCTTAAGCATGAATAGTTGAGAATTCTGACAGGAAGCAGGACAGCAGGGTAGAGACGCAATCACTGCAACCACTTCCACAGTCTCAGTGAACAAAACTTACATTTTCATCTTGATCCTCATCACTATCATCATCACTCACGACAGGCTTGGCTTTTGCTCGGCTTTGCCTTTTCTTGCCTTTTCCTTTCTCCCGACTTTTTTCATCCTTCTTATTTAGCTTGATTTTGACTTTCACTGATTTTGCTGCAAAAAGTTTAACAGCATACATGAATGTAACTTTCACTTATTAACTTTTAAACGCTGTCTCTGTTCACAGAAATTCACCCCTGATAGCAGCCTTAAAAGATATTCCCCTCTGTTCTTCATCTGGACTGTGGAACAATGAAGCAGAGGTATTTGCTTTTATTTCTCTACTTCTTGATAGTTTTAACAATAATTTTATTAAGAATAAGTTGACCGTGCACATTTTCTTTCATTCTCCAAATGCATGATGTCTACACGTAGTTTATGGTCCTGTGAGAAGACACACACCTAAAAATATTTTCTTCCTTGCACATAGAAATGTTTATCCTTTGTACAAACAGACAATTTATTTTAAACTACAGAAATGCTACATGGAGGTGACTAGCAAATTTTGAGTTAACACCTTTCTGAAACATGTTAAATTCCCGATTCCAGAATATCCACTCATTTCCAAATGAACTGCTAAAGTTGCATGCTTTGCACACCCACGTGACGTACTTCAAGAGTAACTCAGGGGCAAGTACTACAGTTTCTGTAACTAGACAGATGGGGTAGCTGAAGAGTATGGGTAGATGTATTGGGTGGCAGAAAGTGGAATGAAGGGATCCCTCTTTTTCCACTGTATCATGTTTCCAAGTCTGCAGGGACTGAATGAATGTCACCTCCTGCTTCTGAAACAATCGGAGTTTCACTTATTCCTTCTTGCACTGAAGAATATTTGCAGCATCTTCTGGTTCTTAACCAGTTGATAAGTTTTATATGTCACACCATGCCTGAAGGTTGACCACTCCTGGATAAAGACTGTCTCCAGCCTTTCCAGGCACTTCCATTTACAAGTAACATGAACAGGACCAGAAGAGTTTATAAATACTCACGGTCAGTCAGATCTGCTTCCACAAAGCACCTCTGTGATTTGTTTCTGGCTTAAAAATAGTTTGCTGTACTCTAAGAGTTATAGCCAGAACATACAGCCAAAAGACTTAAAGCTGAATGTCAACACCCAAAGCAGCAAACTCAGTAAGAAGTTACTTTCACCAACGGAAAAAAACCCTTATAATCAGTCTCCATGCAGAAAATGGAAAACTTTCCCTTCCATCCCCAGATGTACTTTCTTTTCAGTATTTAGCAGGGGACTCACATTCTGATTCTGATTCTTCCTCTTCTTCATCATCTTCGTCATCATTGCTTTCATCCTCGCTTTCTTCTTCTTTGGCAATCTTCTGTCGTGCACTTTTGAAGACAGACTGAAGAACAATGGAATCCTCATAGATCTACAGTATGAATACAAACCTATTGTCAGAACTGTGAAGTCAAGCAATATCAAAAATTCAAAGCTCAGACCTTAATTTCCAGTGCAAATCCACAGACTATGTGGCCTTTTCAAATACTGAGTAACAATGCTTGCTGCACGAATTTTACAATAAATGCCAACATTAATTTTTCATGCTCTAAATGAAGAAATTTGTCAACAGTGAGCCACAAAATTACAACTCTTAAAATGTATTACGTCTTAAATGTCCACTTAGAGTATTTTTCTTATTATTACCAGAGGAACTATTGTGTATTTTCATTAGAACATAACAGCCTTCAAAAACTGCCAAAGCAATGGACTTCAGCAGTAAGCACCTTAATTAAAAAATGGGTTATAGTCTAGCAATACAGTTGATAATGAGAAATGGCTAACCCTCATGTTAATTATCCTTATTTTTTTCTGAAATCCAAAGTGGCTACAAGGAAAATAATTTATCCCAAGCAGCTCATTCCTTCCTTCCTCTCAGATCTAAAAGGACTGAAAAAAAAAAATCATTGGTGCTTGCTCTAAACTTAGCACCTCAAACATTCTGTAGCTTGATAAGTATCTTGGGTACATCAGATTTTCTCTTTAACCTCAAGCATGAGGAGACTCTCAACAGTGAGAGAACTACATTTGGCTTGTAACATTTCTCAGCTTAACACAGCAAAAATCTCGTCTTGCTGAGTATCTGGGACTTCATAATCACCTTAATAAATGAGCTTGTATATTTTGTTTTGTAAAATGGCAGAAGCCAAGCACTGGACAATTCAGCACTAGACAATTAAGTCTAGTTAATAGAAGGGCACAGAGTCATAGATTGTATTTGGTTTTATCATCATCATCACTTGAACTACCTCGGCTGTCATATTACTCCTTTGGCTAAATTACAGACTTTCTTGTATAAAGGGACAGTGGGGATTTGTGAGAAAGATAATAGAAGGATTTTTGGTTGCCATTATGCAATCTATATGTTAAAACTAATAAAACTGTTCTAATACTTTGCAGGTTCAACAAAACAAGTCAGAAAAATTTTGTTTAGAAGACTTTACATGAAACATGCAACATCTCTTTTTTCACTTGACCACCAAGTCCTTTTTAGAAAAACTGCTTCTTACTGCAGATTGTTCCCCATTCTCTAAGTACCGCTGTGCTTTTTGTTATGAGATGTTTGACTGCTCTTGACCGTGGTATAATTTCTTGACATATATATAATGATCATGAATGTTTTGAAAAGGCTTTTCTCCTATTGTCTTATGACATTAGTGGGCTGTGAGATCCCACTGCTTCCTTCCTTGAAGTCAAATGATTATTGACTTTCTCTTATACCTACTTCTTTTCAAGTCAGCTGTCGATAGAAGCCTGTGAGTTCCTCCTGAGGACCATTTTATTTTTCTTACACACAGGCCTAGCATATTCCATTGTTCTTAGGAATGGCTCTTTCAGCTAGCCTTGCTGTCCTTTTTCAGACCAAACACTTTTCTAAGACAGAAAGAATTAAGGACACATACAACATTATGTTTTTTTAATGCCAGTCACTACCTATTTAAGGTATCACTGTGACCCAGACTTTTAAACAGAATTTCCTAGGGAAATAGAGGGGTTCTAAAAATTATTTTAACCTTCTTAATGTGTAATTATTTGTAATATTCAGTGTCTATTTTGATCCATAAAAAACCTTGGGCTGCTTCATGAAAAGCTGTGCAAATAGAAGTTTTCAATTTTGACCAAAATCCAATTCCAAGGGGTTTCAAAAAAACAAGTAGCAATGACAGTGGAACTTCCTTCAAAAAGGGAGAAGCAATGACAACAGAACTTCATGACAAATGACATCCATGACAAATCATCTGTTTCAACAGACACACACTATTTTTAACTCTTTACATGTCTGTGTTTCTTTCGACCATTACAACATGAAAAACTTTTCAAACTGCTGAAGTTGCATTGAGGACAAAACTCCCTGAAAACCCCTCGTAAGGTTCCAGCTCAGAAGGAACTGCTTTGCTCCAAGACAAAGCAGCACGCATCATACTAAGAGAACAAATGTAGCATTTCACCTGAAGTCACTGTGTACTTAAACAACTGCCTTAATCAGCTTTTTGGTTTTGAGTGCACACGCAACTAATTGAGTTTACTGAAGTGAACTGGTATGTCAGAGCAAAGCTGGACCCAAACTATTACAAACAACATGAGGTAGCCTTAAAAACTGGAGGACTGCTGCAGAAGTGTGCTGCAATTCACTGGAAATCAAAATAAATGGTATGAGAACTTACCAGAAAGAAAACTAAAAAAATCTTAGATACAAGTTATTTGGGCTTCATGCTATAAAAAGTAATACTAGCTCTGGTAATTAATGTTGGTACATAGGAATGGGAAGTAATACTGCCAACACTCTGATACAAGTTGGGTTATTTCCAAACAGAGCAGCAATATCAACTGAACATTTACACCCACTCAGGATTATTTCTGTCAATCCTACCACCTCTGCCTGACAAGAAACAAGGTTCCCATTAGCAACTTGAGTCAATTCTAATGGGAATAATTTAATTATTTTTCTCATTTAGCTACTGATTTTTCTTTGCCTCTTTTTACCTCCTCTACCAACTTTTACCATTTTCTAAAGTCTCAGTGATACTTTTTGGTATTACCTTTCCTTTTTTTTTTTTTTTCGCATTTGTTATCATTAGATATTCATAGCTGTTTTACTGCTATGTGACTAAGTAGTAAACTGGCAATTTTCATTTGGACATGTAGCAAAATTTTGTCCCACGCTTCCTATCATCATTAGTTTTCTTATTAAAATATTGTTTTAGCAGATTTGTTTATAGATTGTTTCCATATAACTGAAAACAGTAAAAATACTGCACATACATACTACAGAAAACATTTTACGTCTCTAGATAGCAAAAATAATAACAAAATCATGAGCTGTATTCAACAATCCTTCATAATTAATTGCGTGCTCATTTTCATTTTTAATTCTCAAATTTTAATATAAACTCCCCAGTTTAGCTAAGAGTCATCAGTAATATTTAGGAATTTGAAGGATGTGTTAGTATTGGCAGCACCAGCCTTCAGCTTACTTTTACTTAGGTTTCTTTTAACATTTTTTTTTTTTCCTCTTGCACATTATGGGAGTTGTCTTCATGTTCTTTGTTTCAATTTAATATTGTGTTTGCAGTACACTATTTTGACCTCATCTATAAAAATAATCATCCAAGACTATGTTTCAATGTATTGTGAGACAACTTTCTTATGTCATCCAGATTTTAGTCTCTCCTTTTGTGCCAGCGTCTCGTTCTGAATTCACAGCACCGAGCACAGTCATGTGTGTGAAACATCTTTTTGAGACGAGAGATGTTGCCTTCTAAACTTCTGAGACTCATGTGGGATTTATTATTCTGTCTCATAAAATGGACACTGATCTTTCAACATTAAAAAAAAAAAATTACCAGAGGGTTCAGAGAGTATAAAGCTTCATACACAAAGCTTTACTGCTGGACAAACCTTGCATTTGTATCTTCCATTAGCAGAACTCAAGAGTTCACAATGGAGTATTTCCTCAACATTCTGTCCTAAACTGTACTGTTAACATTTGCTCCTTCCATCATCCACTGTGGTAAACCCAAGCTGCTGTATCACTCTACATGCACTGCTTTTTACCATGGATTCAAATAGATCAGAAAAAAATGATCTCAGAATTAGAGTCAAAACCAATTTCTCTGCATGCACACACTGCAGCTGTGTCCAGTGAAGGCTGGATGATTCTAAGAATCTGGGCATTTTTCTCTATTCACAGTGAGAATTAAAACACAGGGTTTATATACATAGTATCATAATCCACAAACACTGAAAACATTAGGTAGGGAAAGCCTGTATGTTTCACACAAAGTGGTTCATTCAGACCTGTGATCCCTCCAAATTGAATGTCTGAGCATTGTGACAGAGCAACATGACATCCTTCTCCACGTCTCCAAGACTCCGATACTTATGGTTGCGAATTCTTTCCTGTTGCATTTGTTGAGGAAATGAAGAGAAGTATGGATGGGCAGTGGTGCAGAAAGAAGAACAGCAGACAGGACACTGAATTAATATTTGATTTCAATACATTAAAATCTTTCTCTTTAAAAATTTTACCTAAGCATCAGGGCAAGTATCTGTTTAAAACAAACAAAGTAAGTCTTAAAATGTGTTGCTAACATATTACTTAAAAAAATACACCAGGGTAATAAAAGTAAAAATTAAGCAATTGCTGTGTAAACTGGACAGGACAAAAGCAACAGAAATGGAGCTCTTTTGGTACAAGGAGTTCCAGTTTCTTCTTTCTAGCACAGACACAAAATAAGCTACTACATGAATGAAAGTCACAGAGTTATGACATCACCTAATGTGCAACAAGCTGCCTAAACTCCATCTGCCAAACTGTGTTTGGATCTGACCAGGCTGTTCCAAGATGGGATGCTCGTTTAGGGATGACTGTATTCCCCTAGAATCATTAAACCTTTGCCAACACTGTGTTTTTACCAAAGATGTGCTTACAGATTCACAATTAGGTCTTTGCAAAAAAGACACTGAGATGTCATCTCTGAAAGTGTCACTCATGTCACACTGCTACATTTTGATTTGACTTTGAAATTATAGTGATATACTGCAATATACACTAAACAAAATTCCTAACAAGGTGTGTAATAATGTTTAAAAATCTCAGCCACAAATACAAGTAACATGCAATATTCATGTTGTTGTAATTTTAATGACAACTTCATGCTTGCCCTTCCATATACAAAAAGAAATGGAGAAATCTCCATTTCCAATAAAGGTTCTTACCTTTATCTTTTTGAAGTCCACCGGTTTTCTAATCAATTCGTAATACTCTGGTAATTCTTTCCTAGATGGGAGCTGAATGAAGACTTCACTTAGCTGCCGTCCTGAACTGTTGAGAAAAACCCATAATGCAAAGAATCACTACAACTTTCTCACAAAACACACACATACACATACACCCTTATCATAAGAAAAAAAAAATAAAATCATAATTGTTTCTTTCAAAGAATTAGAAATTGAACCCTGCTCTGATTTTTTGATTTGGTACAGATAATTAATTTACAATTTAAAACATATCCTTTGTGCTGTTGTCCTAACATATCACAATATCCTACCATTATAGGATCATGCGTTTTGGAAGCTTTATGTAGGCAGGATCAGGATTTGAATCTGAATTCCACAGTGGTTTGCTGAGTACAGTGCTATCCTTTTCTCAAACTGTTTTACAATTTTTAGCAAGTGTCCCTCCTGTCACCATGAGTTTATCTTCTCCTTGGTCATTTTATAGTTGTTTTGTACCTCCTCATGATATAAACCATAGTGATTTCCATTATACCAGATGCTGACTGCTATCAGACTAACTAGATGCTACAACAGAAAAAATTATTAACTTCCATTAACGACTGCTAGATTTCTGGGAAGATCACTGTAACTGCATTGAAAATCATGACTGCCATTTGTACTTCTTCTGTCATCTGAAATGCAGTGATGAGTTATCTAAAAACCTTTCATACTTTAGGAACATTGCCTGTCACTTACAGGTGTTCAGAATTCTTAAGACTTCCAGTTTTCCCATTGTTCAACCCTTATTAATGGCTATTTTAGCACTTCCAAACTGAGGGCTTTTTTTAATCTTCTTATTGGTGGCTTCCCAAATAATACATGGCTATAAGTCACCTGGAGAGGAAATGTGTTGATGGCACTTACAGGCTTAGTCTTTTTCTTTTTTTCCTGCGTGCGTGTCATTTTTCTCACAGACAAAGCAGCAGAAAAAAGCTCTGCTGAAAGGAACTCACATAGCATTCACAAGCATTTCCCAGCCCACATTCACACGCTTCCTTCTCTCACAGCTACTCCAAAAAGGCCCTGTTTTCTCATTTGCATCTTCAGATGGTAACTCTGGGATACCAGACCTTTAGAGGAGTTGGGCAAGAAGGCTGCCAAGTCTTGGTCTCCACCTGAGCTTCTCTCTTGCAGTCACCCTCAACAGTGGTGTGGGACCTTATCAGACACGTTAAACTAATACTGAATTGAAGGTTAACTGAGGCAATTCTGCCATGGAGGATAAAGATGACAAAAAGCACAGAACACTTCTGCCCTTTCTGAAAGTCATGAACGCCAACTACAACTTAAGCATTTCTTAATGCTTGAAACAGCATCACAATTTCAGTAGATACTGTTTTTCTTATGGACCTGACAGACCAATGAACAAGTAGGGATAAACAGAATTTCCTCAGTTCCTAAATAGCTGTTGCTCACCTAATCCAAGATTTCTTATTGTTCTCAGTTTAGTCCTGGGACACTGCTACTCCTTACCTATCTTGCATCAGAGAGGACAATAATGTAAATGTTCTAATGGCAGCTTGCTAATCAGTGCTGTACAATCAATATCCTGGGCACCAACTGGCAGCCAGAGTACTTTTCCATCCAGTGCAAACCTAGAAACGAAAAGCCTCTATCTCATCCTGATAACTTCTGTCTGACTTGCAGCAGCAGAAGCTGTTCCCCTAGCCTGCTTAGCAGTAACTGCCAGGCTGCCTCCTAGATTACAGCAAGATTATGGCACATACATGAATGCACTTCTGGGTGCTGCTGCTGCATGGTGAGACAAGGCAGCGTACTGTGCACCTCTGTCAGGGGAGGTGACAGTGAAATCTACCTACTCCACACACCTGTTGGGGTAGATGCCCTGACAGACCACCTGCACCTCACACTCAGCAGTTACTAGCAATTTCACCCAACAGATCTAATTTATTTGGGAAGCACCCTGTTACTTAAATAGAGGAAATCATAAAAAGACCAGATAATTGTTATCCCAAGTCTTACTGTTTCTCTCTTGCCAGCAAGTAATTGTGAAACTCAGGCCACTGCACCTCCCATCTCCTTTGGTACTGATTCACACCAAAGAGACAAATTCATTACTTTCATACTTCCCCTGTCAAAGTGGGAGGTGTTTATACTATGGATTTAAACGCACCAATCTTGTTAATGATCTGTGTGAGTGCCTATGACATGCCACACAACATAACTTGTCTTCAACTCACACTGCCCTCTCAAAGAGAAACTGGAAGCAATACAAGAAAAGCAATGCATTAAGTACACACTGCACAACTGTCTAAATTAACATGTGTTTCTACTTCTTTGCAAATCAAGGACCGTATTTTTTTTTTGTTAATAAAGAGAAGTGTTGAGCACTCACTCACATCTAGCCAGCTGTGATTTGTTTACACATTCTATTAAACTAAGCATGCCATAGAAAACCTTCAAGCTTTTGCTTGATATAATTAATTACTGAGAATCATTTAAGGCTGTGAAAGAAAAAACCATTAAGGGCATGAAATATGCAACAGACAGAAGACTAGTGCCTGACTTTGTCTGCTCAGATCAATAACAGCTTATTCTGTTCTATCATTTTTATAGAACCTTCTCTCACAAAGAAATACTATCTTCTGGTCCCTTTGTATATGTGCATCTATACTGTAAATTAATGTAATCTTTTCTTACATATTCTCAAATGGCTGTGTTGTGGATACAACAGGAGAAATTTAGTAATTATTAATGCAACTTTGATTTTAATCCTGGTCCCCACGTTTGTAATTAGAAAATAATAACCACAACAACTACCACATAAAAATCATGCGCAGTAAAAAATCACTTAACGGTTACCTAGCAACTCACAGGATACATGCTGAAGGGAAGAAGGACCAGAATAAATTAAAAGACCTGACTGTAAAAGCTGTGAGTGACAGTTCACTGCTACTGCATCCGCTCAACATACCACTCCTGCATGTGCTCACTTAAAAAATACTTGCATGCTGACTGAGTGAGAAATCATTAAGAAATACTGCTCATTTTAAAAATATTTTTGCTTAGAAAAATATTTGTGTTCAGTGTTTCTGATTTTCTCTCATTTTTGTCAAACTGCTTACAAGGTGCATACAAACATGTATTTCCACCCATTTAGTCAGTATTATCTTCAGTGAAATTAAATGCAGGAACAAGTAGGCCTCATTTGTACAAGGTTCCTTTTGTATTTGTTTTCCTGGCAGTATGTGGCCAGAAGCCACTACTGACCTGTCAAAAGTATCAACACCCTTTCTCTACTGTCTACACCCTTTCTCCTTTGGAGTCAAAAGGAGAGACAACTATGAAGCTGAAACTGCAAGACGTTCTTGTATTTCTGGCAAATTTCACACTTTTAACAAATGATGAAATTCAATTTACAGTGGGTAGAATGAAGAGTCTTGTACACTTGCCTTAGTCAGAGCGTGCACAACCAGAACCACAGTGTGCAAATTACAACTCCTAATCAAATGCAACTCACAAGGACGGTCTTTAAGAAACAGTGCATGTAGGGGAGAAGAACTGAAAGAGCTTGCACAGCGAGGTGGTTCCTCTGTATTTAACAACTTCCAACAGTAACCCAGCTATGTAGGGAGATGATTAATTTCTGTTAAATGTATTTAATGGTTCTTCCTTTTTGGAACTGACTGCAGTAATACATGGTGGACCTGTCCCCATCATTGAAATGGAAGTAGGTAAAATACTCAAAAATATAATTCCTGGTTTTGACATATGGCCACATATTCCATAACTTTGGCTTGGCTATAAATAAGAATTATTTGCTTTGTGTGTCTGAATACTCAAGAGTACCAGTTGGCATAATTAATTACTAGTTATGTAATTAATTAGTTATGTAATTAATTAGTAATGGCTAATTACATTACTCACCATTTTACAACAGTTAAAAACTGGCAACTTGAGAAAACAGCTGGAAAAAGTCTGAATAAAATCCATTTCACAGACAGAGAAAAATACTCCCTCCCTGAGCTATATCCTGTCAAAATTAGAATACTATGGGCACGAATTTGAACATTTTTACTTTAATGATGCAGTGATCAAAAGACAAGGAAAGTCTCTTGCCAAGCAGGAAACGTGGACAGGACACAACAACCCCACCCTCCAATCTTCTTAACAGCTTTATTCAAATGTGGTAAACAGCCACCTGCTATGGGGAGGAGGCTTTGTGAAGTTAACTGGTACACCATGCAGGTCCTTACTTTAAGTCTCACAAATAGAGCAGAGAGCAGGCACAAATTAAAATCACTGTATGTAATAGAGCTATCAGTGTCCTGGGATTCGAAGTCAGCTGTTGATATCTATAAACAAACCTAATGCAAACTAGCAGTAACATCAAACTGGCACCTAGACAGGAAGCATCAAACTCTGATGCAAGGCAGAAGAGGACAGTGGATTTGTAGGGAAGCTGAAGGATTACAATGTATGAAGTATCATTCTTTTTCTCCACTTAATAATTTTAACAACCAGGAAAGGGAAACTACACTTACAGCTTGTCTTCCTCTGAAATAAAAAATAAAGGAAAACCTTCAAAAGAGGAAAAAGATTTTGGGGGAGTAAGCCTGCATGTGCATGATGCAAAATCAGCAGCTTGGGCTCAAATTTGGCACACAAATTCCTTATTCTGAAAACAACATCTCTCTCCACTAAAATTGTCCCTGCTTTCAAAAGGCGTTTAAACTGGACATACAAACTAATTTTGCTTTCTGAAAACATAACACATGTATTACACATATACTCTATGATTATCCATTTCTATGGGCATTCCTAATTTTAGAGGGAAGGAAAGACAGGTTAAAAGCATCACAACTGGAAAAAACTGTGACAATAATGCTGGACTGATGCATTTCAACTTGCTCTCTTCTAAACAGGTGTTTTACACTGCAAAGGCACCCAAACCTTAGTTTAAGAGGTAATTGCAACAAAATCCCAGATTAAAATGTATTATTGCAAATAGAGTCTGCAAAGATGATGCATATACTTTACATTGGAGAATCAGGATCAACTGTGTAACTGGCAAGGTGTTTGCAGGTCCTTGAATCTAGGGCCTTGGTGTTGTAAATAATCATATAAAAGTTTTTTAATCAAGAAGCAAAGCCCAGATCTATCTAGGTATTTCTGCCCCACTATTCCATACAGAAAGCTTCCAGAACTCTTAGTTAACAACTTGAATGTACTCATGAATGTTTACACTCATACAACCTTGTGATCACCATTCTGTATTTTACATATTTCTACACTCTTCCTGTGTTTATGCTTCCCTTCTTTCCCAGGTGAATTTACTGAGAGCAATCATCTTCCCCTCTCAGATTGTGCTGTGTTTGGATAAACAAACTAACCTGTTCCCTCTTGCAAGACTCTTCCATGCTACTTATCATTGAAATAATTATCTACACTTGTCTCACTGTCTTGAATGGAGAAGTAGTCAAGTACTATATACAGCAACTCAGAAGTGTTAATGGTGTCACATATAATGAGTATTTCCTCATCCACACAGGCAACAGTGTCAGGGACAGGCTCCTATTTTCTTATGGCTGGACAATACTGATGGCTCATAGTTAGCTTTGATCAATAATTTCTTTGCCGAGGTCATTCTTTTCCTGTCAGTTCCACATGATGAGCTTCTAACTCAAAAGTTTCCTGGTTTTTAGTATGTAAGTACCTTATAATGCACTCTGAGGTACTGTATTTCATGCCAGTTCTTTTACTCCAGACTTAACTGTGTTCAGTCCTCAGGAATACCATCCTAATATTGGTATTTTAAAACTTGACATTTTGGCTAGGACACTCCTCATTTTTTAATATATATCATTAATATATTATGATCTGTGCCAACACCAATTCTTCAAGAACTTTTATGGTATCTTCTTTCCACTTTAATAGTTCCTTTTTTTAATAGTGCTTTCAGTTATATCTTTCTCCTTGTTTTTACTCAGACTAGAGAGCTTACTCATTAGATCTCCTTTTTCTTTCATACTAGCTTATAATTTTCCTGTGGTACCCTAACAAATGCTTTATCAGAATCACAGAATCATAGAATGGTTTGGGTTGGAAAGGACCTCTGAAGCTAATCTAGTCCAACTTCCCTGCCATGGGTGGGTAGGGACATCTTCCACTAGATCAGATGACTAGAAGTCAGAGGATTCTGACCATCTTTTCTATCTTACTTTTGCTTCATTACAGATTTATTCTCCATTCTAAGCCATTATAGATGAAACCTAGATGAACTCATTTTCACCTATGATGGCAAAGCAGTATAATAGAGGAAAAAGACTCTCCATCTGTAGTATTGCTCTGTATCTACAGTACTGCTCTTTACAAGTTGGCAACATGTTTTATGGTTTGATACTTAAAGTTGAGTAATAAGAGTACAGGTGCAGTCTAAAAACGTAGCAGTGAATTCAACAAGCATTTTTTACTCCTTAATGATTTGGAGCAGTTACCCCACAGTTCTTCAAATTGAGGTACAACTATTTATTCCAATATTAACAAAAATAAATACAAAGATATGGTAAAGAAATACCTATCCACATGAAGAAAAGCTTAAAGCACATCACCCAATACTGGAATCCAAAGCACAGCAGCCTGCAAGAAGCAAGTATTGTCAGCTTCATAGAATCGTAGAATGGTTTGGGTTGGAAGGGACCTTAAAGATTATCTAGTTCCAACCCCCCTGACATGGGCAGGGACACCTTTCCACTCACCAGGTTGCTCAAAGCCTCATCCAGCCTGGCCTTGAACACTGCCAGGGAGGGGGCATCCACAACATCTCTGGGCAACCTCTTCCAGTGTCTCACTACCCGCACAGTAAAGGATTTCTTCCTCAGATCTAATCTAAATCTGCCCTCTTTCAGTTTAAAACCATTATCCCTTGTCCTGTCACTACATGCCCTTGTAAAAAGCCCCTCTCCAGCTTTCCTGTAGGCCCCCTTCAGGTACTGGAAGGCTGCTAGAAGGTCTCCCCGGAGCCTTCTCTTCTCCAGGCTGAACAACCCCAACTCTCTCAGCCTGTCTCCATAGGAGAGGTGCTCCAGCCCTCTCATCATCTTTGTGGCCTTCCTCTGGACTCGTTCCAACAACTCCATGTCCTTCTTATGTTGGGGGCCCCAGAGCTGGGTGCAGTACTCCAGGTGGGGTCTCATGAGAGTGGAGTAGAGGGGCAGAATCACCTCCCTCGACCTGCTGGCCACACTGCTTTTGATGTAGCCCAGGATACGACTGGCCTTCTGGGCTGCAAGCGCACATTGCTGGCTCATGTTGAGCTTCTCGTCAACCATCACCCCAAGTCATTCTCCTCAGGGCTGCTCTCAATCCATTCTCCACCCAGCCTGTATTTACGCTTGGACCTTGCACTTGGCCTTGTTGAACTTCATGTGGTTGAACTTGATGCGGTTCACGCATGCCCACCTCTCAAGCCTGTCAAGGTCCCTTTCAAAAGCTCTCACACCAAAGAAGTCCAAATAGTCTGAGTTGAACATTTTCACAGTGCCTCACATCTCCGTCCTCCTCCTTTTTTACTACTTCCTTTATTACATGGGAGATACCCCAGGTACCAGAATTCCAGGAAACTAATGCAGTTAGGCTGCCAGTCAAGTGGAATCTCAGCATAAACACTGAAGTTTTCTCTGCTTCAGTGTGTTCCTTGTTCTCTAGAAAGATCCAAAGAAACTCAGCTTGTAGCCATAAATTGCTCTGCAAGAACTATTAAACTCATTGTTAATGGAATGTTTCATTAAAATCAGTATCATTTTGGGATGTGGGATGTGAGTAAAAGGAAATATGAGAGTTGCTATACAGTACTGCATAAAAGAGGAAAATTTAAAGTTTGAATTTGCACTGAGGACATGGTAGAGAGAAACAGTAATTTGACCTCAATGCTAACTTCCACCATCTTGCATGGAGTTCTTTAACTGGGGTTTGCAAGTAGCTGGATATCTACCTCTGAATTTCCTTTTCAAAGAACCATATGCTGCATTTCTCTACACTGAATATTTACCTCAAACGTTGCTAATTTGTCTGTTTAATCTTATTTTGACCTTTACATAACAATTGTGTAGCTCAAACTTCAGTTCACTAGAGCATATTGCTTGCATTACTGTAGCCTCTAGTTTTCTTAGTCATAGGCAACCCCCCCTGTTTTGTTGGATGGTTTTTAAATAAGGAAGGAAAGTATTGTACTTGTCCCCAAATACCTACAACAGAAGTCAAATACAAGACAGTTAAGAAAGTATTTGGGGACTCCTTCCCTGCATCAACATTACACAGAATCGCCACACAAAAGCAGCCAACCGGTACTCCAGATTTTTGTGGGCACCACGGAAAAATGTTTTTTTAAAAAGAAAGATTTTTAAAAAGAACAGAGAAGTGGTTCTGTATTTACAAGAAGCTCTTCTCAAAAGCAAGGGGAAACATGAGATAAAGCACACAAATTCATTAGTTTAGCAACACAGTCTCTTGATTTTTTTGCCTGCTGGCTTATTAACTGCAACAAAACTTACTAAAGATTGTAGAATTGGTTTTGACAATAACTCAGGCCAAAGTCAGTAATATTTTGGATGGGTATCACCTGACCACCTTTTGGGACACAATCAGCTCTCTGTGGCCCACATCAGCCCTCTGGACTTTCATAAAATAGAGATGAAACATCTATTAGCACTGAAAATTTAAGCTAAAGACAAAGATGATTTCAAGCATTCAAATACTAAATACAGGAAAAACCTTTTTTTTTCCCCCAGATGAAGCTCGTGGCCTACTTTTCTTCCAATTAACCTGCCCCTCTTTACTTGCCCCAATTGCCTTCACACACACAAAAGCCCAGAGCCGAACAAACATGAACCCCCAACAAAGCTGAATCGTTCCAATGCCTAAAACCCACTTAATTCTAAAGCTACAAATCCTGAAACTGTTCATCGAACTCTAGAACAACCTTAACCCCAAAGATTTTAAGATATTAAAGTTTCCTGATGCCTACATTTGCAATTCTGTTCTGTCCCAACTTTCATAGGAATGAGTGTTTTGATGCTAGCTCACAAAAAAAATCAAAATACAGGAACTTGAAACCCTTCTGCATATCTCATTGCACTGAAGAGCTCAGTTTAACAGGCATTGTTAATTCCTAACAGAACAGAGCTCCATACTTTTTAAAGTGGGAACCAACTCTGTCTTGCACAAATGTGGGCTCCTGGGAGAGGGAACAGTATGCCTTGTCACTACATAATAGCACAGTGGTTAACTTGTTTGACAGAGATCGGATATGAACCTCCTGGGGCATAAGCAACAGGCAAAAATCTTTCACTTCCTCAGTAACCATCAGTTACTACCAGTACCTACTCCCTACTGGAGGCTAGTGGAAGTAACTTTGCCTGCTATTTTAAAAATGAGAAGTAGGCGCCCTGATCAGAAGTGCCTGGCTTCAGGAGAAGGCTCAAGGCCAGGGATCCAAAATGAAGAGATGCTTCCTTGCAGCCAGGACTGGAATACCTGAACTTTAAACACTTCTCCCTTCTCAGCTATTCTGTTAGCTGAGAGTCACAGCAAGCTGAATACACACAGTTTATAGTCAGCTTCCTGCTCATCATGTTCATTGCTGTGAATCCTGTTCTGATGCAACAAACTTTTCTGCGTACTCTAGAGAGAGCCCACAGATCACAGAAGGCTTCATTTGAACAGTTACGTGCCAAAAGAGTCAGGCATCACAGCTCTCTGTGCTTTACCAGATACCGGCCAAGTTAGCCTTGTACACGTAGACCCAGAACAGTAGCTGAAAAAGGAGGAAATGCAACTTCCTATTTGAAGCCACAGAATGAAAGTTGTTTACATGCAAAAATTATATTGTTACACTTGTGCAGGTCACCTAATGCAAATACTTCTTGTTTTTCTCTGAATGCATTTAATATTTATTAAGCTTATAATTGCTCCTTATATGATTTAAGTAATTCAATGTCTAGCAAATAAGGGATAAGTACACAAGAAGGCTTTACTGATTTTTGGCGAATAGAAGTTGAGTTAAAAAATACAACTTTCTCAAACAAGTCTGATTCAAAGATGCTATTAACTAATTCTCAATTTCTTCCTCATGGAGCATATATAATTTGCAGTTTGAAAACCTGCAAAACAGAAGTCTTCAAATGACATTTCAGAATTAGAAGCAGTAATTTTTCCTAAGGTCCAGCTATTTAGCATTTTGTTATGCTGAAAATAGCGTTTTCTTGACAAATGGGCTTTTACCTCAGCTGCGGAAAATATATTATGCTCAGCATTTCTACAGTTTTTCCTTTGGCACCTCAGAGGCTCATGATATGAACCCTGCATTTCTTGGGCAGTCTTGCACATCATGGTGAGACCCCTATTATTAATTAAAATTAATTAATTTAATTAACTAATTAACCCCCAATTGCATTAATAAATCTGTAGCCATGTATTTGAAAAGATTAATCTTAACGGATGCCGCACCACTAAACTGAAGGAAAATCCCGCTCAAGTTAAATGTTCTTAAGTAGACCTCTTGAGCAGAATGGCTTCATTTCTAAGCAGAAGCACTGTATGCCTACTTTCTGTACTTGTGTTTCAACAACTTCCTATCAGATGCGTCTTTTAAAAACCCTCCACAAAGAGGGAGACTTACAGGATCAGGCCCTAAGTGGAATTACGTTTCAGACACGCTGTGTCAGCAAATTCTTCTAAAGACCGACAACAAAAATGAAGCCATTGGAAAGTGTAGAGAGAGCTATCAGCAGAGAGGGAGAGAGCACATGCAACACAGAGAGACCACCTCCTAGCTCACCTGTCCTTGTAGTTTATCACAGTATCAATGATAGCATTCATTTGTTTTGTCAGTTTGGGTGGGTTGGGTGACAACTTCTCCGCAGGAGGTCTGCCTCTTCTTTTCTTTGCTTTCTCTCCATCCTCCTTCCCAGAATCTTTATCTACATTTCTTCGTCTCTTTCGTTTTTTAAGCCGCACCTCCTCTTCCATTTCTTCCAAATTGCCGTCTTCAATTGCCTAACAATCATGAATTCAAGAAGTATGATTTTTAAACAAAAGGGATATTGCAAAGAGAAATAACAAACTGTATTTAAAACCAAAAATGCAACCCCACAGGATGCAGATAATTCAACTCAAAATGTTCAGCTTCTTTATAAACAAGAGCATAGCAAGAAATTGAGTTACTGGCAATCAAAGAGACACTAAAAATTAATTTGTTCTAAGAATCCCACTATCATCTAAATAGATGCATGTTTATGTGAACCATGAATTCCATACCAACTCACAGTTCCACACCCAATAATGGCCTGTGGTACTGTTTCAGAAAGTGTACAACAAACATTCATTTGTTCACGTTAGTGGCAGTTCTGGCTTATGTAGTTCCATGCAAAACAGACTTTGACATCGCATGTCTCAAACAGGACAGTCTAAACTGTGCTCAGCTCCCAAATTGAGAACACACACCATTCTTTTTGCACAGAAACACACACAGATACTTTATGCAGTAACAACTCAACTTCTCTTCCAAATAGTTTAAGCAACTTCAAATCGCCTAAGCATTAAAACCATCTCTAAAACGTATAATTTTCTTCTAGAATAGTAACCAAAAGACAGGCAGAAGCACTGACAGTACCGTGTTTTACTGAAAAAAGTACTCATAACATTGGATGCAAAAAACACCCAACAAACCCCCAAGCCCCCCACACAGTCACAAACAACGAATGCTAGTTTCAATTACCTGGATGTACGCTTTTAACCAGACCTCGCAGCACTATGCAGAGGGATAAAAAAATCACTACACAAAACCAAACTAGGAATAAAGTGAACCTGTTCCCACACTATCAGATCCATGTGATAAAGCAAGAAGCTGAACTTTTCTTGATTTGGGCAAGCCAACAAAAGAAAAGAAATAAAAATACCGTGTCATAAGAGAATTGAAATTAAAAAAAAAAAAAGAAAAAGAAAAAAATCTTAAAACTAGGCTTTCTGATTAATGCTTTCTCAGAACATAACTGACGTTGATATTTGTCCCTTTTGCCTCTCAATATTGCCTTGAGTACATGCAAATGCTAATCAATCCTGTCTTGTAGCTGAAAGAACTCTAATCATAAGGCAATTACCTTCACTTCTCCACAGCACCAAACATGGCTAATATTTATGATCATGCGAGCATAACAATCAATATAAAAAGAGTGATTACAGCCCAGACATAATTTTTCTCAATTGTGTACAATGTCTCTCGAAAAACATTTTGGGAACAAAACCTGACGCACAACACAAAACAACCTGGCATGTTAAAAACACCAGTGAGATTTTGAAATCTGTTTGCTGTGCTCCCTCCGGTGTGCAAATCCACAGAATAAACATGAACACAGAATCCTGAGGGACAGCTTGAAATTAGGCCTTAATAATCAAAAGACAATTTACATCATGCTTCCACAGCGTTCAGATAACCACTATGAATGAGGCTTGAGATCTGATGAGTTAAGAATAAAAAAAAAAATTATCTGCACACAAATCATTAATATTCATTTGGATAAAGCAGGACACCCACTATAAATCACTGCAGCTAACAAAGATTAAGAAAAGGAAATTTCTCTGCATATCTTGGAAGCTAGAAAAGCTAATAATAAATAGAGCATGCAAGGCTGTCAACAGTTAATGTCACTGCTCTCCTTAAGCACTCAGTTGTACATTGAAATACAGAGAACGCCGACTTTTGATGTGTTACACACCTACACATGCCTGTGATGTAGTTCTACTGAATCTTCAAGACGGCAATGAAAAAGGATATTTACCTTACCACTACCAGCAGGCCGGCTATCGGAAATCACAGTTAGTGGGGACAAAATTAACAAGCCAGCAAAGCAGCGAGCTGCTAGTCTCTTCATCAGCTGATCAGGAAAAAAAAGAGAGCTGGGGAAAGGCTATGTTTTCATAGACAAGTAATTTTATTTTATTGAAAATTTAATACTGAAAGGATTGTGGATACTCAAATCTGCTGTTTCATTCTACCTACTACAAGGCCCAAAGCCTTACTCCTTCAGTCTGCTTTAATATTGACAACTACTTATCATATTTCTCCCCTTATTATTCTACGCATCCAAATTAAGATTTTTAGCTGAGCAGTTACTGATTCTTGTTAGCATTTTAATTATAAAAGCACAATTAGACAATTTCATACATGATTTTAAAACTGAAATAGGTTGCATGCATTTTAAAGATGCATTTATTACAGAAAATGTATTCCTACTGCTCCGCAGTGAACAGATCAGGTTTTGGTTATTGAAACTGATAAAAAAATCTATTCTGATTTACAAGACATTAAATAACCAAACTAAACCAAGTTATCATTTTGTTAACTTTGGTAACATTTTGTTGTCCTTCGGAAAACTGGTATTCACTTAACTAAAAGATATTTTTGTTGCTTGACAAATTTTTTTCAACCAAAAAAGTAACAGTAGTGCTGACATCACAGAGTTTACTAACATTTAATTTTAGAATTCTGCATAAAATTCTTGGTTGGAGTAGGTAATATTTTGAAAAAAAAAAATCAGGACAAAGAGAAAAGATAAAAGTAAAAATTTTTTTTAATATACATAGCAATGTAGTAAAGACAAAAAATAAAAATAAAATCCAAGTAACTGAACTAACATACTCTTGCACTCTTAAAATTAGTGACTAGCAGATAGCAAATTAATTCTTAGCATACTACAGATCTGCAAACAAATATTAAACTGTCTACTTAGCTAGTAATACATCAACCGATTACTACACTCAGCTTTCAAAATTTATACACATGAATGTAAACTTGGACAGTTTTCCTTAATTTAAAACTTTAGTGACACTAAAAATCAGTGTGGCAATACCAGCAGTCCAAAAATGTTGTTATTGTGATTCCTAACATTAGTTCTCAAGTGGCAAATTTATACTTTGTATATAAACAGTAATATTTAAAACTAAACCTATATTATTTATGCTGCCTCAAAAGATGGCTTAAAACTATATCACATAAATCAATTATCAGCAGAGATATTAATGCCCTCTCCATATGTCAACACATATGATCCATGCATGTGTGTATAAGCAACAAAATATTTATTAAACTAATTAATCTGACTGAGCTCTTCGTTAGGAAAGCTTACTATTTTAGGGCTGAAGTGCCACACCGAAGAGAATGCCCTTTCAAAACTTTACCAGTATGATAATGATACAAGTTGCAGACACAAATCTCCAGTTCCTGACAGATGATGGGCTGTGCAAGATACGACAGACATCTCCCATGCTCAAATGCCTCTGGATTAGTGAGGTGGACAGCAAGGGAGTCAAGGAAAATAATACACAAATAAAAATTTAACTCTTTCCTTCCCTTAAGGAAACAGGACAAAAGACTACAATAAAGTTTGGAGAATTCATTTTTTGAAAGAAAGCTGTGAAAATTTAATGTCACATTCTGCAAAGGGTTGGGCCGTTCCTGAAAGGCAGAGACGCCAGTGGAAGTGTGAGGACCCAATGTTAAGTCCAGTACTGACAAAATCTTCCTACTTTTCTGAATCTTATTGCTGTATTCTGGTCCACGTACACAAAACAATTTCCTGGCTAAAGAGCTAAGAGTACACAGGCTTCTCAGGGCATCAGAATTTTAAGAAAGAGCATACTGACCATGGATTAAAGAAACCAAACTGCCTTCCTCCAAAAAGAAGCACCACGCCCCACCCCAAAAAAAAAAAACAAAAATGGATTTTTCAGAAGGCAAGTACAAGTTACTTGAGACAGTCGGCCTTTCTATTGCTGCTTACAATTACATTTTCCTCTTCATAAAGGAAAACAGCTGTTTTGAGGTGGAAGTGCACATGGATACAGCTACAGGAGCACCACAGACACAAACTAAAGATCAAATGGAAACTTTTATTTCTCCATTTGAAGAGCAGGACATTATGGATGTATTCTTAACTTCTTCTTGAGAGCACGACACAGAATCACGACTGAACACCTTTTCAACTGAGAATTATGGACCCAAATAAACATTAAGAGCTACAGCTCTGTATTCTGTTTCACGATTGCCTTCTGCAAGTCAACAATCGTGTTACTCTTATATTAGTTTTAAATTCATTTTACAGGAATCAGGTAACTCGAGTGTGGTCCACACAGTGAATCAATGGAGGTGCTCTGCATAAAATCAGTTTTGGTGTTTAAGGCCTGTCTCTAGTATTTAGATGACACAACATTGTAAAACATAGTTATTTTTCTTTTGATTGGAGATAACTATAGCACTGTTAAGAGAAAGTTAAGGCATAGTGAAAGCTATTGCTACTACTTACAGTCAAAGAAACTGTACACACAAAACAAAAGTGGCAGGGAGCCACGCAATAAGTCTACTTGATAAAGCTGCAAATATGTTCAGATTAAATGGGAAATGGGCACAAAACACGAGACCTCTTCCTGCATCCCTCTCTGATTTCATCTCAATGAAATGAACATTAAGATAGCTTGCCTCTTTCCCTTCAGACATCAATGCCCTGTGTATCTCCAGCCTGCAAAGTTAGAAGAGAGCTCTTGTGACTGACATCACCATGTGAACAGATTTGCTAGCATGCTAATTAAACTCCCATGTTTCCATAGAAAGCATATAAAACATAGATGAATGGATAAAAATCAGCTTCCTCACTCCCTGAACATAAATACTAACCCAATCATGCCAAGTTTCCAAAAGAACGAGATTTTCCAGGAACAACAAATAACTTACCTGGGCATTGTACCGACTACTGTCCAAGAGGCACTAAGCTTAAGGGCTGTTAAGCACTTAAAACCAAAAAACATGTCAGTAGTGCAGTAATGAACAACAGATGACTGCTTTACAAAATCGAGTTCCCATCTACCAATTTGGAAGAGAAGAAAGAAGTAAAGGAACCCAACAGAGGGCTAATAACAAACATCCAAAGCACTAAAATGTCATCTACTTGCCCCTACCAATTTCTATCTTCAGCATAATCGTTCAAGTCCCATATTGATATTCCAAGAAAAATTCCACTTTTTTTCCCCCCGTCTTGCTCTATTTGAAATCCTACCCTTCTTTATTTTACATTTTTGTTCTCAGATTGTATCTGACAACTAACGAAGACTTCGACATTCCAACCTGAAGTTCATCTTTTCCAAAAGATCTCTTCAAAATCCAGTTCTCCTGCTTAGTTTCTCAACAGTAACATTCCTGATGTCTGGGACTGTATCTGATTTCCACACATTGGAATTATTTCTTGGCTCTCTAGAGCAAGTTCCCTTACATTGTAACTAATTATCTCTTGCTATGCTACAACCTAAAGGTCAGTATACTACAGATAAAGACTGTGAAAAACACCATAATACTTGACAATTAAATGAAAGGGCATAAGATACTCTAGCAACAGTGCAATGAGTAAATACTAGAATATAATTATAAGGATTGATGAACAGTTATTTTAAGTCTGCATTTCCCCTCCTTGCTGGATAGTATTGCACAACAGATTTACCAGACCAGTTTTGGTGGGACTAAACTAAAACAGAGAATAGATTAAAATCTGCCAAAGGCAAAGAATTTGTGCATACATCCAGTTTTCTTTGCTTTCACTGGTGACTCATTCTCCTCCACATAAGGAATACTCCAAAAAGTCTCCATTCAGCACTTACGTAGAAATGAAAGTATTGTTTTTTAAAAAAAAGCAAACAATATGTAATTATTGGAAAAACATAAACTTGTAATAAATGGTCTTCTCAGATATGCTGGACTTCCACAAAATAAGGAAATTGAGTCTGTTCATCAGTCAGGGTCTGCATTGTCACATCGCTGACACTTGCTTCTTTTTGAGAAGCAGGAGAAGATAGTTTTTGTTTTGCATCTGAAAACTATTAAAAGTTGCTTAATTATTTGCACAGAAACTCCAGGTACTTATTTTTAATTAGGCATTAAGGAAAATAATAATGCAAATTATAAATAGTTTTTTCCTTGCATTTTGATTTAAAGACTGATGCCAAAAAGACCTGATAGAACCATGCAAGAACATACTTACCTTTAAAGAGAAATGGTCTCAACCAAAGCAACAGAGCATAACATTTTTAAAAAAAAATATCTATTTAAAATATTTATAGGATCAAAGCTTTGATCTTCAATGTCTTCTTTCTGGTCTGAGAAAAATATTTCAGATACAATATCCTAATATTTAATCTAATGTAAAACATCTTAATGCTTAAGCTTAATCTTTAATGTGACAATTAGCAAGTAAAGCATCACACAGAGCCAGCACCAATAAACTTGCTCCAAGTTATGGCAAACTACATTGGCAAGGACATAAATTTTCTTCTGCTCAAAAATGAAATCTTGTTTATAAAAATATAAATCAACAATTAGTCTCATTCCTCCCTTCCCCAAAAGGCAAACAATGATTTTAAATGGAACCACTCAAACTGATTTTGCACCTAGGAGTTTTTCATAAACTTTGGGGACAGAGAGACTGAAGAGCACAATAATTACCGATACCACAGCCTGCTCAGGGAGCACAGGGAAAGTGCTCCATTAGGGGGAAGGAACTGGGTGATAAAAAGGAACAACTGTATCATGCTTACTATAAAGATGCTTTGCTTAACCAAACAGAGCATTGAGAAAATACATACTTACTATATTAAAACACTGAATGTCGAACTATCAAAAAAAGTCACTATTCTGTGGTCTAGAGCTACTCAGCCACACTCTTAAAAGATCTACAGAACTCCAATTGTCTTCTGCAGTTTTCAAAAGTAAGTGTGATTTACCCCTCCCATTTGACATACAGTTGTACTTCGTGTGTTGTTAAGAACATTTAATTTGAACAGACTCTTGACCAAGTCAGCCTAACCTAGGAGGAGCAGAAAGACAGGAAAAAAAAAATCCAAACTAATTCTATACCAGAAACTATTGATATCAACCTCTTTATCACTGAACTGTTTTGCTGTGATGGGCTTTTTTCGTTCGTTTGTTTGCTTCCCAAATCTTCTCCCCTTCTTTTCAGCAAGCTAGATCACCTGCTGAACAACTCTTCTCACTTGTTCTAAACACAGTGAAAAAACTCTTTCATTCAAGACTGGAGGACAACATATAATGGACTTGTGAAATATTGCACATAAAGTTGCCAGATTATAAACAAACATATTCTGAAAGGGATGTTATAATACCAGTTCTGAAGTAGATGGTATGCCGCATATTTCAGATTGCCTTCAGATTGCTCAGAACCTTACAGAATATCGATGACTCAAAGAGTAAACATTGTTAACACACTGGCATTGGAAATAGTTGCAGGTATCTTTGGAAGTACAATTAGAAGTAAAATTGACAGACTGAATGAGATGTAACGAACTTAAGAAAGACACTGCAAGACTATCACTTATGAAAATAATGCAGGCAAATTTATGGGGGAAAAAATAACAATCTTTACAGACTCACAGTTGTAAAAGAATACACTTAATATGACCAAAGCTATCTTTCAAGATTGATTTAGCTGAATTAATTTTAGTTTGCAATTGTAACTTCAAATAACTAAATTATGACAAAACAGGAAATAACTATGATTAAGCCATGGCATGTGTTTTTTTAAAGTTATATATAAATGTTGATATAAATTTTTCTAGATATACTTGCTTTTTCTACATATACTTGCTGTTTGGGGAAAATGAACAATTATTTAATGTGCATACATGAAGATAATATTCAGTTCATATAACTGAGATACATTATAATGGCAATTTACTTTTGTATGTTTGCTTTTGTCTACAAGACTTATAAACAGCACTATTAAGTCATGAGTTTTTTCTTCTGTACAGCAGGTCCTCATTTCTTCAAGTCTCCCTTGCCAAAAGTGAATCAGATCAGAAACCACAGACTAAGAAGTATAGGAACCTCTCAACAAGGCTGATAAGGACAGCAAAAGTCTGGATTTTTTTTAAGACTGAAAGTGCTAAAGGCTTGCTGAAGTAAAATGAATGAGCAGGAAATTCAAGAAAACCTCTGACAGGAACTCAATTAGGAAGCATTTTATTTCACACTAATCACAGAAGGGTCCTGTTCAGGAAAGAGTGCTCTGACTGCCAACAAGTCTTCCTTGGTACCTGCTGCAGTCTTTGCATTTGTGAATGATCTATTGCATGCAATTTTCACCAGCACAGAAAAACAGATGATGGAAGATACATGTTTCTTGGCTTCAGATTCACAAGCAATCCATCTTGAAGTAAAATCTAACATGACAGAGATGCCTCGTTTTTTCCCCTTTATCTTGTTCAGTATGACAAGAGATGCATATGTTTGTTGCATAGACAGGATTCTGGAGCATTTAGTGACTGTTTTTCTCAGTGAAGAAGAGTGGAATGGGAAGGTTTTCTTCCTTTTTTATTTTTATCAGCATTTTCTCCCTGACTTATCCAGAATTCTGACTCAGGAAAGCCTATTTCAGCAGTGTAGAGGACAGTATACTGACAAAGGTATTGTGAGATAATCGGTACTCCAGTTATGCTTTTTTCCCTAAGTACATTATCTTCCCTAGGAGAAGGAACAAGCAAAATTAATTGCATGAGAAAATTACCTTTTCTGAGGGGTGCCAGGAGAAGATGAAGGAGATTGCTTTTCTCACTTTTTCCTAAATTCCTTTAGAATAACAAGCATGGAATTTAGTCAACAGCATAACACTTCTCTGTCCTACAAAGCAGATGTTCTGTTTGCCTTGGCATCTCACAGTTTAGAGGGAAAACAAAATTGAGGTTGTTATGGCTTAGTTTGTACTGTGGGTTTTGCTTCTAGATTTTCCTTCTTTGGTCTAAAATAAATCTTTTACTGGAGGGATACATCATTTTACTGTCCTTCTGAGATTAATTTTTTCTTCCATTTTCAATGATTTGCTAAAACAGTTGATTAATTAGTTTAGAACTTATGAACAAAGTTTAAGACAACTTAGTAGTATTTCTGGTAACAACTACATTCCATTCAGGCTCACAGACAAACGTCGCAGAGCAGGAGGAAACAAGCTGCAATGAAATAATGCAGATACTCAACAATAAAGACCAGATCTCAAATCAAGGAAAAACAGGAATTTTACAACATTCCAAGTATTTACTGTCTCCCAGTCAGATAACACATTGTTTATTTTACATGGGAGATCATGAATACAAAAAATAACCAGAAACACATTTATATATGACTACTAATAAACAGTTATGTAGGATGGCTTCTCTTCCCAGTCTTGAGACAAATATTTCCTGTTGCTGCTTACCTTGTCTTTCACAAAATACTGTTGCAGTTGTCAAAGGCCTTTGGTTTCTTAGTACCATAGAATCCTAATTTATCTTTTTCTTCTTGAATAATAGGGCTGGTTTTATGGACATCTACCTTTTTTAACCACATTATATTCTTCTGTCATGAGAAAAGGTAGGAAATCTTTACTTCGTAATGTTACATGTCCTGGCAGACTGGCAGTGTGGCTAAGGTTTTGCAGCTCATAATGCTGTGAACTAAACAAAGATCGCTCACGTTTTATTTTGTTCATGAAAAAATTCTCAAAATTCATTCCTTCAGAATGGGAATTAATTGATTATTTTAAAATTTCTTTTAAAAAACATTCCACGGCTTAGCCTTTATTCATTCTAAGAGCATTGCCTCTCTTTTCTTCTGAGACTCTACTAATTAAAACAGACAGACATCTGGTATAAAGGCAGGGTTTATACGCTCACCAAATCAGTCCTTCGGAAAGAAACTGCAGTCTTGGCTCTTTCCGGGACCACATTTGCTTCCAGTGAACCTTGCTAACGCTTGCAGTGACAGGTATCTCTTCTATGGTAAAAATAACTTTGACAATTCTAAGCAGTGGATGAAGGTAAGTAGACAGGACCAACTCCCATTCTGCAACACACTCAATGGCAGGATACCATATCCTAGTAGAAAATTCTCTATAAAGAAAAAGCTGCCTTTTCTTCAACTATGTAAACAACACAGCTGAGGACTGTAACACAAAGGGATGATTAGCAGATTTCCAGTGTGAAATCACTCATTTTGGGCCAAATCTCTAGCCTGGGAATAAGTGAATTACTTGGCTCTCAAGTGAACAGATATCCAGTGACGCCTTCTAATTGCTCAGAAAAATATTAAAAGTGTTTTCTCTCTTTTTGATCAACAGACTAACAAAAGGCTTCTATTTTGCAGGTGAGCATAAACTTTACGCATGCCATTCTTAACGATGCAACATGAGAAGCTTATAGTACAAAACTTAAACTGGCACTTTATGCATGTCAAAGTAAACTCAGCTTTTGCCAACAGTCATACTGTTGTACTTTCTTTCACATGTTCTCCTTCTCCCTTATATTTAAGTATATTCATATATTCTCAAACAGACATCTTTTATTCCAAGCTTAAAATGTGGAAGATAACCAAATGGGAGTAAAATGGAGAAAATAAATTCAAAACAAACCAGATAAAATATCTTGCATAAAACAAATACAATGGAAAACAAAAAAAGAACCGCTTTCAGAAACCATTATAGTTTCATTATTTTTCAGTGGATGTTCACAGGATCTCTCATATCTACTCATTCACAGAAAATGGCACAAGTATTTTTCCAATAGCATGCGAAATTGGTTACAGATATCTATCACTATTAATGCAGGTACTCTGAGGCAATTAAGAATGGGAAGCATGCAACGTTAAGAGAGCATGATATGAGAAAACGTATGGCAAGAGATTAGACTACTCACTTCCTATGCCGACAGAGGAATAAATTTTACTCATAGAAATAGATTGTGTTTAAAGAATAAACAGTAGGAGGTAGCCCTTTAAGACAATTCCAATATAGCTTTTTAATAACTTCACAGAATTTGGAGGAAGATAGCATGAAATGAAACTAAGTCAAGCTTTGGACAACTTGCTGAGAAATGCTAAGTTATATGTATCTTTTATATATTTTATACCAGAACAATATTTTGTGAGGCTAACTTCTAGCAGTGATGCAGTGAGTTTCATGTTTTCAGGATGCTTCTACAGCTGCAGTTATCAGACTGTGGTAGGACTTAAGTAGAGCTTGACCCTTTAATATGCATATCACAGCCTAAAAGTAAAAATCTAACATTAACAGTATGTGTCTAGAAGGCCTTATTGGTCTTCTGGGATAAACTGCAATGCAAACCACAGTCTAACAAGCAAAAACTATTACCTAAGCAAAGGCTAACTGAAGAATACAAAGAAGATTCCTGGAAAGGCAGTGAGGCTTAAGATGAAGTAAAGTTTCTCTAACAGAATAATGTACAGTATAGTATAAGTGCATATATGAAAAACTAAAGCAAGCCTGTAAGCAGCAACAAAGTCCTATGGTTCTGAGTTTGAAATCCAGCTAAAAATATTTTATTGCATTGTCAGATGCAACTGAAAAGAATACGTAATGGATAGCTATTAAACTGTAATTTGTAACACTCTAAACTCAACAATTTCAGAACACAGGATGAAATTACAGGGTTACTATTACTGGAAAACTTTTCTAGGATTTTCCTTTTTTAAAGTTAAAATTCCACTGCTAGCGTAAGGAAATACACCATTCTACTCATCAAGCAGAGTACTTCAACACGACTCAGGAAGCTAACTGCCTAAGGCCTTGTACTCATGACATGCCTAAGGATAGGATGAGTATAATTTTTGAGAAGTTCAGTCTGAAACTTTCCTGTTCTTCCACATTTGCTAAGTTAGTACTTCCATACTTGTTTACATAGAAGAAGAGACAAATTGCTTTCATTTAAGTTGTGTGTTTCTACAGAAGTAGCAGAGCTCTGCATATGTACACTGATCCATCAAAAGTCATGCCTGTCATGCCTGCTGCATGGAAAACATCAGTGTGAAGCTTCCCATCACCTGCTTAGGTCTGCCTTCAAAAGATGGCAGTTTACAATAACAGTCTCTCAATTTGCTCCTGATGACAAGGCAAAATATTAAATGCTTCCTTTTTTGCTAAGTGACTTTGGCCACAACATATGCTTGGAAAGGTATGGGTAACTTCTTACCCATGTTGTAAATGCAAATAGACATAGGGAAATTTATTGCCTCTATTCAAAAGTTTGATAGGTGACAAAAGGTCACTTGCTGCATATGACCTATCATCACTGTCAAGGCACGTCAGAGAACATAACAATGTAGTGCACCCAAGTATTAAAATGTTTGCTGCTTCTCTTTCAGTTGCCAAATGCCCCTAGCAACAGTGATGTTTTAAACTTTTAAAACAGACCTCCTTTTTTTGTGAATTTTGTGAAGTATTTAATAGTTTTTTGTGTTTCAGTTTTGGAAGTTGATTTGAATTTTGACGTTCCACATGAAAAGTAGTTAAGGCATCTTAACCACAGGGCCTAACTTTTTCATGCAAAATTTTGCACCTGAAACAATAATAAAATAACAAAGCCTGAAACTCAGAGTTTTAACTCATGGTTGCCAGGCTATATAAACTTGGTATGTCAGAAAAGTATAGCTATTTCAAAGAAAATGCAGTTTATTTTAATCTAATAAATACTACTCACATTTTTTAAAAATACAGAAAGGTGTTTATATGACACTATTATTCTGACGTTTTCTAGGGTAGAACATGTACAATTCCAATCAAAACTGTGTTAATTTTCATTATGGTACTTTACATGTAACATCATACAGACAAAATCACAGACTGAAAAAAAAGAACCCTATGACAATATGGCAAGATGTTCTACTGATAGGTATGCCTCTGAAACAGCTGTTCAGATTTCCCGACTCAAGGTCTTTCTCGCACAAAAACTATTTCTGGAACACCAAAAATTGCCTTACTATCTCTCTCAAATATTAGAGGGGCATTTCAAAGTACTTTGGTCGTTTCCAAAATGAATACTCTCAATCCTGCCTTCAGATTCTGAGAAACATACCCAGAGTATAAACCAAGTTCTGTTCTTTATAAACTATCAAACCCATCTTGCCAAAATAGAGAACCAAAGCTATCAAGTAGATGCACTGAAATTCCCTCTCATACATCGAAAGCCAAGAAAAGCCCTTTTCATCTAAACTACTTCATTGGTTTTAATTTCACTGCAACTTAAAAGTAGCCATTATTTCCTTTTCTTAAATAGATTCTGAACTGAATTTCCTGAAAAGGGCATGAAAGATAGATAGTAATACTCAGAACACAAAAATGGCTTGGCTTCGTGAGGCCTTAAGTCATGTCCAACTTCCTAATCTTTCAAGAATTCAGCTTCCACCTGCATAAAGCTTATCAGCCTCACCTTGCACATTAAAAAATAGAACCTGGGCCATCCGGATGATTGCTGGTCACAAAATAGACAATATCCTGGGACAGTGGACTTTTTAAGCCTCCAGTGACAAAGTCTTTTAATAAATGTGACTTGTTTTCCCCTACAGCTTTACAAATTCAATTGAATCTGCAACCCAATACTACAGAGCAGAGTTTAGATCAGAATGCAATTTTCTTCAAATGCCCTGGGCAAATACTCACTTACTCAACTGTTAAACAGGTTTAGCAGCAAGTCAGGAAACTTTGCAATTGTAACCAGAAATGGTATCGAGGAGTAAGGCAGAGAGAACACCAGGGGTAGAGGGCTATCACGTACATGAACTATGCAGATAAACACACACTGGGTAAAAGGTTATTTCTTTTCTCCTCCTTCACAGAATCTCAGCCTGCAATATAGACTATATAAAAAACCTTCATTACAATTAAAAGTAAGAACCAGTAGATGAAAAGTGAAGCTAAAACAATTATTGAATGTAATGCTGATTTTCCATGCAGCTATTTCAGAAGCTAACGAAGACTCTGTAAGATCAAACTCTACCATCACAGTTTGCAAAACAATGTCTTAAAATATCTTCTTAGTATTGATTCTAAAGTTGTATTCATAAAAGTGAAGCTCTCTCAGTAAACACAAAACTAACTGAAAAACTTTTAGTAATTTATGTCAAGTTGCAGTAATAAGCTGGCCCAACTTTATTACCTCTGATGCCAGACCTAACTTTTAACAGACTATTAGAGAGTGTGTAAAATTAAAAAGTTATGTAAAGTTCCAGGTGATGAACAGTTGAAAACGTGCCCAACATTTTCCTGCTAGGTAGTTTGATTTATTACATAACCTATTTACCTTAGTTAGTAAACAAACAGAAAAGCAAATAAAATTTATGTCACAACTATGTTAAACAGTATTCACCAGATATTCTGTATGTATGAAAGCCAGTCCTAGTTTTCTTTAAGTTTAAATAAGATTGACTAATTACAGACCAAATACTTGAATTTCACTTACAATTTTTAGATCAGCAAAACAAGTAGTCCACAATAGTTAACTTTTGCACATCTGCATGAAGTAAACGAGATACTGCTCATTTTGGACTCAAGTATGCTTCCCTGGCCAACATGCAAAGCTATTTCAAATGACTGCACAACTAAGGAATAAAACTAGGGAATAAAACTTCATTCATGTCACCTAGCCAGCAACTAAATGGAATGAGAAGCTGAATCCCGGTGCAACTGTCTCAAGAGTATTGTACCTACTCAAACACATCCTCTGATTCTTGAAGCCTGCCCTAAGCAATGGAGCCCCCTTAGTAGATGACCCCTTGACAAAATAAACTACCATGGGATCCAGCAAAGTATTTTGTAGTCCTGTTAGAAGTGGTGCAGGGATAGAATCTGCTAAAGCATGAAATACTTCCAGAATATAAATGCTTCGTAGGATCAGGAAGCAAACTACTCCCTCCTGTTTTTTTTTAGGAAATATGGTTGTCATGCCAACAGTTAAAGAACAGCAGGCTACAGCGACAGCTAGTGATGAAGCTCAGTTGTGTCTTACAGCTTCCCTGGGAGGCTGTGACCGAATTACAGGTTGTTCAGAGCAGCTGACCTACTTGGTCAGCATACATGCATGCATATAGACCTTGATGTGTATGACACATTCTGTGGGGATCTGCCATGACCTTAACTAGACTCTTCAGTGCTGGATGTATCAGCAGAGGGGTCAGGGTCTAATCGAAAAGGACCAGGTGGCCTATCTCCACAGTCTGAGTTGTGGCTGCTGATTGAGGCAAAGCTCCTTGGAAAAGAAGAGTTCTAGTCAACTTCCCCAAGACACACAAAGAAAGAGACAGCTGAGGGCTGGATATTGATATTATGAAACCAACTTATTAGTCAAAAATAGAAAGTTTTGCTCCAGAGATAGCTATAAAGCTGTATGAGAAGATAGCTATAAAGATGTAACAGCAGCCACTGCAAGAGAAAAAATGAGGGGCATCCCTTGCTGCTGATTAGTAAATCTCTTTCTTCCGTAACACTGCAATAAAAATAGAAGTATCTATAGTTACCTTCAGAGAATGGCATGATACAGAACACGGGTAAAATGGTGTCTTATGAACTAAAGTACCATTCTTAATTCAGAACTCACTGGCTCTCCTATTTTTTCCAGTTTTATGATATAAGTAGTTCACTGCATCCAAGTTAACATGAAATGATTAATTCAAAGTTTTCATGCAATATGCACGATACTGTTACCTTACAGTGACAAAGCCATAAGATACAAATGCTTGTAAACTATCACAATTTTATATGTTTACATAATTAAAGATTACCTTGAAAATGTTGTACATGATTATTATTGCTTCTTCTGCAATCTTCCAGAGATGTCATTACAGAAAAAGACAAACACTTAAATTCTCAAAGAAGACGTAAAAGTGATGTTGGTGGGAGGCCAAAGGCTGTGACAAAGAACTCTGTTTTACACACACACGCACACCCCTACCCCCCTAAAAATAAGATGATGAAAAAACTCAGAAAAGTCTTGACTTAAGATTTCAGTATCCACCCAATGGAGAGGAGTTTTTATTTTGAACCTGTATAAACAGTGCTACACTATAAACACAATTCCTCTGAATAAAGACTTTAAAAAGTATTAGTAGTTCCTGCACTTGCATTTGTTTCAATACGCTCTCAAGTCCACCTGAAAGAAGAAGTTAGAATACGTATATAATAGAGTCACAGTAGTGACTGCAACACATTGTGAAGAAATCTGACTTAGCTTTAACCTAGTTAATTTGGGAACATGCTTAACATCTCAACAGGGAGGAGGAGGGAGACTCATTTTTCTCAACAGAGTAACAAGCCGTGTTGAAAAGGGGTCGTATATGTATCATCTTGACTAGCAAGGTTTCTGACCCGGCCTCACACAACAGTCTCAGAAGCAAATTTACTACCAAGTAAATGGAGAACTGGTCAGAAATTGTTTTCAGAATAGTCCTTAATGGCTCTCTATCAAATGGTCCAGTGCTTTTAATGTCTTTAGGATGACAGAATAGGAAGTATGCCTACAATATCTCCAGAGAACACCAAGCTGACCAGAAGTTCACCTGAGGACAGGCTTAAAATCCAGGATAATTTTTGTGAAGAATACCTGGATATCATTCAACAAGTGCATATGCTAAATCCTCTTACTAGGAAGGAAAGATTGACTACACAAAACATGATTCTGAAAAACTGGCCAGAAAGCAGCTCCACAGAAAAGGATTAAGGGCTTATACTGGATCAAAAATTTAACATGAGTCAATACCTTTACTGTTAAGAAAATGAAATACTAGTTGTGAGGTGTAAGTATCCTAGAAGTTATACAAAAGAACTCCTCCTCTGTATTCAAATGAGGCTGCACCTGCAATTTTGATGTCTAGGTTTTGACCAAACTTGCAGAAAGACATCAGTCACATGTAGAAGAGCTAGGGGAAATCAGTGAAAACAATCAAGAGATCTAGAAAACAGGAACTATGGGAAGAGACTGAATGAGCAGTGGTTGTTAACCTTAAGAATTGACTGAACAGGGAAACAACTCTTCTTTGACATAAAGAAATGTTAAAAAAGTTAAAAAAAGAAAGGTAGCAGCCTGTTCTGTATGACCGGAGTGATTAGAATAAGAAGTAACTGGCTTCAAATCCAACAAGAAAATTCAGATAAAATATAAGGGAAAGCCAAACAGTTAAATACATTCCCCTGTGGACTTCTAAATTCACTGCTAGGGAAGGCCTTGAAGAACAGATCAGATGAACATCTATTATAAATGACACAGGACTGGCTGATTCTGCCCTGAGTAGGAAGATTGATTAGATGATTTTTTTTGACAGTGAAGCGCTTAACCCAAGTATCAGAGCCAACTCAAGACACAAAACATTCAAGCTGGACCTACCTTCTATGTTGCCACAGCAAGAGTTAAATAATTATTTAACTATTTAACACAGTTAAATCGAGCCATCATTAAAAATAATTAGCTTAAAATGACCTTTAGTAGATGTACACTATACTGCAAGAACTTCCACTGTAGGAAAGGGTAAATGTTCAAGAATCCAGATGGGAGTTTATGTTTCTGGTCTTTCTTCTCCACTGACTAGTTGAAAATGTCAAGTATCAAACTCCTGTAGTTTCATAAACTTGCTTAGATTTACAACTGATGTTATCATTCAAACCTTCGCTCCCCTAAGCTTTACACCCAGCAGCAGAATCTGGATTAGCTCTTAGCATAGTATTGCACAGCGCACTCTCACAAACATCATGTTTATAACTGAAGTACGTAAGATTTCTACCTACCTTCAGCAAATTATACACAAAAACTACACTGTACATTCATGTTGGCATTAAGTCTGTAATTATTTATGACAAAACTTCCTCGGTCAAACCATGTAGACTAGTTTTGCACATACAATACTTTTATGTATATGTTTCAGAAATCATAACATTATCAAATTTCCTGGTTTTGAAAAGACTTTCCACGATCAATCCTCACCTCCTTACCACCCCTGTTACTACCATTCTGAAAAGGCACAGGCATTAGAACTCATTAGATGTATATTTTGCAGAAGAACGGCAAGAATCCTCAAGTACAACAAAACCACAGATTTGGTGTGAATTAAGTTTAGAATCTTTACCTTCAGCTCTTAAATTCTTATATCATTTATCAAGGGTTTTGATCTCAGTGGCGCCAAGAAATGCTCAGGACTTGGCAATGAAATAGCATGAGAGAAAGACTTATGTGAAAGTTTCCATATTCTTAAAAGAGTTAAATTCAGGTACTTAAAAAAATAATAAAATTACGCTTCTGCAGCACAGAAAGCTGTAATATATACTGCTCACTGGTCTTCTCCACTGTAAAAGATTTCTTCATACACCTTAAAGATGACACTTATGAAATTGTCTAAAGACGTAAGAAATATGTCAAAATCCGTGGCAACAGAATAGTTGCAATAGCAAGCTATCACAGTCCTGACTCAGCATTTAGTAACACTGATTTAAGTTTCAGCAATGCAGCTTAAAACTTACTCACACCTTCAACACAGCAGCAAAAGCTGGATGATAAGGATATTTAGGCCTTAACTACTACATTGTGCTCTCCCTGGTGCAACTGTTCAGTATTCAAAAAGAAAAAAAACCCACCACAAATGAATAAATTTCAACTGTAAAAAAAAAAAGAAACACACACAAAAAAAAGGGACAACCTACCCGCAGCCATTGTTTCTCTGTGAGAGCATCACTGTAGTCCACATCCCTGCGCTGACGGGATCCTCTTCCGAATATTTTCTCCTCTTCTTCTTCACACGTAAGTCTTTCAACTTCAGCATCATCCTTAATAATCCAGGATGGTAATTCATCCTCCTCCATCAAGCGGGGCTTACGCTTGGGGTTTCTGGCATCCTCCCTGCGACGGTCCATGTCCATGCGCTGCAATGGCAGTTGGGAAAGGATAAAACAGTTTCAAGGGCAAATATTAAGTGAACCATGGAAAATCCTGGCTATGTAATGACACCTGAAACTTTAAACCAAGTCCTTCACAGGTATTTCCCTTCCACAATACTTCTAAAATGCAACTATAAAAAGAAGCAGCTACATTTGATGGTTGATTTTCAGTCAAGTTCACTACTTCCATGACGAGCTTTTATTGAAGGAACTGAGAAAACACAGCAGCTAAGTGATACAAAGCAGATCACAAGAACACTGTCGTGTTAATTAAACAACTCTCTTCCTTTTTTGCACAGGTTTTATAGTTCATGTATTCATAAACATGATCTGGAAATACTAATCGTTCTTTGACAACATCCTCATTAAGTGTTACTATTATGTAACTAAAAAGAATAACTGAAAACACACTAGTTTTGTGAGCCTGAATATCAGAAGTAGAAAATTTAAAAGCTAGTATTAGAAAAAGGAATCAGAGAGAGAATTAAGAAATTCAGAGAAAAGCTTGCCTACACAGTGCCAGAATGCCAATACGCCCAAACCACTGAATTTTTCCTATCTTAATGCTGTACTAGGCAAAAACCAAAACACATACAAAAATATCAGATAAGATTAGGAAAAGTGTTAAGAATATTAAGGTAATATTAAGGTAATATTAAGGTAATATTAAGTGTTAAAGCTGAAATTGAAATAACCACATAAATTAGTTTCAAGTGTAGTGAGCAATTAACTCAAAACAGGTATGGATACTCAGGATACATTCCCATGACCTACTGTAGACTGATCAGTGAGGGCTTTATAAATCTCCCAAGGAAGCATCCACCTCTCTCTATTGACTGTATACCAGCCTAGGCTCCTATGGTCCTGTCAATCTCATTTGCATTTTTTAAGTAGCCTAAATCAGACAATATGAACAGCCTTTTCAAATAGGCCTTTTGAAGAATCATACAGCACTTAAACACTCAGTAGTCGGTTGCTAAGCAGAGAAAACAAACAAGTGGCCATTACAGAATCACAGAATGGTTAGGATTGGAAGGGACCTCTGGAAATCATCTAGTCCAACCCCCTGCCAAAGCAGGTTCACCTAGAGAATGTTGCACAGGGTCACATCCAGGTGGGCTTTGAATATCTCCAGAGAAGGAGACTCCCCACCTTCCCTGGGCAGCCCGTTCTGGTGCTCTGTAACTCTCAAAGTAAAGAAGTTTTTCCTCGTATTCAGATGGAACTTCCCATGTTTCAGTTTGTGCCCATCACCCCTTGTCCTGTTGCAGGGCACCACTGAGAAGAGTCTGGCCCCATCCTCTTGACACCTGCCCCTAAGGTTTTTTTAAGTATTGATAAGATCCCCCCTCAGTCTTCTCCAGACTAAACAGACCCAGCTCCCTCTGCCTCTCCTCGTGAGAGAGATGCTCCAGTCCTCTCATCATCTTTGTAGCCCTTCGCTGGACTCTCTCCTGTAGTTCCTTATCTTTCTTGAACTGGGGAGCCCAGAACTGCACACAGTACTCCAGGTGTGGACTCACTAGGGTAGCGTAGAGGGGGAGGATAACCTCCCTTGACCTGTTGGCCACACTCTTCCTAATGCACCCCAGGATACCACCGGCCTTCCTGGCCACAAGGGCACATTGCTGGCTCATGGTGAACTTGTCCATCAGAACTCCCAGGTCCTTCTCTGCAGAGCTGCTTTCCAGCAGGTCAACCCCCAACCTGCACTGGTGCATGGGGTTATTCCTCTCTAGGTGAAGGACCCTACACTTGCCTTTGTTGAATTTCACTAGGTTCCTCTCCGCCCAACTCTCCAGCCTGTCCAGATCTCGCTGAATGGCAGCACACCCTTCTGGTGTCTCAGCCACTCCTCCCAGTTTTGTGTCATCAGCAAACTTGCTGAGTGTACACTCTGTCCCTTCGTTCAGATCATTGATGAATAAGTTAAACAGGACTGGAGCCAGTACTGACCCCTGGGGAACACCACTAGCTACAGCACCACTGATGACAACCCTCTGAGCTCTGCCATTCACCCAGTTCTCAATCCACTTCACTGTTCACACATCTAACCCACACTTCCTGAGCTTTCCTATGAGGATGTTGTGGGAGACAGTGTCAAAAGCCTTGCTGAAGTCAAGGCAGAAAACATCCACTGCTCCATCAAGCAGGGACTTGTGCAAAGCATTTGACACTGTCTCACATGACATCCTTGTCTCTAAATTGGAGAGACTTGCTGGATGGACCACTCAGTGGATAAGGAATTAGCTGGATGGTCACACTCAAAGAGTTGCAGTCAACAGCTCGATGTCCAAGTGGACACCAGTGACGAGTGGCGTTCCTCAGGGGCCTGTATTGGGACTGGCACTGTTTTAACATCTTTGTTGGCGACATGGACAGTAGGATTGAGTGTGCCCTCAGCAAGTTTGCTGACGACACCAAACTGTGTGGTGCAGTTGACACACTGGAGGGAAGGGATGCCATCCAAAGGGACCTTGACAGGCTTAAGACATGGGCCCGTGTGAACCGCGTGAAGTTCAACAAGGCCAAGTGCAAGGTCCTGCATGTGGGTCGGGGCAATCCCAAGCACAAATACAGGCTGGGCAGAGAATGGATCGAGAGCAGCCCTGAGGAGAAGGACTTGGGGGTGATGGTTGATGAGAAGCTCAACATGAGCTGGCAATATGTGCTTGCAGCCCAGAAGGCCAACCACATTCTGGGCTGCATCAAAAGCAGCGTGGCCAGGAGGTCGACGGAGGTGATTCTGCCCCTCTTCATTTCTCTCGTGAAATCCTACCTGAAGTATTGCATTCAGCTCTGGGGCCCCCCAACATAAGAAGGACATGGAGCTGTTGGAAAGAGTCCAGAGGAGGGCCATGAAGATGATGAGAGGGCTGGAGCACCTCTCCTATGAAGACAGGCTGAGAGAGTTGGGGCTCTTCAGCCTGGAGAAGAGAAGGCTCCGGGGAGACCTTCTAGCAGCCCTCCAGTACCTGAAGGGGGCCTGCAGGAAAGCTGGAGAGGGACTTTTTGCAAGGGCATGTAGTGATAGGACAAGGGGGAACAGTTTTAAACTGAAAGAGGGTAGATTTAGATTAGACTTTAGGAAGAAATTCTATACTGTGAGGGTGGTGAGACACTGCAACAGGTTGCCCAGAGAAGCTGTGGATGCCCCCTCCCTGGAATTATTTAAGGCCAGGCTGGATGGGGCTTTGAGCAACCTGGTCTAGTGGAAAGGTGGAAAGGTGTCCCTGCCCATGGCAGGGGGGTTGGAACTAGATGATCTTTACGGTCCCTTCCAACCCAAACCACTCTATGATTTTATGATTTAATTTTCATATCTGAAAAACTAACACAAATAGACTGGCACCAGAACTGGCTGTCGCATCAGAAAAGGCTACTGCTTTGGCCAGTAAACATTTGTAAAATGCTTTCTCAATTATGCGCAAACCCCTCCCTTGTGTGCATGATGCTGCACTTACACAGGATGGCAACCAGACATATCATCCTATTACACCCCTAGCCAAGACACAGACATGCATAAATTCAGAGGTATTATCTATCTATAGGGACAGCTCAAATCCAGCCAAATTTACTAACTGAGGCTTAATGATGGCACTGTGGAATAAGCTGAAACTTCTCTCATCTTGGCACTTCTCAAATACAAGCATTCCCAAAATACTACCTCAGGCACAGCGTCTTAGAAGTGTTCTTCATCATCTTGTCTGGTGCCCTATCTGATTTTTAAACTCAGTGAAAAGCCAAAAGTAAGATGTGTGTCTTCTGGCTGCAGGTCCAACTACATTCAAGAAGCAACTATAAATATATGCAGGTTTTCCCTGTCCCTTGCTACCTCAGACAATGATGAATGGGCTGAATAGCCTTCAGTTTTTTATAGCAGACTTCCATATTTCACCTTTTAAAGAACATCTCATTCAATCTGAATTAATTTCAAAAAACATCTCATTCAAGCCAGACATGTGGCTTGGTTTATTGCTAACTTGGCAACCAGCAACCTGCACTGAGAGAAGGCCCAAATGGGACAGATGGGATAGATTTCTCTATTATTTAGCAGAGAACTTCAGTGAAGTCAGGGACATCATATTATAATGACATTAAGTATATAAAGTGAATGCTGAAACTTCATTTTTTTCCCTGATGAACCTGTTTCTATCTCTAAGACAAAGACTGAACTCTAAGGTAGTATATTTCAATAGCTGTTTTCTGAAATAACAGTGCTTCCGAAGGAAAATTAAAGATTCGGTTAATTTGAGATGTAAGAGATACAAACAGCCATTTGTTTATTCTTAGGATACTACTCAAACCATTTTTATCTCTGGGAAACCTCCGGTCCTACCTTCCCATGCCTTACCAAAACATGTATTTCCAAACCAGATCTATCTTATTTTATTGTAACTAATGAAGTAATTGTATTTACACTCTCCTCAATGAGGCCTAACCACTGGAAATAAAAAAGTCCTATGCTACCGATGCTTACACATAAGTGAAGAACTTTAAGAGCTGGCACATTCAAGGCCTAAAACTTCCAATTTAGAAATAACACAGAGCACTGCTGTCTTGTGAATTATTACCTTAAACTTTCGAAATTATAACTAAAATAGTCCTTAAAAAAAACACCCAAGCCATTCAGTGTAAATCCAGTAATTTATACACTCAGTTGCTGCTATACTGCCATTTTGGATTCAAGGAGATAAACTGTATTAGCACAACTAGAGTGCTGGCACCGATTTTGGTGAGAGGCCTCCCTTGAAAGGCCACTCTTTCACTTGAAAGGCAGTTTTTACATCAGGAATCTTTATTTAAGTAAATATAACATTAAAATAACTTTAAATTTTTTCCAGGGAGAGTAACACTTCTTGAAGCACACTATTATGACAAGAGTTGTACAGATCACTAACTTTTCTCTGAATATTTTCTAATCTTTTTTACTATGTTATGAAGTGGCATCATTTGCAACGAACACAAAGTAGGACAGTGTGAAGTTTGAGACTATCTAGAGTTTTCACCTATTGTTACACATATGGAGCCTCTAAAAGTCAGGGTAACAAAGTCCACTTGCACACATCCTCTTTCCGAACACTGTATTGAGCTCTACAGCTACATCTCAGGATCTATGCCAAAGAATAATTCTAACCTGAAAAGCGACCACAGAACAGCTTCCCAAGGAACCAATCTGCTGTCTTCCCTATTATTTTGGAACTGCTCACTTCAAATAAGCAAAATACATGCTTTTACACCTCTAAGCCTAGTTAAATGAACAAACCAAAACATATTTTTCTTGGATATTGCAGTTTGCTGAATTCTGATTACATCTGCACAACCTTAACAGAGGGAATGAGGCAGCACAGGTATCACTGAGGTAAGGATAATACAAACCTATCTTTGTGCTCTTTATCTGACTATGCAAGACCTAAAATATTGATAAAAAGAAGACAAACAACCCTGACTGCCAAATTTGGTTTTCAGACTTTTCTTTTATAATTAAAGTTTACTAAAATGAAAAACAAATTCTTTATTAACAATTAAAATTATTTCTTAGCCATTAATATTTAACTTTACTGTTTCTGTCTTAAGCATTTTCCAGCCCCTGGCTTTCAAAGCGTGTTAGCTTTGCATCTTCAAATTTTTATTAGCTACTATCCAACTCTTTACTCTCCCTTAAAAACTTCCATGTAAATTAATATGAAAAACATAAATTCAACCCACACAATGCTAAAACTGTCTTCGCTCTAGGCCCCTCAACTGTTTTACTGAATGGCTGTTAATAGCCTTCAAACTTAATGTAAATCTCCTTACACCCAAATCACTGAAGGAAAGTTTAAAAAGACAGGTGTCTGTAAGCACTCATTTTCTGTGCAGCCTACCTTTAGGGATTCAGTTCTTCTGAGATAACATTAAATGAAACTTAGCAGAAGAGGACTAAACTGCAAGTCCGCAATGACGAAACACATGGTCATGTGGTGGAATATGGCCTTTGCCAACTGTGCACCTGAACAACTGTCACTTATGTAAAAAGGGCCCCTGCACACTTGTGTAACAGTGAAGTTCTAAAGACGAATCCTTGAGCAGAAGTTGGTGAGGAATTAAAAACCTGTCGTCCTATCAATGGTTGTTTCTGTGGATACCACCTGATACACTCTCATTCATGCATTTATGAAGGTCTGTCTTGTTCCACCTTGCAGAACAAAGCAGCTTCTGTAGAATTAGAGGAGGTGGTGCTTTACCTTCAGTACTTAAGTATCCTGTTGCTGTGTCAGCGACTCTCAAAGGTCCTCAAGCAATCCGCACACTGTACACACACTAAAAGGCAAGAGCTGTGCCCACACTGACATTTTAGTAATCATTTCATCAGTGTTGTAGCAGCACTAACAAAAAGGGAAGTACTAATAAAAATTAGTTACTTGCATTTGAACCACTGTCACTAGCTCTACTTCAGTAACTGTTCAACAGTTGTAGCAGCAGAGATGCAGCTAACCAGGCCCTTGACAAAACCATTAGCAAAGCCCAGTTAATTCACAAAGAAAACAGCACTGTCAGCATGCTGATTTACTCTCTTGTTAAAGTTCCTGTAGTTGTCCTTGCCAATATCATAGCACAAAAGTCAGAATAAATGTTGAAAAATAAAAGTATGTTGTAGAATTAGCAAGCCAAACTGTGACTATCAGTTTTGAACTGTAAATTTCTCAGGTTGTGCCAGACTCTCCCTCCAGATCGGCACTGTTCCACTATACTGTCTGCAAGGATCTGTGAAGTCTTCCTGTCATGTGAGGAACTCTGTATTTAAGTAGACTATCCTTCTTTCCACAGCTAAACAATGCAAGTAAATAAAGCCTATTCCTCCCACGTATTTTTTCAAAATTTCAATGACAAAAGGTTAAGGCCTTTGTTAAAAGCACTAAACAAGATATTCTACTTATGATCATATCATCCTTACCATAAACAGATCAAATTCCTCCTCACGTCGAGCAATCATCTGATTCAGAGTCTCATCATCAGGAACTTCATCTTCCTCCTGGTTACAGATATGGATAAAGGTATTAGAAAGAAGCTACATGCAACCTGAAGTAACAGCCTCCAACAGGTCAGTGTTGCACTGACCCTCCTTCTGTCATGACACGTGTGAAACACTCAAAAAATGAAACTAAAACTTTTAAAGAGTTCAGTGATTCAGAAGTAACGCAAAATAGACATAATTAGAGAGACAATTGGGACTTATTACCACCTTCATAAATTGAGAATGAGGAAATGAGCAAATACGCAACCAGGAAATTTTGGGTTGTGGTTTTCCTGGGTCAGAAGCACAGTTAGTGCTTCAGTTAAAATATATGCATTTCCGTTCTGCTGTTCTACAGTACTCCCTCAGAAATACCATTCTGCATTATGAGGTCTTTGCTGTCAAAGCAAGGAGAATGAAAAAGTCCTGGTTAAATGAAAAAAATGAAACGCCATTATACTGGAAAAAAACCCTGCTGAATCCCTCTTTCTCTTGACCATTATCTGCTTTCAAATTAAGATGGGAACCTCTGACTTCAGACAAAATGAATTATTTCATAAAAACAGAAACAGTCCTTGGAAAAACAATTTACAACTGTAGAATTCAAATAAAACGTTAAAGCTAAACACAGCTATGATACCCATTTTAACAGAGTCCAAAATGTTCAGTTTCCCTCCCTGAATTATTTTGAAAGCACATGGCATTTCAAATCTGACTACTGGTCAATCGAAACAATAAAACTACAGACTGGTTCCTACATAGGGCTTACTGAATCTACGTTACAGCATGCTGCAGACCTAGAATTTTTCATGAAACCTCACGTTTTGTACTCACTGAAATGGAAGTATAGAATGCTGCATATAGCACCCAAAAAAATAACATTCTGTAGCTTGCTTTTTTCCCAGAAAGAAAAAGACAAGGCCTTTATCTATAGCCACACATCTCATTTCCCCTGCACGGGCAAGATTTCTACATCTCAAAAAAATACAGTTCTATTAATGCAATTCCCCGTGAACACCTCTGTACCTGAATGTACATATAATTTAAATTTTAACATGAAAAAAGCAACTGGAAAACGATAGAGAGCTAGGTCTTTTCACTTCTAGTCAGTGCTCCTTCAACATTCAAGAAAAGGAAGTTACATAGTTATACACTTAGAGAAAAAAAAGAGTACAGATCTCTTCTTTTATGATCAGTGAAGAATGCGACCCTCATCAAAGTTTCACATGCTTCCTATCATCTCAAACAGAGCAACTTGTGACCTGAAAAGAATAAGGGATCCCACAGCAGAAGCTGTAGCAACAGTGTCCACATCATCTGTGGTTAGTCTAAATAATCCTGCTGCCAACCAGGTAGGCTTGGCAGGAGAAAAATTTATAAACACCAGTGCCAACAAAAAATGCCTCCATGAACAAGTTACTTCTAATCACTTGTCATAGATTCGTATTATTCTAATATATCTTTCTAAATACACAGAAATTACCTCTTTATCTAGTACTGCTAAAAAGAAAAAACAGAGCAAAAAGGAGAGGAAAAAAGAAAGAAAATCAGAGGAGTTTTGATGCTGAATTTATGAAAACTACTAAGAAAGTATAAATAGAATACTGTGCTCTACATACAAGTGTGAAAAGCTTTGACATGCAAGTTTAAAGCATGCTTAGCATGGCAATATTGAACTAGCTGGTCACTAAACAATCTCTTTATTAGATGTGCTAGTCCGTATTTGCAAGTCAAAGTTGTTTTGATATTAATAACTTTTAACTGAGAGATTTACTTTTTCTTGCCAGTCTCTCATTTGGTGCTGAAATTTTGTTTCCAGTGCTGTTGCAATGAAGAAGCAATGTCTGACCAGTGCAGGACGGTGCAAATTCAATACCTCTTACTCCCTCAGCAGTTTCAGCATTTGGGCAAAGTTTTGCATAGTGTCTGTTCACAAAGAGATTTTTACTTGTAAGCCTCACAGCTTCAGTCTCACTGTTAGAAGTCAGACTGCAACACCAATGCTTGCTTTAAAGACTTATGCTAGGTTATGGGAAGCAAACCTTGGTTAAATCTGTGCTTGCTTCAGTCTTGCAGACCAAGTGTATTTAAACAACACAAAAGAAGCAGATTGCTCTGCAGTCATCTAAGCAATAAGACATGTCAAGTAGGCCTGAAGTACAGTCCTGACTTTTGAAACATTTTCAGATATTTTCCAGGGCTCTGAAAATGTAACAAAATTATGTCACTTCTAAAAACAAATCCACAGGCTTGCTGAAAATGTCTATTGGTTTCAAGTTCATCTATCTACTCTATATACAGATGGTGCTGACTGCTTGATAACTACAGTTTTACTTAATCAAAAAAAGGTACATATACATCATGCCATTTCTGCATTCACACCCTAAATAAAAGACAATTATTGATAAAACTGTTTGTCACTCTTCTTTCATTTCTTATGAAAAATACTAAAACAACAATAGAAAACTCTTATTTTAATGATGTACTAGCTTTTTCTAAATACACAAGAAGACAGTTCACACAAAAGGTTTAATTATTGAAGAAGTAAACTCCTTAGTCTTTGAAGTTTTACACTGCATAATGAAGGATGCCTGTGAAACACAGACTACAGAATCTTCTTTTCTTTCAGTGTGCACCATATTCAGATGTACAAGGCATACTCAGAGGCAAAACTAGTCTTGAAATTGTTGCGTCTTTAACCAGTACAAGATGTTTTCAAGGTGGGGAAAAAGTCATTACAGAATGGGATTTTTTTGTCTGTATCTTCAGTATAATTGATACATTTATACACTCTCTCCCAAATGCGGCTTTCATCCAAACACTGAACTCTGTTCACGTAAAGAGAAGAGATTGCAGTGACAGGTAAAAGAAGGGGCTCATCCTTCCACAATCACAATTCCAGAGAAGAGCATAATGAAAAGATATGGACATACAGTCAGTGATTCTGTAACCTCACTTGCCACTATTATAAGGAAAGACTTGACAGTTGTTTTTAAACAGCTAATTGTTTCTTGAAAAGGAAGTGGTCACCAGAAGTCCAGGTTGGACACAGCACCAGAGAGAAACAGTCATTTTGCTGGCTCGCCCTAAGCCCAAAGCACATCAAAGTAGATCTTAACTCCTACCCAGGATCCAAAAGAAGCATAGTAAGCAGGTTCTTTCATGATTGAACCTAGGCAGTGCTAGTTGCTCAGCATGTCTGAAAATCAGATTACCTAGTTTAACATATAAATGGGATTCAGGAAGTGTTTTATAACCTGTTTTGGAAAAAATCTTTGTTTGAATACAATTTTTTACCAAAATTATGAAAGGGAGGAATGGGTTTAAGTTACAATGCCTAATTCTACACTAAGATTTAATCATAACCATTACATCATAGCCATCACATTATAATATATTACGGGGACCAAAAAAAAAAAAGAGAGAAAAATGAAGTTGTTTCTTTGACTGGATGGTGAGAATATGATGATATTTATAATTTCAAAGAAGATTACAATCTTTGTAACTGATGAAAAAAATACACTCAGTGCTTCCTGAAACTTCCTCTTACTATTTTTAACTACCTTACCTCATTTTCTTCTTCATGCTCCAATATAGCCTGTAGGAAGGCTCTCCTTTCATGGCTTGAAGATTTCTGATCAAACATTCCAGCCTGAATAACTTTTTGATCTACGTTCAACTTATACTTTGCAGCAGCAAGTATCTTCTCTTCCACACTGTTCACAGTGCACAGTCGCAAGACTCGAACTTCGTTCTGCTGACCAATTCGGTGAGCTCTATCTTGGGCCTGCAAGTCCTATTAGGCAAAGAACACAGAGAAGTGTGCTACAGAAATTGTTCTCTGCTTAAAGGACATTATAATGCTGAATGCTTTTTGGTATAAAAAGGAAGTACTCAAATGACAGTCCACCACAATTTGTATAGTTCATTCCTCATTGTTTTCTTTCCCAAATCTTCATCAGACCCAGGTAGGGGGAAAACTTCTTGAAAGCATGTGCAGTGACTGAGATGGGCTGATGTATTTATTTTTTCCCTTCTATTCAAAGCTCATGGCCTCCCAACCCAGAATGAACCCTAAAGTAAAATATCTCTTGACTGCAGGAAAAGCAAGCAACAAAATTACTAGGACAAAACCCATACATAAACTTATCTACTAAAGGCCATTGCTAATTCTTATATACATTAACTAAAAATTATTTGATCTGTTGAATTGGCTTTTAACTTGGAATATCTGTGTTAAACCAGCTTAAATATGAAAGTTCATATATACAAGACTGTGAATCAATGTAACTATTTTTTGGTCAGGTGACTGCACTTAGAAATGGTGGAAGTAAAAAGTACACTGCAGGTGACAAGTAAAGAATTTCTTTTATTAATCCAAAATCTTACCTGTTTTCTTTGGGGAAAAGAGAAATCTATTAACTCCTATAGATGACATGTTTCTGCTTCAGCAGAGTCAGATAATGAAGGGTACCTAACTTCAAAACGCTATCACAGTTTTGTGCTACCTCACAACACAGAAATTTCTTAATGTAGAGAAAAAAAAGGAAAACAGGCAATGAAGTGCTTTCTGAGCCGCTTTTAAAACCTCTAAATATAATTGCTCCAAATTTCTTAAGCGTTGCTTTAAATTGGTCACCATGGCATCTATGGGAGTGCTGCCTTGAAAGTTCTATGTAAAACTCCTTTTAGTCTCACTTCCCTTACTTTGACATGTGGCCATTAACTATGATGTGATTTGCATATATTTGCACAATACCTGAAAACACACACATAGCTATGTACTTCCAGAGATACCTAACTTATGTTGTTTTTTTTTTTAAAAAAAGGCACTAAGTGACAACGACAGACCTCAGTTACCTGCTCTGACTTTTTTAAATAAGCCAAAGTGGCTTGATACCCTCTTTTCCCGGTGACCTGTACTCACTACTACCCACCCACACTAACAGCGTAAATTCAGTGTCTCAGGCCAAGACTGCTGCACTCATACGGCCCTTAATTTCCTGAGACAGGCAGTGGTCTGCACAGCCTGTACTAAAATACTGCAACTTACTTACCAAAGACTCAAAATGGGGAGTTACTTATTAATATCCTAAGGGTTAAAGAATGAGTACCGTTATACAAATGAAGCAGGTCTACAAGGCCCCTAGCTCTGAGGATTCCCTGAGACTCAGATAAAACATATACACAGAATTACTTCACTGATTCAAACCAAAACATTTCCTGATTGTAGCAGTTTGCCTCACTAATTCCTCTGAAAGCAGTATTTTATGACTTACCCGGATCTATTCCTTTCACCGTAGGCTATATCCTTAATTTAAAGAAGCAACCCAAAAATTCATTATTAATTCTTTGCACATTTCATGAAGATAAGTAAATAAAAATAACCTGATGAGGATTCCAGTCACTATCAAAGATTATAACAGTGTCAGCAGCTTGGAGATTTAAGCCTAGCCCTCCAGCTCTTGTACTCAGCAAGAAGATAAAGTATTGTGACCCAGGTTCATTGAACTTCTTCAACAGAGCAGCTCGATCCTCTGATTTTGTTGTGCCTGAAAAGAAATTTAAAAAAATACCCTATAACAAAGATTGTGAACTGAAAAAATGTAAGCACAATGTCAGTTGCTAAAGGTACATGTGGAAGGGAAATTTTAGCTCACTTGCTCTTTGCCATCTCTGCTACACGTTCCATAATACAGAATTAACACTGGCCACGAATGTTTTGGTCAACTGCCTATAACATCTAAGAGGCAGACTTCTAAATACCTTTTTAAAATATTTTTTTTGACATTTCAAAAGTGCACTTTAAAATGTTGGCTAACATTGTTATGCCTTTCTATGACTCACATAAATTTCAACTGAAGTTACTATACACAAATAGAAGAGAGCTCCTCAACAGTACAGGGGGAGGAAATAAGATGGAAAAGCTCCTGGGCTGAGATAAAGACAGTTTAATAGAAGCAAAAGCTGTGCATGCAAGCAAAGCAAAAAGAGGAATTTATTTACTACTTCCCATCAGCAGGCAGATGTCCAGCCACTTACTGGAAAGCAGAGTCTCAGCACCCGTAATGGTTACTTCGGAAGACAAACTCTGTAATGAGGAATGTCCCTGAATACTCTTCCTTTCCCTCAGCTTTTATTGCTGAGCATGTCCCTTTGGTCAGTTTGGCTCAGCTGTCCCAGCCGGGTCCCAGCTCACCCTCAGCCTATAGGCCTTGCGGGTGGAGGGGTGGTTTTGAGAGAAAGCCTTGACACTGCGCAAGCACTGCTCAGCAATAGCCAAAACACTGGAGTGTTATCACTGGTGTGTTATCAACCCTGCCTAGCCACAAATGCAAAGCATAGCACTATACGGGCTGCTAGAAGGAAAGTTAACTTTATCCCAGCCAGAGCCATCACAATCACACAGACAAACTGCTGGCCCACAGAAACCCATTCCCTTAGGAAGCACATGACTTGGATAGAAAACACTCTACGTGAGAAGACAGATGGATAGAATCTACAGATATATTACATTCCAGCATGGAAGGTATCTGTCATGACAGAACTGGAATAGAAGAAAAAAGGGTTAATCTCACTAATTTTATCAATTACCTGCAAAACCTTAAAGAAAACAAGGAGCTATATTTACCATACTGCATGTTGCGATAGACATTCTAGCATGAAAAAGAATTAATTTAAAAATACATGCTGTAAAGTAATCTAAAACATTTTAAACGTACTATAATTCATCTTTCTTGAATGGAAGCATTAAAACACTTGCAGGCCAGAGGTGCAAGGAGGGTTTTGTTAGCATGGTACTATGTTCTTCAGCCAGTTCTGACACAGGCATCCTGTGGCACAGTGAGACAGCTCATTTGTGTCTCAGTTTCATTACCCCATTTTACATTTGTTGATAATAGCATTTCAAGTTTACGTTCATTAATATTTGTAAAGGACGAAAATACTTTTTAGCATTTCTTTTGCTTCCAAATAAAGCATGAAGCAAACAGTCAACTTAAAATGCTGTAAAAGAATATTCAAAAGGACCTTCAACTCTCACTTTATTCATGCTATTCTTTAAATTTTTCTTAAATCGTTGCTTTTCTATTAAAAATGTATTCTGATAAATGCTGCTGACCCTATGGAATACTATAATGTGAGAGAGAAATACATTAAGTAAACATCAATATTTAAGAAGGCTAGTATGAGGCAGAGATCACCAACATGGAAGAAGGCCAAAATGGAAACGTCTTTCAAACAGGTTTAAGCCTCAGAAGCGATATGCTATTTTTAGTTATTTTCCTTTTAATATTACTCCACCATGTTTCTAAACCACCTTTTCATTCAAATGTAATAAAACATATCTACACATAAGTAATTGAGGCTACTGACCTCCCTGTGAAATCCAGGAAGAAAACTACAGATACTACTTTACTTGTCACTGAAATTCAGCTATCCTGTGGAGAGCCACAGTCAAACTTTAAACAGGTACAAATTAATTAACTCCACTGGCATATAGGCAAAACACTGGCATTATAATCTCTCATCATGAGAATACTTTCAGGCAACTTAGTGACACCTGACTGGGACCCTGGATTTTAAACCTTGTTTGAAAAAGAGACCAGCCCCTACACGTCAAATCTCTACATTATCTGCATTCCTGAGCATTTGTAAAAACAATCCCTTGACCAAATGGTTTGCAGGTTAAACACAGGAAATAAATCAATCAAAGAGCCAGGGAGAATCACTTAAGATCAACTCTACTGAGAGAGGCAAAAGTACATCTAGCTCAGTAAAAACAGGGAAAATTCTAGTAAGCTACAGCTCTTAACGGTCTACTGCCGTAACTTCATGATACAGCAGACTCTTCCTTCATGGATTTGTCAAATCCTTTTTTGAACCTGTTTACACTTTTGTATAGTCACATCACAGCACTGGTGTGCTAGGAAGACACTAGGAAGAGAACCTAGGTCTCCCATGCCCAAACTAATAAAGCATGCTACCTCCTAAATTATTATTTATCCTTTTTTTTCATTTAGCTTACCATCAAGACGCAGATAAAGGAAATTCCGAAAGGCAAAGTAGTCCTCCATAATGGTCATGAGTGACGTCATTTGACAGAAAAGAAGCACACGATGGTTAGTAGCGCGTAACTTTGGTAGAATACGATCGAGTAGCTCAAACTTCCCGGAGGCCCGATAAAGTTCAGCTCTGTTGAAGAGAAAAAGCACAGTAAATACCAGAATGAGCCCACATTTAGAAAAGTTTTTAGTCATTATCATGTCAGAGTATAACAGAGACATTAATTTAAGATAAAGAAGGCTAACAGCACTTTTCTCTCTTTAAAATTGTTTATGTTCATTAAAATACAAAAATAAACACCCATGTGAATTCACGTTTGGAAAAGATTTTTCTTCAATTACAAAAATTGTGCGGACTTTCAACCACACAGAATAACTTCCTTTATGAAACTCAAGTCTGTTTCATTATTTATCAAAACGAACATTATTTCTCAGTTAGACAGGCATTATAACAGTTAAGACATTCATCTGCTAGTTTTGTTTACAACTGGCATTTACTGCAGCTTAAGCTGTATTCATCAGGCACGTGTTCAAAACAATTACCTTCCCACTCAACTACTATGCACATGAAAGTGAAATATTCCAAACTGAACTAATATACAGAGATAATAGGAGGAGTCTGAGAGAGGATATACTCTTTAGCCATATAACCTTAGTAGTCCTGAACAATGTTTAGGTTGCTTTGATTAGCTGCTCTTCTGTCTTCTATGCTAGGAATTGCAAAACAGACTTTTATCACTGAAATTCAATTGTAACTGAGAAAATTAATGGAAGTAAACAGGTTGTCTAAATCAGCATCACAGTGACACACTTTACAAAAATAAATTTCACATAACTATTTTCTAACCTTGAGTCTGTACTCTCAAAATATGATTTATCATTAGCAACGACATATTTATCTCCACAAGATACACGGCCTTCTGATACACATACATACATAATCAGCAAAAGACTAAACTGTTTAGGAGACAAGTAGTCTGTTATACTAGTTAAGGAGACAAACAGTCTGGTATACTAGTTAAGGAAAAAAAAAAAAAAGTCATTAACACCTGAACAGGAAGGGGGTCAGGTAGAAGACACACATCCTTCCTTTAGAAAGCATCCATTTCTAGACAGTTGCACAAAGAAGTGCCAAGAACAAAATTTATATCTATTTCATTTCAAATAATGGAAAAAATGCTACTCTCATTTGGAATAATGATGGCAAAGAGGGAAAAGCAGAAGGCAAAAGTAACAAGAAAGAGAAGAAAATCCCAACTGCTATCTCTGAAGAGTCATTCCAATGAATTTCAGATGGTATATAAGCTATTTCAAAATAAGGTGAAAGTAAGACACCAGTTTACATTCTTCTCTGCCTGTCCTCGATAGAAAGTCATAAAAAGCTCACATAACACTTCTAGTACTGCTATCTTTTGTGCTAGGTATGTGCCCTGTGCCTCCTCTGCCTTTCTATAAATTGCTCAAGTTTGTTACTATGTACCTTCTAGAAAAAGAATGTGATACATTAGTTCCAATACAACATTATGATCAGGAGGAAAAACTGAAAGAGTTACCCATTGATGACGCCATTTGAGTAGCCTAAATGTTCAGCGAAGGACTCCTGCAGAGTTATAAGCAATAAACATATTATTACAAACTACACAGTAACCCAAAATTATGCATTCTTATATCAATTAAATTAAACATACGAGCATTGGGGTTTGAGTTCCATTATGTTCATACTCTTAGAATTCACCTTGTAGCAACAGTGCTCTGCTTAATGTTTTCTTGTCCTACTATTATTCGAAATTCATGGTTTGCAGAAGTAACTTCTGTCAGCATACATTTTACCAGATCACAAATACACTAGAACCTAATTAATTTATACTAATTACTGGAAGATCCATTTGCAAACTACTCCATTTAATTAATTAGCATGCAAGAGAACAAAGAGTGAAAACTACAATCATAATACATCACAGTAGGTACTTAATTATTCATTCATAAATGTAGCTACATTCCAAATATTTATGACACTTTCTATCTTTCCAGATATATGATTATATTTATGTACTTTGGATCCTATTGAGAGATGCTATATAGATAGTACATTTTTGCTGAAAAAACAAGGTGGATAGAATAGGACAATTTTGGTTGATATTGTGAAAGATTAGCAGCCTGCTAGTTACAAAGATCCTACACACGGCATTTTCAACTAGTATCTCTACATGATAAATTAGGTCTGAGTAGAGATTAAGTTGCTCTGCAACATCTTACATTGAAAAAACCCTTCACTTTTTAAACAGTGTCTCTACAAGATTAAATGCTTTAAAACTAGACTTCAGATTACCAACAAAAAACTGGCAATTAGTCCATTTGTTTCTAAAAATAAGGGACCGTAATGATTGTGTTTTTCAGATGTGTCTTTTTCAGCACAAATGACATGGACAGAGATGTCCTCTCTCATACACATAAGCTTCAACAGCAGTTTTCTATTATGTTAGCCATCTGAATAAAAACAACTCTCAAAATCAAACCTATCAGTCTTACCTCAATGTGCTGAAACATGTATGGGTGATTGCATATCTTTCTCAATTGCATGATAGTGTTCATAAGAGTTTTTGCCCCACCTTTTCCCTATGGGTACAAACAATGCAAATCAAATGATTAATCTAATTTCTCATCTTATTAATGAAGCTTTTGAAAGATATTTTTAAATGCAGGCATAAAAATACTTCTACCCCAAACCTGAACACTGCATCACTAATAAAAACCAAACCAAAACAAAAAAAAACCAAAACAACAAAAAAACAGAAGCTACTGTGCAGTTGTCTTGCTGTATAAATTCATCTATCATAAGGATGCTCCACAACAAAAGAGCAAGACATGGAAGTAATCCATGAAGTGCATAACGGATCTACCTGCAGTATTCACAGTGAGAAGCAGAGCATCTACTGTTCTGTATACTGCTTATTTATACTGTTTATTATGAAACCATACAAATCCCATTGGCTCTGAACCTTCTAACAGGAAATGATTCTAGCCGGATGCTTTTCAATTCTACAGTATCTTCTCCTGTCTGTCTGGATATACAGGTTTCTCTTTCCAGGCCAAGTAAAACACAGGGCCACAGGCAGCTAAAAAGCCAGAGACAACCAAATCTCATAAGTCATCTTAATATTTAACAAAAGTAAATTCTCAAAACCTACTCTACAGTGACTCTTTTTTAGAACCAGGACAGACTTCAGACAATAGTCAGTTGTGCTAGACTAAACTGTATGATTAAAAACTAATTGCAACTGGTGGATACAAGTTTGAGAACATCATATCATATTAACATCGCCAAACACTTGTCGCTTTCAGATGCCACTTCTCTTTGTTGTAATTTTACAAAAATGTAATCAGAGTGGCCGCAATATTACAAGCTTACTCTATGACTAATCCAGATTTATTTTTAAAATCTCAGCCAAAAAAATGTAGCCATTTCCAATAGTAAAACTAGGGAAAAGTACACTATGTGATCATATTATATACTAGTGATAGTCTACTCTTTCCTGGAAAGTACAGTGAAATAGTAACTTCCATCTAGAGCAGAGATTTTACATTTGAAGGGGGTACTCCACACATCTAAAATTTTTGTTCTTTTCAAAATCCTCTCAAATTTGCTCCAAAATGCAGTTAATATTTGTTCTAAGAGTCATTTCCTAGAGCTTTTCAGCTTAATGAATTCTCACTAGTCTGAGCTGGTTCCAGGCCAGAGCTGCAGAAAGACAGGATTTTTTCCTAACACAGTAGTTGTTTGATCACTGAAGCCAAGTGTTCGTAACAACCACCTCCCTTTGCTAGCAACAGGTAGCATGGATAAGAGAGCCTGATGATGCAGTTAAAGAAAAAAATATATTGAGGTGGCAAGAAAGGAAAAATTTTAAACCTTTGGGGAGAGTGAAAAAAGAGGTAAGTGTTCAGAAGACAGCAAAAGCAATCTGAATTGGTTAAGCAAAAAGCTGGTTGGAGAAGCAAGTAGGGGAAAATCAACAAAACATTCTGAGCTGGTGAAAGAGAGGGAAGAGACTAGAAACACGAGGAAGAAGACTGTGATACAAAATGGAATTTGTAGGACAAAAGTAAAGACATCAAACCACAAAATTACACTAAAAATACAACACAGGAACAAAAATTAATGTTTACAAAGTGCTCAAACTATGAAGATGAGTATCAATATCCAATAATAAGAACCAGATTTGTCTGGAGTTTGAATAAGCACCAGTAAAGAAAACAATTTGACTGCACAAAATAAGGAGGGTAAAATAAGATACTGAATAAAAAAAGTCACCCATTGTACCAATGCAATCTGCAAAGGGATGGTGGAAAGACAGTATGTGATTGCATTGCATCAGTAATATACACATAACAGGGTGCAAACACAAAGTGTTAACACATCAGCTGTTCTGCAGTGCCTATTCAATGTACTTCACATTTATTATAATGTGAAAAGCGTATATACAAAGAAGCTGATGAATTGCAACTTGTTTGCTCTATATTAACTGGATCAAGTCCCATGACGGTACAATCAAGGTTTACTAATATGTAGTCTAAATCTGACTATATGACTTCGAATCCTACTGTTCTCTTAAAGAACTTCGTCATTAACAGATCTTGTAAGTGTGAACGCAAGCATACAGTCCTAGCTGGCCAAAACAAGACCTATACTTAACTAACAGATTTCAAAGACGAGATAAATAACCTTCTGTAGCCAGCGCTGCCACAATCACAATTATTCGGGTACGTTATTGGATTAAACTTGGCCAAGGGAAATGCTGTGTTTTTTCAAACACTGCCTGTTTGCAGAAAGACATTGTAACTACAGTGACTAGAAGTACTATCTTGTCCTTGTGAATAGAGAGCACAAGCTGCAGTCTTGTAAAGCAAAAGCATGCCTGATAGATTTATTCTCCCATGACAGATACTTGCAGTAAGAGCCTACATACTGATTTTATAAAACAGAAATTAAACGTATTGTTAACACGTTTAATCATAATACACGTTTCCTATGTGTTTTAGTCTTTCTTTTGTACCTTCTTGTCTTTTTCAGAACCATCTGTGAGAAGAATTCCCTTGGCTTGCATGTGACGGTACAGGATCTTCTGAAGAGCTGACATATCACATTTGATCACATATTCCACCTAGTGTAAAAAAAAAAAAAAACAATCATAAACACACTGATACAATAATGTTAGTAGGATCTAACTGCAGGTTCTTGTCATCCTAAAACACAAACCAAAAAACTACTAATCTTCTGTCTGTACCCTAACACCACATAGGATTTCAATGAGCAGCAATCCAACTGCAAGCACAACGAGTATCTCAAAAGATTATCTGTGAGAGTCACAACTGCTATGAGACAGTTGGATCCTAAGAATGTGAGTGCACAATTGCCAAAAACTTTTCCCATTCTGTAATTCTACCAATTTAAAAAAACAATTAAAAAATAATTTTATTTTATGTTTAACATGTATTTTTAAAAAAAAGGCATTTTATGTTTAATGTTCTGTGGACGTTTATTAATGTCTGTAAAGCATTACAAAAATATTGAGCAAAGCATTATAAAAATATCATCATTGTATACCTAGCAAAAAAGCATCCCTCATAGTGTCTAATTAGCATTATGCTTACCTAGGTTGGCATAGAAATATGCTGTTTTCTCAACATCAACTAAAAATACAGGGAATTAATCAAGTACTCTATGATGCTCACATTCAGTTTGACTTCTTGTTAAGCTTTGTAAGACTGTATTTATTAAAGCAGTTTTTGACTGCACACTATCTTTAAATCCAGTAATACAAAAACTTCATACCCCAAATTAACCGTTTTTTTTTTCTATTACCCAATTTCCAGATTACAGTCACTACATTTTTAATAAGTTATGTAAAATAAAAAGTCACATAATACAGCCACAATAGTGGCTATAAATCTTTCAAGTGATGACTAAAAGAAAAAGCCTAGCCTTCTTAATGTTTAATAAATAAATGGAATAAAAATTGTCAGGTTATTTTCTTCTCAGAAAGACAGAAGGATGAACTCATTAAAGAGAAGTGAGTATTTCTTCAATGGCTTCTTTATGAAAATTTGTGAGATCAAATGAAACTGATTAACAGGCTTTGGTCAACAAGTTCAGTCCTCATGGTTGGACTAATTGCTGTTTTCGTAAACAAGATAATGGAATCAAAATGAAACATGGTCCTCTGAGTACCTGAATGTATGCAACTTCTAAACCCAATGCCTATTAACGGATTTATCAAATACAGCAGCTCTGACTGGCAGAAATTTGAATAGAAATAAAGATTTCAGTAATATTTTTAAATGTAAGTATGCTTCATTCTCAAATAAATGCTTCTGAGGATACCAAGAATCTGACATTTGAAGGAACAGAAAGCCACAACAGCAATAGTGCCGACTATAAACATGAGAAAGAAATTTTTAAGAAGTTTTTCCTTTGAGTACTGTCACTAAGTATCTGTACAGAGCTCTATTCAGCCAGTGTTAGTCAGCTCACAACACAATTTACAAAAATTTCATTTTGCTATAGTTTTAACCCAGTTGACCTTAGCACCAAATCTTCCCTAGCACACCTTCAAATTTACTTTTTTATTTAGTTGCTGTTGTTATTCTGGGAAGAGTGAATGGGAAAAGTGATGCAAGATTCCAGAGGAGGACAGGGTAGGGCAAAATGAATTGCCCAGAGATAAAAACAATGATCTTGCAAATCAGAAAATAATTTTATGTTCTGAATTTAAAAGACACTAGTTAAAAAAACTTGTGCAATTTCAACAAGACACTTCACACAACTGCTGGTGTATTAACACAGGACCAGATTACGCCTGCTTTATAAGGTCCAGTAGCCCTTTACAAATTTCAGTAAACTAGATAAGGGAGCAAAGGTTCTACCCAGTGCAGGGAGGATGGGACAGGACAAAATCTAATTCTCAGCGTATGACTGACTCACTTGCAACTTTTGAACTTGCAGCTACTATTGATGTAAGTTGCATGTCTTATATGGATGACTACAAACAGAATTAAAGCTCTAAGACTGGTGAAGAACCCTAAGAATGCAAAAACTTCAGGTATTCAGGCTTCCTCAGTGGCCAGCTTTCTTTGCAGAGTTATAAACAAACAAACCACAGCAATAACAGAGGCTAATGAAGTCCTCTTCTTGAAAATAAAACTGAAAAAGGAACATTGCATAAAGCTTAAAAAAAGTATCAAACCCCTTTCACAACTCCTCTCATTGCAAACCTTTTCTGGCAGTTGAGACTCAACCTCTTTCTTCAATCTTCTCAGCAAAAAGGGTCGGAGCACTTTATGGAGACGACGGATGATGAGAATAGTTTCTTCCTCATTTAAGTCCACCTACAGAAGTTTATAAAAGTCACTACACAGCAACTCAGTATATTAGGTAATGTTTGCTCTCACATGAAAGGTTAAGTATGTGCAATAATTACTTGCATGCTACAACCAAACTGATGCTGAGTCAAAAAAGACACTGATATTAAAATTTTCTGACATTATAAAAAAGGTGGCTTTTAGTTACATTAATTCCCCAAGTATCAGGGAGATTTCAAACACTAATCCTTCTGTATAAGCTCCTTTCTGTTTTCATCAAAGTGGTTTGTTTCTGATGTTAAAAAAAAAACTGCCGCAGTACCCTTTCTCCTGTCATGGCAAATGGAGCGTTGAACCACTGTTCAAAGGTGCTACAGCTCTTGAAAATGGTTGGGAGGAGGAAATTGAGAAGAGCCCAAAGTTCAGGCAATTTGTTCTGCAATGGAGTCCCAGTCAGCAGTATTCGCCTGGGGGCCACATAGTGAGTATTCAAGACCTGAGTCAGCTTGCAGTGATGGTTCTTCATCCGATGGCCTTCGTCTACTATCATGTATTTCCATCGAATCTACAAGAAAAAGAAGAAAAGCTGGCAAGGCTAGAGCAGGTCAGACTTAGTCAAATTCCTCTTAACAGGTGTAGAACAAAAATATTTTAAGCCTGAGACATCAGTCATTCTTATTTACAAGAAAAGCCAAATCAAACATTATCAAAGTACCAGTGACCTTGCAAGCAGCAAAAATAGAAACAAACACTAGGTATGCTGAATCCGATGCTGAACTCTGACTTGAATTGCAACGGCAAACAGCAGATTCCTCCCATTTCTGGGAAAGAGATTAGGGTGACTCGTTCTTCAAGGCCAGAATATGGTTCACAGGGGAAGAAAGAGACCACACAAACTCCAAATAAACCTGTCTGCAACAAGAACCTTGACAGGAGACAAAAGCATTTTTAGACAAAATAACTATGCTCACAAACAACAGCAACCCTGAACTTTGTTTCAGCTAATATGTTTTCACTCAAGAAGGAAGCAGCATAATTACAATTATCTGAGTTACCGCATCTTCACAAAAAGTTTCTATTTCTTAATGTGAAAGATTAAATGTAGTCACAGCAGATGTTGAAAGTAAGTTGCTGAAACTCTCTGTTACCACCTGTACTACAATATGGGCAGTCAACATATGTGCCACACTGACCATTTGACTAGGAAGGTCTCGGTTTGTACTTTCATAGGTGCTAACTGATTCCATTTGCCAGGACAGGTTGAATGGCATAGTGCTGTCCTTCCTATCTTTTAGCAAGGGTGGGCAAAAACCAGAGGGGAAGGAAAACTCTGCAGTCTCAAACTGTTCCGAAGTGTTCACAATTATGCTAAGAAAAGGCACTGCCTTTGTATCAGACAGGAAAAATGAACAATCTAAATACACAGTATGTAACAGAATGAAATAAAGTGAAAATGAACAACAAAGGGACACTAGGACCATATGGTTTCTCCATATGGCAAAATACCTCCCTAGTCTGCTGTCTGTGTACATGAAAAAATCTTATAGTACAGGAGCTTTCAAATTAATTCATTACATTTGAGGCACACCTGTTGACAGTTAGTGAGCCTTTAAGAACTGGGCCATGTGTAGTAAAGAGTCTGGATACCAAATTCATAATACAGGTAACTATTTAGTCATTTGGCAAAAGTGACCACATAGCTGGAAAGGCTCTAATAACGGTGAGCTTCAAGTCAGAAACAATGGAAAAAATTAAAGTCCAGACTGCAGATTAGGTTAAATGCCATTAAGTAAAGGGGAGAAAAGTCATGTTTTTCCAAGGACAGGCAGGTATACAGTACTGAGAGAACTGCACAAAGGAATTAGTCTCCTGGCCACATTCAGGAAAATCCTCGTGTTTACAGGGAGAAGAACTGTGATTGAGAAGTTCAATCATAAACAGAGGAATAGAAAAGCAAATAAAATGTTTAACTTTTATTGAAGGACAGAACAGCAACTCAGGATTACCCTATTAAAAAAGTGTTTTGTGTTATGCACCATTTGAAGGTGTCTTAAAGGTCTTGCTGTTAAGAGATGACAGTCATTATTACCTTAGCAAGGATGTGTTTGTCCTTTATTATGTACTCGTAAGTAGTTAAAAGAACATTAAATTTTCCACTTCGAAGCTGAGGAACGAGTGAGCGGCGCATTGCAGGTGTACCCTAAAACAGAGAGAGAAGTGAGTACCTACTCTTCCTTCTGATGAAGAAAATACATCAGTTTTGTGAATTAGCAGACACACAGCAACCACATGAACTTGTAATCCTACAGTACTGCAAATAATGTATTAATACATTCCAGACTTCTTCAGAGCACTTTCTCTAAATGGTTGCTGGACTGTAAAGCTCTGTTTATGGGGCACTGGCAACATGTAGCTATCCATCTAGTCTCCTTACAAATTGCTTGGTCGTACCACTGCTACAGTAGCCAAACAGCAAAGTATTCAGCTATGTATAAAATGTGAAGTAGTTATCATTTGTATTACTCTCATCAGAAGCCTTGCAATGTGATAATTAAAAATTTTATTCTGCATTTCACTATGTGAAAGTAATTACAGTTTATTACAGTCATCTTAGTATGCTTAACTCTCACTGCTTAGTACCTAATATATATGACAAAAATTCACGAGCAAACAGTTTAGAAATGCATGCAGAAGCAGAGGAAAAACTGGCTCTATTCTCATTTCTTCAACTCTATAATCATATAAAAATAAAATCAAACCTTGTAAGATATCTTCACCACAGAAGGAGCCCATTTGTCAAATTCATATGTCCAATTGGATAAAGTCCTGCCATAGAAATAATAAAGAAAAAGTAATAAAGTTCATCATTTGCAGGTCAAACTTTATAAATATTTCCAAGTGGTTGCCAACTTTTCAACACATTTCATGTAATCAACACCCATAATTAACAGTGTATTTTTAAAAATGCACTTTATATACTGTAATAAAATACAAGCATCTCTGAGAGGGGAGTAAATAGAAAAAAGTGTGAAACCCTCTTTCATCTCACATTCAGGGGCCTCTTTGAAACCAATTCAGAGAAGCGTTTTATGCGCATCATAGCGTTTTGGAGCATATTAAGGTTAAGAAAGATAACCCTGAAAAAAATAAGATTTTTAAGTTCTTTTATACTACTTATCATCCAAAAAATGACATTACAACTTTTCAAATACAGCCTTATGAAGCTGATAATAGAATTCATCTGTGTTCTACTCAAGTAGTGGCCACCCAGTGCCACTATGCAGGTCTGGTTTTGCACTGTGTTTCTGCTGTTTGATCACAACAAATAGGTTTTTATGGCTAAGCTAATTTCTATCACAATACAGCAGAAAAAACAAGCTTGAGGTTTTCTGGTTGCTTGCTTTTTTTTTTTTTCCCTTTACTGGACCTGTGATGGCAGCAGTACTAGCTATGAAGAAAAGGCAGGGAAAGGCGGCTTTTGAAATGCACAAGAGAAAGAAATTTCAGCTCCTCTCTTTTAAAAACATAAGTAAAATCATTACAGAGTACTTAAATCTTATTTTACTGTGCCCATGTGAAATCTGACATTAATAACACTCTCCCTTTATTTCTAACTTTGCTTTACTTTACACATCTTCTCCCAGCCATTTCTTTTCACAACAGAGCTCACTATTTGTATTCAATTATGCGCAGCCGTGTATTTATGTTAGTCAATCAGTTACTACTGCAGCACAGCCAGAAGACAAGATACTTCAAAAGAAATCAAAAGAGATGGCCACAAATAAAACTCACCCCAATCCTAGAACACATCTGCATGCTCAGCACAGCTGGTGGACAAATTATCTAACGAAAAAGCCAGGGAACTTTTGCACATCAACCAAGTCACTTACACACAAAAATAAGCAAACAACCCCTCAATATCCTACATCAGTTTTACAATGACTGGCAGTTTTTATTTAAAACACAGCAATTCAAATGACTAAAACCCACACCTCACCTTTGGAGAAAGGAATATACATTAAAAGAAATGTATAAAACAAGCAGCATCTTGGAAAGCTAAGGAAAAGCAAAAGGGGGCAGCACAATAAAAAATAATAATCTGGACACCTGACCAAAGTGTGAATATCACTCATCAGGACCACATCCAGGGCTAGTTATACAGTACTTACAAGATCATCCAACCTCATTAAAGCATGATTACTTGGTATCAGATGGGGCACCAGCTGATTAAAGAATTAAGCAACAGATTTTTAATATCACAGTTAAAAGTTGAATGGGGAGCTGCAGGCATGTAATATGAATGAAATACCATCCCCTTCTTGTGGCTTAGGAGTGAATTACAGTAAATTCACTACTCAGTTTGCCAAGAGTGGGCCGTGAAACTAATGGAACCAAGTGCTTTATCAGCCTTCTGGTCACCCTTCCAATGCCAGTCAATTATCTGGGAAGAAATGATCAAAGAAAACACTGAATACACACTCAGTGTAATCCCACTGTGCACCTCATCTTGCCATTACATGAAAAACATGTATGCATTCCATATAAACCATGCTGCAATGCTTAGAATGATAGTAGCAGAAAGAGATCGTTCACTTACGAAAGGGGAACAATGATGAGATAGGGGCCATTGAGTCTTTTGTGCTCCATCAGGTAAGTGATGAGTGCAATAGTCTGTATTGTCTTTCCTAGTCCCATTTCATCAGCTAAAATTCCATTCAGATTGTTATTATAGAGTGAGACCATCCATTCTAGTCCCTGGAGCTGAAATTAAGAATAGTAGTTCCAGTTATTTAAAACCCATACAAATAATTAACACCAATACTACAGAACCATGGCTCTGATGTCCTTGTCTACTTAAACATTGGATTTCCTTTAATAATACTATATGCACAGGGATCACTGGCTTTCTTAACACCTTCCTCCCACAACAAAAAAACCCAAATCAAGATAATTTTCTGGTAACAGCTACATGGAAATCATCACTCCTCTTTAGCAGAGCCCATAATATGAAGTCAGATCTCACACACGTAGGGTTTTTTGTACTGCACACAAAGCAACACAGGCACTCACGGGCTGATAAACACTTAACATTAGAAGAGTTTGTTCTTCACTTTCAACACTGTCAAATGTTAAACTTCCTGTGTATATTTCATGCCACTTGCCTGTGTCAATTATTTCAAAACAAACCCATCAAGTCTGCGCAAAACACGGAAGCCTCACACTTGCCAACTGCATCACTTGTATGCTGAATCTCTTGCAGCACACGTCCATTTAGTGTCTGCTGTCCATACCTCCACATGTCAGAGTAGGCCCCCTTTGTCCAATTATGCCTTGTGTATAAAATCCCAGAGCTGGAAGGAAGCCAGAGTACCGTAGCTAAGAAATGTCTACATAGCAGAGTTTCACATTCCAAGGAGTACTGCTAGAAAGCACTGACTCAGATTATTCCCTTGTCACACAGACATCCACATACATGTGTATCACATTACTCATGCAAGTGCAAAGTGAGTTTTTACTTCTAAGACCCAGACTTTTGGTGAGTCTTATGCATAGAGAGAGAAGCAAATTAAGAGCCCTGAGAAAGTTCAGAGGGAAAACACTACATGCTTGAAGTAACCTTCTCTTGTCCCTGCAAGAGAGTATACAAAATAATATTGCTGATTCACTGGCTTTATGTACATACTGACTAATTCATATTTAGGTATTAAATACTCAGGCCACCAGAAGCTGATCAGAATTCATTTTGCAACCGTATGTCCCACTTACAAAGTAGTTTCAGGATTGAGAATAGGAAAACTGTCTTTTCTACTTCATTGAACTTTCTCCACTGACATACACTGATATGAAGGAAGGGACAATCTTACCAAACTTGACAGTAAGAAATATGGAAAAGCAGAAAAATAGTTGAGAAGAAAAAAGCACGTAAAATCTAGAGGATGGGGAAATACAGGGAGTGAAGGGGAGAGTCACAGAAGAGTCTCTTTCAGAACATCCTTGCTACAGCCAAAGCCAAACCTCAACGCTCCTGACACAAGGCTCCTTAGACAAGTGTGCCTCTTACTTCTGGTGCAATTACTATATAGAATAGACACCATAAAGAATGAATCTACCTATTCAATTGCTAGATATCACATTGAGCAGCCAAAGCACCTGCTCTAATTGGTAAACTATGTAAGTGTCTGTGTAACTCCATAGACTGAATTTTTGCACTTCGTGGCACACAAGGAAATTGCATTGCAAAACACAGATCTGCATAACTTAAGAATACTTCTATGTTCCATAACTAATTACAATTCAGGAAGTAAAGGAATTACCACAAACTTAATCTCCCATCCATGCCACTTTAAGCCAATATGGCCATCAAATTAGTACTTATACACTATTCATTTAGTACATCGGGTAAACCTTCCCAGACAACGAATCAGGATTATGCAGGAAAGAAAGCTGCTGACTGCATCTGTTGGCTCCCTGCTTCATTGGGTGCACAAGCTGGACAACATATTGACTATGAGGCAGCAAAAATAAAGAGAGTCATAGCTGAGAAAGTGGCATATTTCTCTATATGGTTTGATTCTATCTTGTCTTAGTCACAGCATTCCTCAATGGTGCCACAACAGTTAATTAAGGTATCATGTTCAAAATCAGTCCCTAAATGACACGTTCCTCCTTTTGTTGAGGGCTCACAGTGAGATAACTAGGAGTGCTAAGGATTCACAACAGAACTCAAATTCAGATGGAGTTTTGCTAGTAACAAGTAGGATCATGGGATTATTCAGTTTGAAACAAACCTCAGGCAGTCTCTAGGCCAATCCCCTGCCCAAAGTAGGTCCAGCCTTGGGGCCAGGTTGCTCAAGGCTTTATGTGGTCAGCGATTGAAAACCTCCTAGGTAAAACCTCTCTGAACCCCTGCTCCACAGCGACACTGTCCTCTTCTGTACATCCAGTCTGAACTCGCTTGTTTCAGCTTTTGTTCATTGTCTCTTGTTTTCCCACCATGTCCCACAGTGAGGAGTCCAATACAAAAATATTAAAATATTTCGAAAAGAGAAATCAGCTTAATTCTTTAATTTTAAACTATTTTAAAAAGCTACTGTAATATATGGCAGTGCTGAGGAGCATAAGAAGCAGGGGCTGTAATCATAACGCTTTGCACACTTAAGAAACAGTCTTCCTCCTAGTTCTCTGCAAGTGGAAACAGTTATACATCTTTTGATGTCTTGGTGAGGAAGTACTATTCTTTATTTTACGTGGATGTAGAAATAATGTTCTGACTGCAGAAAAGATGCAGGTTCTTGGGAGTTTCCTACAAAGCTGTACAGTAGCAGAAGTGTTGAAAACCTGGACCAAGGACATTTTCAATCATACATGAACCTAGTTTATGTCAGAATACAAAAGTTTCTAGTTATTAAATCCCCTGGATGTCTGTAAAGAATATGAGACATCAACCTGTACAGTAAAATATTTTTCTTGTTTCCAAATTTTATCTATCACTGCACTGAAATATTAGGATCTTAAAAAACAAAATCCTGAACTTTTAAGTACTCGGAGAAGAAAAATATTGTTAACCCACCAAAAATTAAAACAAAGCAGAATTGAAATTCCAGGTCAATGAGAAGGATAGCAAACCAAAATATTACAGGCTACTAGCCTGTTGACCATGCAATGAAAAAAAAGTTACAGGTATATGCAGAAAGTTGGTATCCTTATTCAAGCAGTATGTATGAAACATTACCTGTGATAGGTAACTGTCTTTCCTTTGCCCACATAATTCCCAAATTCCAACCTACTAGAGATCTTGTATTTCTTAACAAATTTTCTGTTTGCCGCTTGAAATATCACACTGAAATGTCAAGCATCATTCCAAGTTTTAAATATTTTAATGTTTTAATGATTTCTCACCTGATAATGTTTTAGTGTGCCATTAATAAGAAGAGAAGACTGCTTTTCCACCCTTTCTGTGATCGCATGAGCAACAGTGTAGTAGGACTGAGACCCTCTAGCACTATACTGCATGCTATATTCATCATCCACATCTTGTTTGGCTGTCCTGGAAAGCAGAAAAAGAACTAAAGTGAATTCCCACAAACAAGCGATTTTTTTGACTGCAGCTCACACAAGTATGTTTAAAGAAACAGTGCAAATCCCCAGCTGTGGTGAGTACACCGAAGGGTGCAAGCTACTTTATAAACAGTACACAATTAATACCAAATGATCATGTTCCTCCTCCTGCAGATGTTCAGGCCAGAGAAGTTACCACAACTCACTGTAATCTAGAGCAGACTACTCTTGGAAAACACCACTGTAAGAAATCACAATTCCTAACAAAACCCATCACCTAAAGAACACTCACTCAATTATTTGCTTTGCATCTTTCTCAGAAACTTCCTCACTGTTAGGATCCAGGAGTATCTTCTCATCTGCTTCTAACCTGCTTGATTCTTCTTCATCATCCTACAGAATAAAGAAAAAGAGCAGAGGCGCTGGGAAGTGCAACATCTTCCTAAGTCATACTTTCAACTGCCATTCACATATTGGCAGCTTTCAATAGTCAATGCTTTATGACAGAAACCTGAATCACAAAGTTTAACTTACGTATATTCTGCAACAGAACTGTGCTGCAGCATAACAAGAAGATAATTTTTGACACGCATTAACCAACAAGAACTCATGATACTTTGACATAAAAAGTATCTTCCCCTTTAATGATCTTACTTTTAAAAGCCTTACTCTGTCTACCGTGTTCACAAGAGGATTCCAATACCATGCACATGTTCATATCATATTCCAGATGTGTGATAATTTAATAAAGCTTAAAAAACTGTCAAGAACTGCTATTTTAGGCTTCCTAGTTTCTTAACTTTTTAAGAACAGACCACATTTTAACTCTTTTTAAAAAAACTTAATTTGTCTTCTGGCTACAGTTGCAACGGATAACCAACAACTTAAAATCTCACTAACGAAGCTGAACAAAACACTCCTCTGAGTTCTGCAAGTGTATTCTCCTAAGAATGATTTCGCCAGCTCTAAACAACACTGCTGCTAAAGAGTCTGTGCTAAAAATGTTGGCACATGTCTTTTAACATTCCTCCCAGAATCTGACAGGCATCAGGCCCTTCCCTCCTACTTAATACTGAGAGCCTTGTACAATTACATTAGCAGTAATTAGTCCTGCAAAGGCATGTACCTTAACATCATACAGTCCAGTCAGTTTCAGTGGTCATTTGGTCTAGTATTGTAAAGACTGCTAGACTTAGGATACCTGAATTCTATACTCAGTTCTGCTACTAGCCTGTTGACTGAATATGATCCTTCTCTACTCCTCAGTTTTCCTCTCCTTTAGAAAGTACTTGATTGAAAAATGCTATGCAAGTACCGACATTGATCATTCATAGTATCTAATATTATGACCCTGCAGGGTTGGGATCTTTTTTTAAGTTTAAGATTATTTTTAGAATTTTTGCAAAAATAGTACTTAAATAACCATTAAAGTACTGAATCAAATAAGCCTACCCTGAATAGCCCAAACCTAAATCCCTGACATAATCTCTTTTTAATAAACATAATATACAACAAATAATAACTGTGTTATTCAGAATTGTCAATAAAACCTCCAATGCATAAACATTAAAGATGTTAACTTAATTCAGCACAAAGCCACAATACAGGCTTTTCTGACATATGTTTTAAAATAGGAACCTGCTTATATTCTCTGGTTCATGCAACAGTCAGAGTAAAATATTTACTTTTCCTAACCCCAATTACCAGTTAGGCATTTACAGCATATACAAAGGGAAACTGCTATGAACTGAAAAGAATTACAAACCCAGTTACGTTTCTATTATTCTTAAAACACCTACACACCTGCTATTAACTTTCCCTTCCTTCCTTATAAAAAAGAGGAAAATATCACATGGAATAAGTACTTGTTTTTTACTGTATAACTTGTCACAGTGGTTTTTTTAAAGACACATACCTCCTCCTCATATTCAGAGCCACTTTCATCTTCACTGTCTGACCTGGGAGCAACTTCATAGCTGTACAAATATGACAGAAAGATTATGAATTACAGATAACAAGAGGAGGGATTAGGTTCAATACATGTCCTACTCAGCTTACACATAATAAATTAAAAGAACAATAGAATCGAATAGGTAAAAAAGAAAAAAGAGTAAGTAAGAGAAGCCTGTGAAAAACATCAATGTAAATAGAAAAAGCAACCTACTTACCCAGGGTTCATTTCCAGCCAAGCATCCAGCTGACTTGCTTTTGGTGCTTCTGGTCCAAGAAGAACTTTGCCTGTTTCAGTGTGAGTCACTTTGACTGGAAGGTCACTCATCTGACTGCTCTCATCTATGGGCTAAAAATTCAAATGAAATTTTATACCATAAGGCAACTGAATTTCATGCTTGTCATACACAATAAAAAGAACTAACAGTACCTTCAAAATTCTGATCTGAACAAGAAGTGAAGTTTTGTTATTAGAAGCCATACCTTCCCACATGGCTATCAAGAAAACACTGAGTCACAGTATTTCTGTGTGTAACATATTCTAAGTGACATCCACAAATGTATTACAGTATTCCAAATGAATTAACAAAAGCAGCATAGAAAAGAATACACTGTTGGCTTCTGTGAAACAAGACACAAGGTATGTATACTTATAGGCATTTAATCCTGTTACTTATACCAATGGACATCTGTAACAAAAAACCTTATGACCTTTTCTTTTAAATGGAGAAAGAAGAATGTAACACTTTAGCTAACTTTTTAAGTAAAGAAGGCCTATTTTAAAGACCCACTGTCCTGACTTCTTCAATTAAGATGATAAAGTACCTGCAATAACAAAACCTTTTTCTTACTCTGGTGCTCTATCAAAACCAGAATAGCATAATTATTTTTGTCTGTTATTTCTTTGCCCTGTTTAATCACAGATTTTCTACTTTAAAAACCTTTTGCCTTCTACTACTGCTTCTACTGAAGAATCTTTTCCTAATATATATACATGAACAAGAAAAATAATTCTGAACAGTTATAAATACAGTCACTGACAGAGTATAAAACTTGTTCCATTTCCATAAATACTTAAGTTACAGGAATATTATGTGCATTTTCCTTGTACAACTGTAACTATATTAAAGGATTTTGCTATAACTCTTTTAACTACATGAGCAAAAATTTCACTTGCAAGTATAAAAAATGAATAGAAAAATGGCATTAACAGAATAGCTCCTAATGAGGCAGCATACTCTCTCCTAGTGAATGAAAAATACTATTCAGAGAATGACACAGAAAAATTACTCATTTCCATTTGTTTCTGAGGAAGAATGAACTTTCAGATGTCTTAAGCCATCATAATACTATAGTCTGTCCTATGTCTGAAAGGTAATTATGTGCAATGTCAACAATGTATTTTACAAAAATGAGAAGCTAGAATATATTGTGCTTACAACCTCATTTTGGAGAGTAAATTATGTCTACACACAGACTGCAAGAAAACCATTTACTTTTAAGCATATAACAGAGCTGAGAGGGATTCTTCAGCATATTCAGTGACAGATTCAATATATTTTCCTTTTAGTCTTCAACTTTGTGAAGAGAAACAGTCTAGCATAAATGTTACTGTAGATAATTTTTATTCCTGGTTATAAACAACAGCTCTTCTTAGAACGTTTCTGGTCATGATTTTTTTTTTAAGCTATAGCAATGGCGTGCAGAGCAATCACTGAAGTTTGAAAAAAAAACAAACAACAAAAAAAACACCTTGTAAAGTTCATACCTCTCCATCAGGACCAAGACCAGATGCCATTCCCTCTGCATTTTCTTCAGCCTTCTACAACAAATGAAGAAGTGAAAAATATCACAGTCAGATTACAAGCATAGAGAGAATACTTTGTATGAGGAAAGTATTTTGGACCATGAATATGTTTCACTCTATTTCTGAATAGCCTGGGGTGCATATAATTTAAGGTGTGGGTGGATATAGGTAGAGACAGGTACAGAGTTACTACCAAACACACAAACCATTTACTAGTATGATTAGGGTACCTACAATACCTCTAGTCACTGTAATAAATCTGCATCTAAGTAGTGGTTGGCCTACTGAATTTCTGGTCCAGACCTAAAGCTCAGTTACTTACAGACTGTGCTAATATAAATAAAACAGTAATTAATTTTCATGTAATTTACTATTCATTTCCTCTAACGTGCTTTAATCTCAGTTTCGGAGGTACCAACAGGCATCACAGATTGTATATTCGGGCAGGCACTTTCATTTTGGGTATGTATACAATTTTTTTTGGTCTGACAACTAACTAGAAGGGGTATTTTGGGAGTTCTTTGCACTATAACTCGATTAAGTCTAGACCATAATTACTCAAATTACAAACAAAAAGAACCCTGGAGTTCTTATCTGGAGTAAGTTAGATTTTTTTTCTCCCCAGGCACCACTCTGAGAAATAAGCAGTATCTTTGTCAAAGCCTGTCATTTATCCTACTTAAAAATGTCAGGATAGCATGACAAAATGGAAGACATAGTTTGCTTCTGAATTGGAATTTTCCTAAACAATTCTGACCATGAGCAAGAAAGGACAGAACACAGCTTCTGCTTCTGTCACAGTGCTTGGTCTGTAGTACTACAGCACTGTTTTATTTTGGTTACCAATGTAAACAGATCAGACTAATAACAAGAACAGATATCTTAAATTGTGTTTTATAGATAAACAACTTCCAAGTATCGTTAATGTGTGTGATAAATTTATATAATCCAGTTGTTTCTTTTTTTGTTAAGAAGTATACTTAAGGAATAGCTGCACTTCCGAATATTGAGATGATCCTCAATATCAGCTTCAGATCAAGCCTTGAGCCTTTGTCTTTGCCATTAAAGTCCATTTGCTAAGGCAAGAACTTCAAATGAAGATGCAGCTGCAGAAATGGGTCAAGTCTACATGTTTAAAAAGTTTATTCTTACTTCTTTTACATAGCCTTCATCCTTCAGGACATATGCCTAATTATCTTTGTTAACTACCCTTTCACTAGTGTTACCAAAAATGGAAATCTGGCTAAGCTTAATTCTAGTCTAAAACCTTTAAAATACTTATGAAATATAATATTCTTTAATATACAAAAAATAACTTGAAAGAGAGGCTTATAAATACTTCACTGGGCCACACCAATATCATTGTTTCTGCTCAATGCAACAATAGCTGATGCTCAGTGAGAACATTAGTACAAGCTTGAAGGCTGCTTGCTTCAGCATTCCTGGGCAGCAGGTAGGTCTGCTGACAAAGAAAGGAACTGTACCAAAATTGAAGAGTTTAAACAAACACAGGGGCAGGATAAGTTATGATAGCACATATCTGGTCTCGGCTGAACAAGCTACATTGACTGAGGACACTTTTTCCTTGGATGAACACCAAAGGGAGGGGTCCATTCTTTTGCACACAAGACTGCTCTCTTAACAGCTAGACTGTTACAGCTTAGCTATAGTCAAAGGAAAGAACCTTACAACTCAAACACACCATCACAAATAAGCAGTAAGCATCAGTACAGTTCACCATGCAAAGAACAGATCCCGCTGTGAGAGCAGAAACATTTACAACCTACAGTTAAAAACTAGTTTGGAAAGCAGAAACATATGCTACAAAGGAGATAAATGTAAATAATGACAGATACCTCGCACTCGTATTTTGGGCTATGCAAAGAGGTCTTTAATCCTTGACAAGGAAACACCTATTTTGTAAAAGTAGGAAGCTACATTTTCTTCATTCTTCATACAATGACAGGAAAAACTCCTATGGATAAAGGTGAAGTGTTGCATAGCAAGTTAAACTGGCCTGTCAGATGAAAATTTAATCTGGAGTATTTTTTTTTTAATCCATGATTGCAGTGAGGATGTAGGACACTAGCTGAACAGGAAGCTGGAGACAGAAGATGCAAATACAGGAATGTGAAAAAAGCAAAGAGGGAAAATCTACCATAAAGATTCCCTAAACTGTATCCCAGAGAAAAAATGGACTAGTCTGAAATTTTATTCTTGTAAGAATATAGAGTTCATTTGGATATTATATAATGTAAGCCTGGCAAAGACGAGAAGTACTTCTCCGCCATCTGCTTCCTCATTGCCGTTTCTAGAAGAAAACCCTAAAAACTCTCTTCTCTCATTCCTCTGTAAGTACAAACATTTAAATACAGGTGTTAGTAGATTCAACTGTGTTTTACATGGATTAGAAAACATTAAAGGGTAAGTATTAAAAGCGCATGACTCAGAAAAAGACACAGTGCCCCCTAACTTCAATGAGAACTGCAGCCATGCAACAACAAATTCATAGAATTATAAGTTAAAACAAAGGGTAATATTTGTGGGCACTCATGTATCATTGACAGATGAGCAAAGCTTGGTGGAAAGAACTTCATCACATACAAAAAGCTGAGATGATCAAGACTGACATGGCATTTTTTTCTGTTAATGTTACTTTAGGTTTTAGGCTGGGATATTTATAAGCACTGAATATTTATGTAGCATATTTCCTTTTTACTTCAGTGACAGAAAATTATCTTTATTGACATGGCCAGAAGATACTCTGTTCCTCATACATACTTCAGCTAAACTGACATAGAAATAGAACCATACCACAGATGTGGATTGTTGAAGGAATTAATAATTTTCATTAGAGCAGTGCATTTACGCTATCTCATTAGGGATTATTTCTACTCTGAATTCCGTACATTAAATCAGGTCTATTCTCACTAGTAATACAGGTCAAGAACTCCTTTTAAGTTACATCTTAACTTTGCAGGTGGGGGATGTTAAGAACACACTCTCAACAAAAGTACAGAGGTTTTGGAGAGGGACAGGAGAAAACATGGAACATTTTTTAGGCCATTAATCTCCAAAATCAGAATTTTTTATATGCTGATATTTATTAACATATTTAGAGTACTGCTTGTAAACCATGTAAATATAATGTTTATATTTGTTATCAGCAATTAGTAACAAACCAGGCATGGAAATAGATTATAAAAATCCTCTTATCCATGCTGCAAGAGATGAAAGGTACTCAGAGGTCACAAAAATGACAAATCATTACTTAATGATTATTTCACACACAGAATTATTTTTTTCAAAAATCAGACTGTTCAGTTTTCATGAGTCTCTCTCACAGGGTAAAATACTTCATATGAAGAAAGGTAATTTTGAAAATCTTCAATTAAACATTAAGAATGCACAATGACAATACTACTGGCAGAATACCCATTTAGTATAATACACCTACCCAAGTTCTTTCTCTCTAGTCGTTTCCAATGGTCGTACAAAATGGACTGAGCCAAGTGTAGAACGTGGAGGTCTAAAAAAGTTACCCTGTATGAAACAGCTACACAAATCAGACTTCTCCCATCTTCTTTATATAATGTATTTTGGATCCACTGGATCCTTTCTGGGTACTTTAATCCTAATTTACATGCCTGGCCCAATTTTGCCTGTAGAAAGTTTATCAGCTAATCAATGTTAACAGCCCACGATTTTCTAATCCTGCCTCCTTCTCACTTTCTTCGGAATTGATGACAGCAAATTTCTTAAATATTTCAGTGGAGAGAGATTAGTTCTCTCAGGGTTAAGAATTTGGCAGTGTAGATGATTTTAGGTACTGTGGTATGTGTATGACAATTGCGTATCACTACGTTTATCAACATTAAAATCGGACTTGAGGAAGAGATGGCCTAAGAATACCAGCTGAAACTACTTGCCTTCTTTCTTCTCCTTCTCTTCTTCTTCTCTTTGGCTGCTTGTGCCTGTTTATGCTCCCATACCAGGTTAGTCAAGTTAGCCACATACTCATCTGTCTGCTGCAATAGGTAGGCCAGGCGTCTATCTTTCTTTTGGTCAATCAGTTTACGGTAGCCTTCTTCGTCTTCAGCCTAGCAAGACAAAATAGACATCAGCCATGACAGAAACACTTCCAAAGAAACACCAACCAACTTCTATGTCAATAACCATGTGTTATCTTAGTTAAGTCACTATGATCTGCATAGGGGGACAACCAGATGGGCAAACGACTCATCAGATGATCAACCCCAGAGGATCACACATTTGTGTTAACGGGTCATAGATTTACAGAATTGTTTGGGTTGGAAGGCACCTTAAAAGATCATCTAGTTCCAACCCCCCTGCCATGGGCAGGGACACCTTCCACTAGACCAGACTGCTCAGAGCCCCATCCAACCAGGCCTTGAACACTTCCAGGGAAGGGGCTGCCACAACTTCTCTGGGCAACCTGTTCCAATCTCTCACCACCTTCACAGGAAAGAATTTCTTCCTAATATCTCATCTAAATCTGCCCTCTTTCAGGGTAGGACTATACCTTTAAAATCATTACCCCTCATCCTATCACTACACTCCCTGATAAACAGTCCCTTCCCATCTTTCCTGTAGGCCCCCTTTAAGTACTGGAAGGCTGCTATAAGGTCTCCCGAGAGCCTTCTTTTCTCCAGGCTGAACAACCCCAACTCTCTCAGCCTGTCTTCATAGGAGAGGTGCTCCAGCCCTCTGATCATCTTCGTGGCCCTCCTCTGGACTCGCTCCAACAGCCCCAAGTCATTCTTATGTGGGGGCCCCAGAGGTGAACACAGTACTCCAGGTGGGGTCTCACGAGAGCAGAGTAGAGGGGGAGAATCACCTCACTTGACCTGCTGGCCACACTGCTTTTGATGCAGCACAGGATGCAACTGGCTTTCTGGGCTGCGAGCACGCATTGCTGGCTCACGACCAGCTTTTCATCCACCAATATCCCCAAATCCTTCTCCGCAAGGCTGCAGAGAGTAATATCCTATCTGGAGACAGTAAGAAGAGGGATACCACAGCAGTCTGTCCTGGGACATGTTGTGTTTAATATCTCTATCAGTGACCCAGAGGAAGGGATGGAGGGCATGCTAGTCAAGTTTGCAGATGACACAAACTGGGGGTACCAGTCAATATGCTCAAAGGCTGGGCTGCACTTCAGAAGGACCTGAACAGGCAGAGAAATTTTGCCATTTCTAACCTTAGAGGTTTTCAAGACATGATTGAAAAAGGCCTTGAGCAACCTGCTTTGAACTCCATGTTGACACTGCTTTGGAAGGTGTTTGGACTAGAGAGCTCCCTGTCAGCCTGAGTGACTCTGGGATTCAGGGACTCTATGATTCTAAGTATCTCCTACTCTCATAGACTAATGACTGAAAAATCTACAGCAGGGGAAAAAAAAAATCACTTAATGTCAGATCAAACAGATTACAATCTCCTGAAAAAGACATGCTTGGTAAGTCTCCTATGGAGATGATTTTTCGAAGTCATGAAGTGCAGGTAGCCCATATCCAGAGGAAGAACATGAGAGGTGGATTTGAGCTTGTGTTTAGTCCTTTTTCCAGTATGAATACAAATATTTTTCTTTCAGGTGTTAGAAGAAAATTTTCTTTTGGACAGATTATCTATTATCTTTCTACTCTGGTGTTATTTCATCTTTGATACAGGTGACTATCAGAGACAGGATTCACCAGATAAGCCATATCTCTGAGTCATTCTGGCAACTTCTGCATCCTTATGGCACTGCATAGGTGTGTTGTTAGGGGTAAGACATACCAGGAAATATTAGTTTCATGTGCTGCGAAGATACAATGCAGCATTTGAGCATGTCAGAAAAATACAACAAATCAGCAGAGATGCCGTTGTCAATTTTGGCTAAAACAACAAATAAAGGAAGTATACAATGTCTTATAAAAACCAAACACAAGTAAGAAATATTTTAAAGATGATTACTTTAAAAGACAGCACTCTGGGAGACACAAAAGATCTCCTGCCTTTCTGGAGAGACACCAGAACTGCAGAAAGTTGGCAAGAACAGCTGTAATGTTCAAATCGAGCTTGTAAAATTGGCTTATAAATTTCATTTGTAATGTTCAAGCCATCAGAACTACAACATTCAAAACCTAAGTTTTTAGAATTTTTATTGTTATCATTATTATTATTATTATTACTGAATACACAGTCATTGTAATCTAGCCAAGGTACTTCCTTTACACATTCAAGCTTCTCTTGACAGTATCTTTTTAAATCATACCAATGCTCATTCCTGCATGTGATATATACTAGCATTAACGAGCTGTTACACAATCACCATTTTGAATCGTAGCCAACAAAGGACAATCTGTGGAATGAATTCAACATTCCTGAAAAGATATGTGAAGAGTTTCAGACACAGCACATTTTCCTAGACCACACCAAGCATCTGAGAAGAGATGATGTTTGTAAAAACCCCTAGTACATATCTGCAAATTCAAAATTTATCACAACTGACTAAAACTAAATATGCAAAATAACATCACTAGCATAATACACAGTTTGCTTTTGCACAAGGATTTAACTGAGCAGTAGGGGCAAAGACTTCTTAGCACAAAGCCCCAAAAGGAAAATTCCTATCAAGTGCTATATGTATGGTAAGAGCTTAACCACAGCCTTGGTGAAGGAGTCTTAGGAGAAAGCACTGATATCCTGGAAGCACTGGTAACCTGTGCCATTTCTGGACACTCAAATTTACTTCATATTTTTCAGCAGTAGATATCTTTATTATTTATCCTACTACATATTAGACTGGCATAAGCTCAACCTCATAATGTACAAAAATATTTCTAAAATATCAAGATTTCCTTTTTTTTTTAATCAGCTCTTTTTCCTCTAATAATTAGCATTTTTACAAGCTTGGTTAGACACACAGCTGGCAATTACAAAAGAGCTCTATAATGCTGAATACTATGTAATTTTAAGAAATGCTCTAGGGCCTAAACATCTGTTACTCTCTTATGCAAGTCCTTCATTTACAGTTTACATACACTTTTATTTCTAAGTTTTTATCGGTTTTATATTTAATTATTTCTACACTCTGTTCTGTGATTTTTAAAATCAAACTATTCAGTCCTTATTCACGGTGGGAACAGAGTCTGGACAGGAACTAGAGTTTTGCATTACATCTGCACCCATATTAGATACTTACTGTTTTTTCCACCTTGTTTCAAAGTAAGCATGTCATTTCCCATTCAATTCTACGTTGGTAAAGTGTTAAGTGTTAGAAAAGAGCTAACCAATGTCTTGAAGAAATTTTTCCAACCCCAGTTGCTAATATACTTGTACATACGCATTAATCTGTCTACACTTTAAATTCCAGAATTATTTTAACTCCTGAAATGTCGGCAGCCCACTGATTGGTTCCATAGTGTTCTGGAAAGATGTGGTTATACACAAACCCATTCTACTCTGTCCGAAGAATGACAGAACTGATATTGTGCAGGTGCAAGGAAGGGAAAACTATAAATAGCAAGGAGTATGGTCCTGGAGCATTAGTGGGTAGAATTGGTTGCTATTAATTCTCAAGATACATGCATTACTGCTATTGGTTATGTACTTTCTCAGGTGAAATCAGCTTTATGTAAAAGCTGCAAAGTAATGTCACGAACAAGTTAATCGTACGGAATCTTCAAAACTATAACTGTTAGTACATGAAGTTAATGAGATTAACTGATGTTATACAGAAGTGGCTGTGCTAAGTTTTCATGCTGGTAGAAAAACAATTACTCTTATCAAAAACCTTAAAAGAAGAAGTAGCTACAGGTTAAAATGAACAGTGTCACATTCACTACCATCATCGGAAATACACATAATCAAACTGCAGCAGCTTTAGATTTATACTTTTTGCATTACAAAGGCTTTATTCTGCAAAGGAAATACATGAGTGTGGCTGAGACTGTATATGAAATAGTAAAAGGATACAATATGTAATTTTAGATAAAATAACCATATTCCTTCCTCTACTCCTTACCATTAGTCTCCTCATTCTTTCCTTCTCAATTCTCTCAGTTTCTTTTTTCTGTTCACGCTCAGTGTTGGCATGCCAAGTTGCCACAGCTTTAGAAAGTTTCTGAATTTTCCCAGCAACTGACCGGTGATACTCTTTAAAATCTTTAGCATGCTGCAATATGCTGTTCAAGTATTCCTAGGAAGAGAGACAAGTTAGCACAGACACTTGGACAAAACACAGGATTTGAAATCAGGAATACAGAAGTTCTTATCGTTTTCGAATTGCTTATCACCTGTTTTGGAGGTTTTTTTCATCTTAGAAACTCCAACAGTAAATAAAATATGTAATTTAGAAGACCTGCACAGGCAAAGCAAGGTGTATTTCTGTCATGGGGCAAACAGTCAATAAGTTAAAATACCTGATGCTTCTGCCTACGCTTTCTCTCCTGTTCTATCTTCTGCTGTTTCTCAAGCTTTTCTGTCATACGTGCCTCCCTCAAAGTCTGGCGCTTGCTTCGTTTGTAGGCTTTGGAGTTCAGTGCTGTCTCCAGTGTTGTGTCACGACGCATGCAGGCTACTACCTCTTGTCTTAGCTACCAGTGAGAAAAAAGAAACACTTAAAAAAAAATCATTTTTAATACACAGAGGAACAACTTTAAACATTGGTATGGCAGAGTAAAACAGTAATAGTCCAGAAGATGTCCCAGCTTCCTCTTCCCTTTCCAGTACAGTTCTGAAAAGATCCAGCATCTATACAGTTGCAGCAGCTATGTCTGTCTCCCTAGATAAATCCTAAGTCTTCACAGGATGGCAAAAAGTGTTAATCACTATTAATCATCATTTCTTCCTTCTTTATAAGATGCTGCACATGACTGTCCTGCTGCAGTGAAAGGGGGTAGCCAAGATGTCACACCATCGAAGTAAAACATGAACGAACAACATACACAGCATACTTTCTAGAGCTGGACCTGAATGTAGCTAACAACCCGTTCCATTGCCAGCTGCACAGGAGACAGCAGGGAAAAGTAAATGTTAAGGGCTTGGAACAGTATTGCCACAGTCCCAGCAGTACATCAGGGAGAGCCTGCTGCCTTTTATCTGACCTCTGACAAAACTTCATTTCAAAGGAATGCCAAAGGTAGAGGGAAGGAAGACTTGGACATCATGGTACAAACACTGCCAAGGCTTCTGTCGGGTAGCATTTTTGCTTGACCAGCCAAATCACATCTTTCTTCTTCCAAACTAGCTGGAAAAGCCAATGGCAAGAGGCCCATAAGAGTCTGGCAGTGTGATTCCTTTTCTGAAATTCATTTGCTGATACATGCACTCAACATCCAACTTGTATTTTAGGTGTGACCCTGTATGCTTGATTTTCAAAGTCCATGTGCCACATTGGAAATCCTGAAAACAGATCACAAAGAAATACCGCACACAACACGAACTCTTCCTAAAACAAGGGGGCCCATGAAAGAGGTCCAGAAAGAGGTGCCTATTGGGATTTGTGTTGAAAATCAGCTTGAGCTGGTTCAGTTCTTGTTTTGTCTTTGTGCCAATGCCACGTTCATTATGAAAGACACAGTTCTATGGTTACACTTTAGACTGGAAGATAAAGCAGGAAGCAAAAAGAACACTTGCACATTTTTATTAACAGAACAAAATAAAATCCAAGTTAAACATTTCTGTGACTTGCTTATTGGTCAAGTTTGCTCTCATGCAAAAAATCTCCTGCTTAGGCTCAGTGCTGCTGCAAAACCTCTTTCCAGTTTAGTCTTTGCTACATGAACATGTTTGGCTGTGACCTCTACAAGCATTTTCCTGAAGCAAAATGCATTACCTGGCGCTGGAAATTCAGTAACCTAAGTGCCTTCAACTCCACTGTAGCTTTGGTTCTCAGATCAGGGGGCAGAGAACCAGGCAAGTTCTCCAGTTCCTGGATTCTGTGAGCAATTCGAGCCTGAAGCCTAAGTAAATAGAAAACTGGATAAGACACCTGGAGAAATCTGTAAGCAGTTATCAAAATTACAGAGTAAAAATAGGCAATTTATCTCAGGCATTTATTTGGCTATTACTAATTGTTTCTGATATAACAGGCTTTTGCAGAGATGACATAAGGTATCCTTTTCCACTTTGAAAATAAACTGTCAAATAATGAAAACACCCCTTGGCTCTTTTAATTTTGACTAAAGGTATATGTGTGAAAAGAAACTTCAGAACTTTATTTTACTCATACTATACAGGATTCTGTTTTCAAGCTTCTTCAATGGGTATTGTTTTATGCACAGTGTAGTCAGTGATGACACAGAACTTTCCTTAATATCTGGAATTCTACTTGCTTAGTTTACTGACAAATGAAAAGTTCACTAGTGAAGTATTCACGCTTACACAGCTGTTAACACTGTAAATCAAATTCTACTTCACTCTTCCTTTACAAGCTCCTTTTGCATTCATTTGCAAATTCAAGAGAGAGAGAAAGAGAGAATAATGGACCAGCCAGACAGAACTTGTTTTTCTCTATGTTTTACATTGAAAACCAAGATCACAGAGCTAACAGTTACATAGTTTTTGTGTTTTTATTTACAAGTAAGTACTTCTGTGAACTGCAAATTTTTCCAAGGCACTAAAACAACAGACCCCAAAATTTTAAGTTATCCAAAAGCTGCATCTAAGGTCAACTGAATCAGTGCCCTCCATTTCCCATGTTCTAGGAAAAAAAGAATAACCAAAAAACCCCAGCCAAAACTAAACACACACAATCCCCGCACCCCCCAAACTACAGAGTTCCCTCTCTCTCCCAAAATCAAGAACCTAAAGGCTCATGAACAAGAAGGTATCACATCTCCCTGTACGGCACAGGACTCATATAATTTCCCTTTACTTTCACAAAGCACAAAACATCAGATTACATTACGAAAAGATATCTGCTGCTGTTTTCCTGTGATGACAACTTTGGAACTGCTGTGAAGGGAGAAAGAAAACACTTCTTTTTAGGGCTTCTTTGCATACAGTGATTGTTCTTCCCCTGCCCTTTCGCCCCCTCGTCACTCCAAAGTATTAGCCCAGTGTCATAAACTCTCTTACACTCGACATGTCAGCCTCACAGATGGAAAACAAATCACACATCAGGCAAAATGGCTACATCTGATACATGGAGTCAGAACAAATCAAAATACTAATATGACTTATGTATTATCTGAAAAGCAACTGGAATCACTTGTGCAGTTGCAGACAATATCTCTTCTGTAATAGTACTCCTTCCTAAAAATATGCATTTTTTATATTATCAAACGACTTCTGAAGTTCTTGGAACAAAAAAAGGAGGTAATGCTGCATTACTGCAGAAGAGTAACTCAGTGTCCTCAAGAGACCAAAAAATTGAAGCAGAATTAGGTTAGTTAAGTTTTTCATACTGACTGAAAAGCAAATCAAGAAGGTTACCTCCTAATAAAAGAGAGTTCCATTAAAAGCTACAGATACTTGTCCAGGCCCAGAGAAGGTCATGATTCCCACAGGAAAATTATTCCTTCAGAAAATGACATTGGCATATTTTGTTCTTTCAAGTATACATACTACACTAAAAGAAGTCCACATTTTGTACAACTTCACCTGTCACTGGGCACTCCAGTTATTAAGAAGATATTTTAGTGCACCAAAGGATGCAAAGTCTTGAGAATTAAGTGGTTTTCTTGGAGATTAGATGTAATATTGTACATCCATACAAAAAAGCAGCTAAGATGTACAAAAAGAATACTGTTCTAAATCATTTATTGGTGCTCTGCCTGTTGCTTATTCACCCATGGATGTAATCATGCATCACAACTATGGTTTATTACTCTATTTCACTCCGCAAATAGCTGCAATGCTTCTCCTGAAACCATCATCTACGAAACAGTTATAGCCAAACCCTGGTTTCACTGATTTCAGTGAAACTCAGGGGAACAGTCACAACCTTTCCAAACTTCTCTTTTGAGCTATGAACTTAGTAAGGCATTTGAATACTGAACATATTTTCAATTTTTTTTTTTTTGTTACCATTGAGTGTTCCTTCTTGTACTATACAAGAGGACGAGCACAAAAAGTTAATCTAGGTTCTTCTTAACATAGCTTATGGTTTTAGATAACTAAATAGATGAGTCACTTCGCAAACAAATAGGAATTGAAATGTTCACTTATTAGTTCTGTCAGAATTGGCTTGTTACCTTAACTCCAGGTATAAAATAGGTGAAAGTGCCTGCTAAAAGTCTACACAGTAGAAATTCAAGCAATAGCCAAAGTTGGGCTGGGGTTTATATTTCTGTCTTCTAAATTATTAATAAAATCCAAATGTAGAACTTTATTGAGATATGACTAAACATAATGGAAGCTTATAGAGTGTGCTTATTACTTCCCATCATCACACTAAGCAGTCTACCCCCATATAAAAGACTCTTCACACTGCTAATAATTTTCTTCGCTTTTCTCAACTCAGGTTTATAAAAAGGCTGATGAGAAACAAATGTACATGAAATTTTATCATTAAATTATAAGGCAGATTAGTACTTCCAGGACAACTTTTCCTCCAATTTTCTTCCTCCATATGTTGAAACGACTGCAAAAACAGATGTCTGTACTGAGCTACAAACAATGACACTTCGAAACTTTTGTGGGTGACTACCCATCTTTTATAATGCAGCCAGAGGGAAGGAACTTCAAGAAAGATGTTGAGGTGTTGGAGCGAGTCCAGAGGAGGGCGACCAAGCTGGTGAAGGGTCTGGAGGGTATGACCTATGAGGAATGGCTGAGGGAGCTGGAGTTGTTTAGCCTGGAGAAGAGGAGGCTCAGAGGTGACCTTATTGCAGTCTACAACTACCTGAAGGGAGGTTGTAGTGGAGTGGGAGTCGGCCTCTTCTCCCAGGCAACTAGCGACAGGACAAGAGGACATAGCCTCAAGCTTTGCCAAGGGAGGTTCAGGTTGGACATTAGGAAGAATTTCTTTTCAGAAAGGGTCATTAGACATTGGAATGGGCTGCCCAGGGAGGTGGTGAAGTCACCATCTCCGGATGTGTTTAAGAAAAGACGGGACATGGCACTTAGTGCCATGGTCTAGTTGACATGGTGGTGTCAGGGCAATGGTTGGACTCGATGATCCCAGAGGTCTCTTCCAACCTGATTGATTCTGTGATTCTGTGATTCTGTGAATAGGAAGAAAGATCAGTATTTCTAAGTCAGTACAGATACCACCTCAGAAAACTCTCATTGAAACTCGGGTCCATTCTCAATTAAAATAAGAGTCAAAGAAGTTCAAATACTAAATAAATTCTACAGCACACATATGGAAGAATAATGAAAAATGGCAGCCAGATGGGTTACGCATAAAACAAAAAAAAAAAGAAACATGTTTTGAAATTTTATTTCAGACTTTCCTAGAAGTACTAATTAACTTGTCTAGGGTACTAACAGTAGTAGTAATAGTAGTAGTATTTTCTTGAGTAATCAGTAGGATCTTTAAAAGAATTTCACGACAGACATCCCAACTCTAGTGAATGCAACAACTACTTGAGCTGTTTCTCACCACAGCCACTTTCCAGCCTTTAAATTACCACAGTTTGTTGAACTATTGCTATCTTCATGGAAAAATACCAATAGCTATTAGGTAAAGAGAATCCAAAGAAAAAAGTTTCCTAGATGCTTTTTACAAGCACTTGAAGAAGATAATCTCACCGTTTAAAGGATATATTTAATTAATCTTTGCAGTTCAGCAATTTATCTTCATCCACACAGAAAGTGGCTAGTGCATCTACACAGAGGTCTCTTTGTGAAACAGGTGATGCACAGCTCTCCCTCATTAACTGGGGTCGACAGGAGAGGTTATGTTTGCACGTTCAAACCTGTCTGGCATGGGTGCCGTGCAGTAAGCCATGAAGGTACATAAGAAGAGACTTTGTAGGTAACAGAAACAAACCAACGACAATCTACAGTACACTAGCAAGTGTATTTTTTTTTAATTAGCAATGAGAAGGTGGAAAAAAGACCTTCCACAAAATAGAACATCTTTAAATTACACACATTATTAGCCTAAAGAGATCTACCCAGTGAGATTAAAAAGCAGCACTTTATTTTGAAGAAAGCGCTAAGGAGAGTTTTATAAAAGCACGGTATGAATTTTTCATTCTGGCCAGATTTCAAGGAACACAAGTCTAACAGCTCTCCACATACAAATAATTTAAACTTCTTATATTGATAAGAATTTTAAATATCTAAGTTTTTTTTATCCACCTTTACTCACACAGAGATTAACAACAATTACATAATCTCATCTCAAACAAACATATGCTGCAAACAGCTTCTTGGCACAACCATGTGAATTGGACAGCAACATTAACTCTCTACTTTCTTTCTCTTTGCTAATATATGCTGGAGCCGTTTTTATAATCAGATCAAGGCTTTTCAGGGAGAAAAAGCAGTCTGCTGACGTTTCATTAGATTCAAAGGTTTTTCAGATCCCGCAATATATTACTAAGTGCATTACTGCTTCTCCATCTGTAGTGGTCTATTTAACATGTGGTTAATGAATAGGAACGCTATACTGTACTTTTAAGTGCCTATTTGATGAATTGTTTGATGAACCAAACTATGCAACTTCCTATTAAGAAGGAAAAAAGAACTGCCATCACTGAAAAAAAAAATAATTAAACGTAATTTTGTAACAGCAAAAACTAAACTATTTCACGTTTACAATATTGTTCTGTGTGTAAGACATGCCCTAATACATAAATCATGTACGTGATACATTAAGAAATGGAAATGTGTAGGCAGTAGCATGTATTCTCCCCCAAAAGTCTGCCGTTACACACTTGAGAGGTGTGTATACAACAAAAGAAATGGTCAAATATCTCAGCAATTAACTTTTTATCATGTTGTTCATGAATTAGCACTAAATTACTGTCTCCCCAGCAACACACTTGGCACCTTCAGTCCAGAAACAGCACGTTCAAGGTCGCTGTCATGGTTTAACCCCAGCCAGCAACTAAACACCACACAGCTTCTCGCTTACTCCCAGCCCCTGCCTCGGTGGAATGAGGGGAGAATCGGAAGGGTAAAAGTGAGAAAGAAACTCACGGGTTGAGATAAAAACAGTTTAATAATTAAAAAGAAATAGTAAATTCTTTTTAATTATAAGGAAAAGAGAGAAAAACATAACAAAGAGAGAGGAAAATAAAACCCAAGAAAGACAAGTGATGCAAATGAAAACAACTGCTCACCAGCAACCGACCAATGCCCAGCCAGTCCCTGAGCAGCAGGCACCTGACAACCTCCCCGCTAGTTTTATTGCTGACCATGATGACATCATATGGTATGGAATATCTGTTTGGTCAGTTGGGGTCAGCTGTCCCAATTGTGTCCCCTCCCAACTTCTTGTGCACCCCCAGCCTACTCGCTGGTGGGGCAGTGTGAGGAACAGAAAAGGCCTTGATGCTGTGCAAGCACTTCTCAGCAGTAACGAAAACATCCCTGCGTTATCAACACTATTTTCATCCCAAATCCAAAACATAGTCCCATACAAACTACTATGAAGAAATTAACTCTATCCCAGCCTAAACCAGTACAGTTAGTGAGTAAACCTAATTTGTAATTTTCAAGCATTCCTAACTTAATCAGATTCAAAGCTCACACTTTCCCACAATAAGGCAGTATACCAAAATTTTACCTTTTGGGTAAAATTACCTATATGTTTGAAATATGAATCTCTAAAACACCTATGTGATAATTCTGTCTTTTCCTGAAAAAAAGAGTAATTCAAACAGTTTTCCAAGTATTTCAAAGTATTATGCCCCTTTATTAAAAAAGTTAACTACTGAGAGATCTCAAGAGACGACCATTTCATAAAGCTTTCGCTAACTTCACTGGTTTCAGGATACAAATGTTTATATTGACTTTTTTTCTACTCCCTTTTTATGAAGAAAGTGTGAATACATCGTGTTTCTGTATTAGACTTGCTTACACTAAAGCTAAGTCTAGCACCTTCCAAAGCACAAAAGCTGTTAAACTGCTTTTTTCAAGCTCTTGTCTGATGTTACTTATACAGTTTTAAATAATGAAAAGACTTCCAAAAGTTCTAAGCATTCTGGTACACAAAGTAAAACTAAATTCCAGCAGTGTTCAGCTTAAAAAAGCTTAGATCATTATCTATGTGCTACCATAAAAAATAAAAAATAAAGCCCTTCTGATGCAGAAGCCCTACCAAACTTCCACCTGACTTAACTCTGCTAAGAAGATGAGGGTACTTAGAACCTAACGGATATGCTGTATCTGCAACTGGTTCTCCACATCAGTAAATGTAATGCCGCTATTTTATGTCACTCCTCACTTTCCTCCATTTATGCATACTAAGACAGAATAGTTTGGCACAAATAGTACAGTGGAGCAGGGCTGGAACGACAGAAAGAGTAACAATTTGAGGCTAACTAATGCAGAAAAGGTTACATTATACTGGCCACATGATTCTTGGCTCAGGTTAGTGCTACAATTCTTCGCTCAGAGCATCTGTGGAACCATACAATGGTGTGTTGCACAAGCTTTCTGAAAAAGGTGTTAGAAAAGTGATTGCTCACACTGAAACAGCCATGGCCATTCAGTCCTAAGGCAAAAAGGGTACTACTGACAGAACGACCACACCATGCCAATAAATGTGGCATGGTGTGGACTTAAGCATTACCTTACACAAAAAGTAAGGGCTTTTCTGGGGTCAACTGGACTCTAGACATGGCACCACATCCTAAAACACTTCACAGTGTTTTACCTTCGTAAAGCGAAAGTCATTAAACCAGTCTTCAGTGAGACCACCATCGCTTTTGGCTACCTTCCCCTACAAACTCGTTGTTACAGTAACTGGAAGATGCACCATCAGTCCAAAACAAGCAGCAAATATGCTAAGTGCAGCTTCTTTCCTCTGACTGATAATGATCAGGAACATAAATTTTAGGTGCAGGTCAAGATCTTCTGCCTAGCAGATTCTCTAGGTCAGTTGTTTAATAGCCTTGTTGATGGGAAGAGGGAAGAAGTCTCTTTCTAACTCCACAAGAAATGTCATCTTCAATACTTTGTAATGAATATAATTCACCACCTAATTAGGGCACGCAGTAGGCAACTTTTAAAGATCATGCTTCCTGGTGACCTTCTTTTTTTATCTTGACTGTGATGTCCTTAATATTCTCTCTACTCTTTGGTAGTCCAACCAACCCCATCATCACTAATAAAATTTGTTTTTGCTTGGGACCTCCACTGTTCTCTTCTAACTTCCCTTTTTTTTATAATTCTGAAAACTTTCTGCACTGAATTGGTTTCTCTGTAGACTACAAGGATCTTCATTTCCTAACTTTCAGTGTTTGCAGCATCCAAGTAATACATTAACCGAGCAGAGTCCTTGAACCTGTTTTAAACTTACCTGGTTTGCAATGATACTGCCAGTATGCTTTACTTATTCGTAACTTGGGGTGGAATTAAATCATTGTTTGGTCTCACATTTCCGTACTTCTCTTTGACACTGTCTCTCTCTGGAAACTCAGTTTATACTATTGTCACTACAGTAGCTGATTGCAAGGAGTTTCAGTTGAGAAAGTGAAAAACAACAATATGCATATGTATTTGAATCTTGTTATTTGCTTTTACCTATATTCACGTTCTTGGAGTATTTCAACAGGATCCAATCCTTGCGGCTTCTGGATAGGGCTGATGCGATTCTGCTTTTGCTGCAGCTGAACTATGGGCGAAGGCTGTCCAGGTGGTGGCTGTGGTACAGAAGGCCCAGGCATGGCAGCAGCAGGCTGGGCAGCAGGGGGGGCAGGAGAAGGCCTCCCACTGGGGGGCGGTGCAGGAAGCTTTTGCTGCGCGTTGGAGACACTCATATCTGGGGCTTGGCCTGAATCATAAAAAGCACTTATTCATAACATGAAATATGGAACGCAGGAAGAAAATCAAGTCAGTTTCTGAAGACAGAACGTGAAGCTAAGGTAAACATTCAAAATTACCAGAAAAAGCACACTGAGATAGACTACACTGTTTTCAAAAAAACATACTAAAATGCAAGTATACCATATATTGCAGGAAGTGGTCCAAAGAGAAACAAAACACCTGAAACTTTATGATGAGTGCAATTTCTTTTCCCGTTACTGCTGACTTTTAATCTTAGCGTTAGAAGGAGTAACACAGCTGTAGAACGGATTTTGTGCAAGTGTAGGACCTAATTCTGCCTCTTGTTCACTATCCTTGCACCACTTAGAAGAAGGCATCTATAATCACAGCCTGACAGCAAGCACAAGTAGGTCTGCTTTTAGAGCTCTATCAGAACTAGATAGCTGTATTAAAACTTCTACAACCGTACTTAGAAGTACCTGTCATATATAAATAGCCTTTGTTTCATTACAATCTCCTATTAATTGTACTGAAGTACTTAAAATACCACGAATTCAATTCCTGTTTTATCTTACAGCATTCTAATAATCTTGAAAATTAACACCTCAGTTAACGTGAAAATAGTACCTGCCATGTATAGACACTAAAGGTCATAGATTTCAGTATGTCATTATGACAATAAGTCATCAATGCAGTCAGATTTTCAAATATTGTCACTGACAACAGACACTGCAACAATAAAGATGTCGCTTTATTGTCTGAGGAGTCATTGTAATTTAATGATAGGAAAAACAACTACAAAGTACACCTGCAATCTTGTAATCAACCTTAATTCAAACCCAACATCCTGAAATCTAGATAAAGGTTCCTTCAGAGATCACCATTTGTCATTCACACATCTGCACCAAACTCCAGGAAAGGAACTTGAGCACAAACTGTAGATTCTCTATTTAGCAACACTGCATTTCAGCTTATAAAAAATAACAAAAGAAAGCAAGTCGACCAAAAGTCTCTGTGTAGTCTCAGTTTTCAGGAAAACACGCAAATTGAACTGTAAAACAAACACTACCACGAATGACTGCATAATGAATGAAAAATACAAATACATTTAAATAAGCACAATCTTTAAAAATACCTCAAATAAAACCTCCAAACAGATACAGCAATGACAGACAATATTTTTCTTATTAAAAAACCAGCAAAGAAAAAAAGAAAAACAGTAAGCAGCTTATAGTTAAACAGGACAGACAAATTATTATGACATACTGGATTATTTAGATAAAACTATCCATCTACCAATTCTGTACACCTGCCAGTATTTTTTAGTAGCGGTATCTGAGCTAGAAGGCACTGTGCCTGGTAAACTCATACATACAACCTCTCAAAAAACACTTTTCCCCCTCTTTATTATCCTGCTCAAATTGTAAGTATTCGTTGGGAGTATTCCAAGAAAAGCAATTCTACATCTGATTACATACTAGTATTTCATTTTCTTTTTATGTTGCCCTAAGTAGCTGACTAATGACAGAGAATTTTTTATGACAACAGCTATCATGGAGTCATCACTGTCCCAGATTTACCCACAAGCAACAACATAGCATAACATTTCTACCATAGGAGAAGCCTGTGTTATTTGCAAGCCTGTAATATTGTATTTATTTTTAAATCTCTCTAAAAAAACCCCCAAAACTTCAAACAATATATATTACTAGGGATTTCTAATTCTTTTCAGTATGATACTTCTTCCACTCCACTTTCAAACAATAAAATCAGCCTGTAAATCCAAATCTGAATGATTTGGTTCAAAACCTGATCATCATGCTGAGGAAAAAAAGTGAACACTGTTCATTAGATCTCAAAGACTACACTGAACATTCAAAGCAATCCAATTTAAAAAAAAAAAAAGGCAGTCTAATTCTACCATGGTTTGAAAACTTTTGTTTACAGTAGCAAAGACTATAGTTGAAAGACAAGCTTGCTGCAATTAAGCATGCTTAGAACATAACTTATTAAGTAGGTTTTATGGGTGTCTCTCAGGCAGTTTACGTATTTCATTCTGATTGCAAAAAGGTGCTTCATGTTCAGGCTGCCTAACAAGCGCAGTCATTTCATGTGGTCAAGTCATTCATGGATGAATAAATGGTTAGATTCTCCTTGATTCAAGTCCTAGGCACAGTAAATGTTACACTATTTTTCTGCATGCCTTTTTACCTTCCCTTTTTTTTTCCCCCTGCATCTCTTCCCCTAAACTCTAGCCACACTGTTTAACTATAACTCTGTACATGACATAAAATTCGCATTATACTCCGCTATACCTTCAGTCCAAGTTTTAGGGGTTATGGCAGTGGTATGTCCAGGCATCCCTGGAGCAGGCCCTGGTCCAGTTGCAGCACCACTCATTGCATGTAACCCAATACCTGCAATTTGACAGAGGAAAGAAACTTATTAAGATACAAAGCATTTCCAAGTATTCAAAAATCAAATCTGCTTTCTAGCATGCTAGTCTACTCAGCCAAGTAGTATTTTTCTTCATTAAATATGTATTTAAGTAGATTTTATTGTGAAAAAATATATGTAATGAAGCATATTAAAATTATGTCTCCTAAAAAAAACCTTACTTGGTAGCAAAGTCATATCCACCAAAATCAAGTGACCAGTGAAATTACTGAAATCATTACTAAAAAGAAAATAGTATCATCTTAATCCTCGATTTCCTATGTAAACTCTGTAATGGAAGTGTTCAGAAACTAACAGGTGCAGGGCACAGTTTTCTTAGGACCAAAATGTGCTTGCTTACTGCACTGTAACACCTATTATCATTAGGAGTGAAAAATAAGACATTTTCTTTTCCTTATGTTTTTCCCTTGACAGTACACTATATATAGTTTGTTTTACTTTAAACAACCTAAATAATCAGTCAACTTGATCCAGATTTTTTATCTACTTTCCGCATAGCGGCAGGAGACTGAAAATTCACTCTAAGAATAACAGTAAAATTGCAATCCGTAAAGTACGATTAACATTCAAAAAACATTAAGCATAATCAGGACGGACACAGTACTGCACGGTGAAATCACTTTTATTTCAGTTTTGACAATATCCTATTAATAATAGATGTGTTTTATGCAGTCGCTCAAGCTTAAACCAAAGGCTGCTGTTCACTAAGATGCCAGAATACAGTTCAATTATAGCCCTGCATAGAACTCTTTATTTCCTACAGGTAGAACTTCAAGAATCACTGGCAAACGACACAAAGCCTAGATTCACTTACCAGACTGTCTGTTGAAGGCACTGGGAGGCTGCTGCTGTTGAATGCCAGGCAGGGTCCTCTTGCCCTGAACAGCAAGCTGGAGGTTTTCTGGTAAAGGCTGACCTCTAGCTAACATTTTGTATGCTAGAATCTGAGCCCGCAGCTGATGCAGCTGTACAGGGCTGAAAGGGGAAGGACCTCTGTTAGGTTGGTTCATAACTTGTGGGTCTCCTGGTATAATGGGTCCTGGCTGGCTGGGAGTCATTTGGGGTGGAGTTGGACCTCCTCCAGACATTGGACTGGACACATGCTCTGGTGCTCCTAGTGGAGATGGATGTGGAGACATATAACCTAGAACAGGTAAGAGGATCACAACCTTAACTCTCTGGTTAGTGAAATCTAAATGCCATCAAATTTCTTTAACACTACATAGAGAGTATAAAAATGTCTCTCTCAAGTCAGGACAGCTGTAGTATTTTTTCCAAGAACAAAAGTGCAATCTGAAGTTCCCTGGGATATCAAGATAGCCTCATGAGCTATTCTTTTAGAAGAACTATGATTATATTGTCCAATAATTCCTAAAAATAACAACTACCCTCACATTTGGAGCAAGACAAACTAAAACATGAAATACGATACAGAAGCATCAGGATGTGGTACTGTTTCACTAGAATGCTGAACAAATATTTCATTGTGGAACACTTGCAGTGAAATCTGCCTATTTTACAGCTTAGTATTTTAAGTTTATTCTGATGCACACACATCAAGGAATACCCATTCACTGATACGGGCCCTCTTTGCCAAAACTCGCCAATGTACAGAAATAGAAATAAATGGTGTTCAATATCTACACAATTGTTCTTTAACTTACACAGATTAAAGGTTTGAGCCAGACAAAGAATGTTCAATACATTTTACCATCCAGGTGCTCAAGAACTTGGAACATCAACTGCAAGCACAAAAATCACCTTCTGAAGAAGTTGCTGAAGACTGTGTTACTGTATAAAGTTCCAGGAGAGCAAGCACAGTTCTGAAGCAAACGGTGCTTGTATCTTATCACAGCACTGTGAATGCAGTGGTTTTAAGTTTGAATTTTATTACACTTCAATACATATTTCCTTGAGCTTCATAATGCACCCATGAAAAGAGATGGCATAGATTTTTGGTGAGATTTCCAAGAACATGTAGCATGTCAGAGAAAAAATACCAAGAGTGATTCTTCAGGTAATGCACAACAGACAGGTAGATTTTAAAGATGTCCACCAAGAGTGAAAAAGAGGTAACGATATTTACCCACTTCACCCTGGTTTTGTGGAGCACAAATAATGCTCTTATTAACTTGAAAAGCCCAAAAAAACCCTTAAAAAAAAACCCACCACACCAAGACATCTTCTCACTCACTTCCATATTCTTTAGCAAACCGCAGATCACTGAACTCCAAAGTTCATGTCACAGTTCATGGTTCTGTGACACCAAACCTACTCTTCCTCCACTCTTCCTGACACTTTATAGTGCAACTACATCAATTTCATCTATACATAGTCCAGATCACAGAAGCAAGTAATTTTGCCCTCTCTTTAGCTTCACTGTTCTTACTGGCCCTTCAGTAAGGGCAATATACGCAAAATCTCAAAGCAGTCTCAACTTTTCTGAGACAACAGCAGCTATAAGTCACTAGAACTTAAAGAGTGCTAAAGAACTGAAAGTCCATCAATGCTGAGGTCTGGGGACGAAAATATCCTAGAATAAAGTAAAGGTTGTAAGTGTCTGAGATAAATGACAAAGAAGAGAGGATTTCAGCTCTTTTAAGAAAGGAAAATGAGGTAGAAGTACAGTAGGCGAAAATGGTTTTGTGACGGGAAAAGAACAGATAAGACAAGACAGAAACAGATTGAGTTCAATCTTGTAACTAAGAAGATGACGACAGGAGAGGAAGAAGACTCTAGTGAGAATAAGAAAAATTAAGCAGTTTAAGAGAAAAATAAGGAAGTGAGGAGTTCAAGGGAAAGGGAGAAAGAGACCTTAAAAAGCTGAAATTACTGAGCTTATTTACCACGTCGATATAAAAATTGTTCATACGTCCATTGGTGGTGATAAACGCTATGATAAATAATCTTAAGTTTTCTCCACTTATTCATCTCCTTCCATTAATTTATTTTTTGCCTCCATTTTTTTTTAAGAGGGGAAGCTACAAATCCCTCTTGTTGAGCACTCTACTTTAAAAGAAAAACCACTGTGCCATAAAAAAAAAAAATATACAACTGCATTATTATTTTATACTATAAAATGGGGTTTATTGCAATGTTTATCCATTACTATTACATTTCTAAATCTCAGAATTTTCTTTAAACAGCACCTACTTTGACTTACATTGTTTTCAAAACTACCTGTCAAAGAAAGGTTTCTTCCCCCCATCAAGTTATATTGTCCCAGTTATATATTCCTTAATCACTGGCAGATTTCATACCCAGGATCTTGAAATCCATCTGGACTATAAAAATCTAAAACTGTGGTGTAAGATAATGAGCACTTGTTTTCAGTCCTGACAGTTCCAGCTGCAAGTCTGTGACTATGTTTTGCAGAGAAGAGTTTTCCGAAGCAGGCATTTTTTGAGCTTTCTAGATACATATTCCTTACACCTTCTCTCTCCCTTGAAGTCTTATGCATTAGGATTCTTGCAATAGGAAACTAGGTGTGACAAGAGTAAGAATTAAAACAAAATTCCAATGAAGTATCTCAGGAAAGAACAAAAACCTTCCTAACTTCTTGTAAAGGCTCTGAAATGTGGCATTTACAGAACCTAAATTTTGTGATGCTATATGGAATTTTTCCTTTTTAAGTCTGAAAACTTTCAGAAGATTAGCAATGTGACAATATATGCAGTCACCAGCCTGTCCTGATTAAGTCTCCATACCACTTGTTTTTTTCCTATCTTATTACACATACTCTAATATAGATGAGCATGCACACATGGGCTCTGAATAAGGACGCATGAAGACTCATGAAGATTGAGTTTAACCAGCATATGTCATAAAAAAAAAAAAATAGAGACACAGTCATACGAATGTTTAATATACAGGCAAAGACAAACACCTTTTTGAACTTTGCAAACATGCTTTCATCTGCTATGAAGCACTTCAAATGCATTTTTCCGTGGCACACATGAATTTCTACAGTAAGTATTCATCACGTTTTTAAATATCTAGCTCATTAATTGTTACTTGCTGAACTGCCAAGTACCCCTTCCTCTAGATTTTCCACAGAAAATTTTGTTTTCTATTCTGCATAAACCATTCTGTCTAATTTAACTTTCAGAATGGAAGATGGCAAAAGCACTGAATGATAAGGTTGCAGAACACTTGCAAGAGAAGAGTTCTATGTGCTGGCAAAGGACAACAGGTAACCTTTAGTTCTGAAAAATATACAGAGTAGAAGACACCTACCACCAGGAAAGGGAGGTCAAACAGCCCAATCCATCATTTAAAGCTGTGTCAACTTCAAAGGTTTATCAGGTTTCTACAGGTCTTATCCAGGTGAGTTCTGAAAATCTCCAATTATGGTGACTCTTAATCACTCTCATGGTGGATTTTCTTTCCCTTAAGTCCCATGAGAATTTCACTTACATAACTTGCGACCATTACTTCTTGTGCTTTTGCTATGCACCTCTGAGGAGAGTCTGGTTCTGCCTTCTCCATAATCCTTCAATGGGTCATAGAAGAGGCTACGTCAGAAACGTTTCTCAAGTTTTCAGCGGTTAAAAAGCACTGCTGTCTTAACTGTATGCATAATTAGCAACACTCTTCATCTCACTTTGGTATCAACTTGTTCAACAGAAAGACATCACAACAGGACATAAACAATGTATATTCTTTACAGTGTTGACACTGGAAGAAATCCTAGTTCTAACACTTTACCAAACACAAGTATTTCTGGAGGGCAGGCTGTATAAAAAATTTCTGCTCTAATTGCTTTTAATTTCACTTTAGTTAACAGAAGCAAAGAACAGCTTCCCCATGTGTTTTAAAGCTGAAGACCCAGAGAGCTAAAAACCCAGAGATCTTTTTTCTCCACTTTTAATGCTATAATTAAACATAGGAGAACACATATGAATTCTAAACTGTGGTAACAAATATTAGACAGAAAGAGTCAAGATTTTGCCAGTCTGAACACTGGAATATTCCACAGACGTCTTGACTCCCCACTAAAAATTAAGACGACTTAAATGATGAAAGTATCTGAGGATCATATATGTCAAAACTTTCTGCTAAAACTGATCGCAAGGGTGTATTTTTACTCAAAATTGTGACTGTAAGAGAACTTTTGGATTAGGAAGATATAGATAGGATTGAAGAAATTTGGTTGTATAACTCATTTATGTTAACTATCACTTCAACCATCAGTTGAAGTAAGTTTAAAAAAAAAAAAAGGAATCAAGTACATGCCCACAATACACAGTAGGAAGGCATAACGTCTTGGAACACAATGGAAAATAGGTTCATGTTGGACCGAGGCTACAAACTTTCTTAAGGTAAGCAAAACATAACATTTTCCTGTCAGTAGTGTGGCCAGGGTTAACAGCAGTTCTTGTGAAACTCTCAACAAAGAGAAAGACAGGCCACACAGAATCACAGAATCACAGAATGTTAGGGATTGGAAGGGACCTCGAAAGATCATCTAGTCCAATCCCCCTGCTGGAGCAGGATTACCTAGATCATATCACACAGGAACGCATCCAGGCGGGTTTTGAATGTCTCCAGAGAAGGAGAATCCACAGCCTCTCTGGGCAGCCTGTTCCAGTGTTCAGTTACCCTCACCGTAAAGAAGTTTTTCCTCATATTTATGTGGAACCTCCTGTGTTCCAGCTTGCACCCGTTGCCCCTTGTCCTGTCAATGGATGTCACTGAGAAGAGCCTGGCTCCATCCTCATGACACTTTCCCTTTACATATTTATAAACGTGTGCAAGTCATTTAAAACTAAGACTGCAGAAATAAACTGTTGCGAGGTCTTATGCTGGGAGGCAGATGGATAAGGTGATAGATCTTTTCTCATCTTTAAAAGGCTGAAAAAAACCAGAAAAGGAAGTGCAGCTAATTTAAGAACTGTAGTGACAATGAACTTCTTTGTGGAGTAGCAGCAACTCAGTAAATTGTGTAGGTAAACTTAATTGGTGTACCTTTACAAGAAGTTCAACAAATACTGCATGACAATTAAGAATATATACAGATCAAGTCCCAGACCTTGAGTCCCTGCAGTGCTTATGTTTCCACTTACAAACAGCAAGCAAAGATACCCAGAATGTTCAAATTGGTCTGTACTTCACTGCTGTATCACAGTATCTGCATTTAATTTGTTCCAAATTCCAGAAAAACATAGGAATTGTTTGTTTTAGTCCATTTTTATCTTTTCATGAATTTTCTAATGAAAGAATTTTTGGTTTATATAAATATTTGGCTTGCCTTTGCAATTTCTCCCCAGTCCTCTTACAAAGTCAAATCTAAACATAATTTTCACGTTCTGGATAACTGTTTAGAAGTTCAACAATTTACAGTAAATTTCATACTTTTAATATCAACACTGGGTTTTTCAGCACAGTTCATTCACAGAGGCTGAAGGCAGTTTCTAACACAATTCAAATTCAATTAAGTGTAGTAAGATCACTATTTAAACAGCTAAATAAGAAGTTGGAGCAATGGATTTTCCTTTCATTTAACATGTTAGCATTAAAAAATGGTATTAAGACTAAACAGGGACATCATTGTGCGTAAGTTCAAGAAAAGAAAATTGGTCACCAGAAATAGTTAGGAATGCTACCCTTTTTCCAATTTGGCAGCAAGAGTGGAAAGGAATAACTGTTGAGGAGAAAGACACCAATTCAGAATATTTTTCCCCATAAATTAAATTCAGACCTCTGAAAACCATCCTTTTGCAGTATGTCTGCAATAAAAATGTGACAATCTGTCTGAGCTAGTAAGATTCTTTCTGCATGACTAGCATCCCACTCAGCACCAATAAAAAAAATCCAGAATCTAAATAATAATGTTGCATACCTTATTTTAGTAATTATTGTTAGTTAAAAAATGCAAAAATCTCAGAACAGTAACTGCCATTCAAAGAGTGAATAGGCATTTATGAGCAAAATGACAAAGTTCTTGCAGATTCAGCTTACAAATGTTTGTGATTTGCTCATCAAAGTCATCTCACCTGAAAAAGGGTCAGTTAATTATTTCTTAAAACAGACTGTAAGAATCACTACTTCCAGAATTCTATATCGACTTGCTCTTTTTAAGTTCAGTGGTCTTTATTTCAAGATTGTTCATTCACAACTGCACGTTTGATTAACATAAATTATATCTACAACTGCCTATGCAGTTCGCCAATTTATTTCTAACTTATCACCCACATTCGTAAGTACGTATTTTACAAAAATTCCTGCTTTTGTACTTAGAGACACTCTTTTGCAAGAACTTCTTCTTTAAAAAAATTACTAAAAAGACTACTATTGGAATATTTAACATTTAAATTAAATCTCATTTTGTGGTCAGTTCCAACTGTAAACTGCATACAGAAAGACTACTGCCTGTGCATTTATCGCAACTGTTCTACTCAGAGTTCTAAGAACAGCAGCATTTTATGAAGACTATCCATATTCCCATTCTCAAAGAATAAAAAACACTGTTTCCTCCTCTAGCTTATCAGTTCTTCTCAGAATCTTGAGGCCTGTTTACAGGTTCACAGATTTCTGGCAATAAGGGACCATTACAGCTACAACAGTCTAGCTAACTTGTCTAAAACAGACCAAAGACTCTTACCCTATAAATTATCTCCTCCCTTTGGTCTATGGAACAGATGACAAGGACATACAGTGTTGACTTAAATTTCATGTGATGCAAAACCTACCACATATACTTGGGTAATCCTTATCCCAAAGGTTCATTATCTTAACTAAGATGCAGATATTTAATATAGTCTGATTTCACCTAATTTAGATTTGCAGGTACCAAAAGCCACTGCATCCATGCTTGAGAAATAAGTGCATTCTACCGAGCATTCCTGATCAGCCTTTGTAACCAACTTGTTCATTACTGCTAAACCTCTGTGCTATCAGCAAATTCTATCAGCATTGATTTTACACTTTTTTCCAGACCACTGAAAAATACACTGAACAGCACTGAACCAAAATAGTCCTACAAGACCTACAAGACTAATTAGAAAAATCCACAATTGGATGATCATCTTCTATTTACAGTTAGTTTTATAATCTGTCATTTAACTAGCTTAATATATTTAACAGAGGTTATATTGATTTTACTTAGTGCTATCTTTCTCCTAAATCAGAAAGTCAACAGTAACAAGTCATGAACCTTTTATAACTCTATCAGGCAGACAAAGTTGTGTCTATCATTACTACTACTGGCTTTAATGATGCACAGAGAAACCCAATACACGGGCCAGGATTCACTTTCTGATGACTGTACTAATACTGTGGTGCACTAAGTACTGTACCACACCTGTCTACACTTTAATCAATTTAGCTTATGATCTCCACAAAAAGAATAGTAAATTTGTTTGACAAGGCTGACTTCACGCCATTCAGAGGGACCTGGACAAGCTCAAGAAGTGGGCCCATGTGAACCTTACAAGGTTCAACAACGCCAAGTGCAAGGTCCTTCATGTGGGTTGGGGCAGCCCCTGCTATCAATACAGGCTGGGGGATGAATGGATTGAGAGCCACCCTGTAGAGAAGGACTTGGGGGTATTGGTGGATGAAAAGCTGGACATGAGCCAGCGATGTGCGCTTGCAGCCCAGAAGGCCAACTGTATCCTGGGCCGCATCAAAAGAAGTGTGGCCAGCAGGTCGAGGGAGGTGATTCTGCCCCTCTACTCTGCTCTGGTGAGACCCCACCTGGAGTACTCCATCCAGCTCTGGAATCCTCAACACAAGAAAGACATGGACCTGTTGGAGTGGGTCCAGAGGAGGGCCCCAAAAATGATCAGAGGGCTGGAGCACCTCTCCTATGAAGAAAGGCTGAGAGAGTTGGGGTTGTTCAGCCTGGAGAAGAGAAGGCTCTAGGAAGACCTTATTGCAGCCTTTCAGTACTTAAATGGGGCTTACAAGAAAGATGAACAGAGACTTTTTAATTGATCTTGTAGCAACAGGACAAGGGGTAATAGTGTTAAACTAAAAGAGGGTAGATTTAGACTAGATATAACGAAGACATTTTTTACAATGAGGTTGGTGAAACATTGGAACAAGTTGCCTAGAGAGGTTGTAGATGCCCCCTCCCTGGAAGTGTTCGAGGCCAGGTTGGATGGGGCTCTGAGCAAACATATCTAGTTGAAGATGTCCCTGCTCATTACAGGAAGGTTGGACTAGATAACCTTTAAAGGTCTCTTCTAACCCAAACCATACTATGATTCTACGATGCTATGATTTTTCCGTAAAACTGTGTCAATGGCCTGAATTACAGACAAGGTTATATGGAACTAAAAGACAATGTTCTGTGATATTACCTAAAACCAGTGCCAGATTGAACAACATTTAACTGATACATGGCCATTCTGCTTATATTTTTAAACTAACAGAAGAAATTTAGGGTCATTCATTCCCTGGGGTTTCGAATCTCTTCAGTTACTTTCCATAGAATCATAGAATTGTTTTGGTTGGAAAAGACCTTTAAGATCATCAAGTCCAACTGTTAACCTAACACTGCCAAGTCCACCACTAGACCATGTCCCCAAGTGCCATATCTACACGTCTTTTAAATATCTCCAGGGATGGTGACTCCACCACTTCCCTGGACAGCCTGTTCCAGTGTTTGATAATCCTTTCAGTGAAGAAATTTTTCCTGATACCCAATCTAAACCTCCCCTGGTGCAACTTGAGGCCATTTCCTCTCATCCTATCACTTGTTATTTGGGAGAAGACCGACACCCGCCTTGCTACAACCTCTTTTCAGGTAGTTGTAGAGAGCAAGAACGTCTCCCCTCAGCCTCCTTTTCTCCAGACTAAACAACCCCAGAACATCTGAAAATAACATTAATTAGTGCATATATTACACAGAATCAGAGAATCAAAGAATGTTTAGGGTTTGAAGAGATATCTAGAGATCATCTAGTCCAACCCCCTGCCAAAGCAGGTTCACCTAGAGCACACTGCACAGGATCGTGTCCAGGCAGGTTTTGAATATCTCCAGAGAAAGAGACTCCCCATCCTCCCTGGGCAGCCTGTTCCAGTGCTCTGTCATCGTCAAAGTAAAGAAGTTTTTCCTCATATTGAGACAGAACTTCCCATGTTTCAGTTTGTGCCCATTGCCCCTTATCCTGTCGCTGGGCACCCCCCTGAGAAGAGTCTGGCCCCATCCTCTTGACACCTAAGGTATTTGTAAGTATTGATAAGATCCCCCCTCAGTCTCCTCTTCTCCAGGCTAAACAAACCCATCTCTCCCAGCCTCTCCTCATGAGAGAGATGCTCCAGTCCTCTCATCATCTTTGTAGCCCTCCACTAGACTCTCCCCAGTAGTTTCTTATCTTTCTTGAACTGAGGGGCCCAGAACTGGACACAGTAGTCCAGATGTTGCCTCACTAGGGCAGTGTAGAGGGGGAGGATAACTTCCCTTAACCTGCTGGCCTCACTCTTCCTAATGCACCCCAGGATACCACTGGCTTTCTTGGCCACAAAAGCACATTGCTGGCTCATGGCAAACTTCTTGTCCATCAGAACTCCCAGGTCCTTCTCTGCAGAGCTGCTTTCCAGCAGGTCAACCCACAATCTGTACTGGTGCATGGGGTTATTCCTCCCTAAGTGCAGGACCCTAAACTTGCCTTTGTTACATTTCATTAGGTTCCTCTCTGCTCAACTCTCCAGCCTGTCCAGATCTCGCTGAATGGCAGCACAGCCTTCTGGTTTATTGGCCACTCCTCACAGTTTTGCGTCATCAGCAAACTTGCTGAGTGTACACTCTGTCCCTTCGTTCAGATCATTGATGAATAAGTTAAACAGGACTGGGCCCAGTACTGACCCCTGGGGAACACCACTAGCTACAGGCCTCCAACTAGACTGAGCACCACTGATGACAACCCTCTGAGCTCTACCATTCAGCCAGTTCTCGATCCACCTCACTGTCCACTCATCTAAGCCACACTTCCTGAGCTTTCCTACGAGGATGTTGTGGGAGACAGTGTCAAAAGCCTTGCTGAAGTCAAGGTAGACAACAACCACTGCTCTCCCCTCATCTACCCAGCTGCTCATGTCCTCAAAGAAGGCCATCAGATTGGTCAAGCATGATTTCCCCTTGGTAAATCCATGTTGACTACTCCTGATAACCTCCTCTTCCTCCACATGCTTAGAGATGGCATCCAGAATGAGCTGTTCCATCACCTTTCCAGGGATGGAGGTGAGGCTGACCAGCCTGTAGTTGCCTGGGTCCTCCTTCTTGCCCTTTTTGAAGGCTGGAGAGACATTGGCTTTCCTCCAGTCCTCAGGCACCTCTCCTGTTCTCCATATTTATCTACTTCAATTTGAGGCCTACAAACAATAAGCCATGAAAAAAATAGATCTAGAACCAAGAAGGTGCAATTTCTATTTGACATGCATTTTGTTAAAAATTGTACACAACTACCAGACATCCAAGAATCTACAAGGAAGTGAACCTTAGGTTCACTGGCTGCCAAGGGAAGGCTGCCCAGTGAAGTGGTTGAGTCACCATTCCTGGAGGTATTTAAAAGACGAGTAGATGCGGTGCTTAGGAATATGGTTTAGTGGTGGACTTGTTAGTGTTAGGTTAACGGTTGGACTCGATAATCTTAAAGGTCCTTTCCAACCAAAACAATTCTATGATTCTATTCTATGATTCTGACAGTAAGTCTTGGTTCTAACAATGTACCAAATGCAACTGAAGATTTTGTCAGGATTAGAAGATTTACCATGCACCTTTCCATGGATTCTCAGAGAACTCATACTGTTGTCTCCCCATGAGTGTGGGCATGGGTAAGCTTACTCTCTTTTACCACATGGCCTATTTCCACAAAAATTGTAGAAACACAACGGTCTTACAGGACTCTAATCCCATGGTAAATCAGACTGAAAGTATCCAACAGGCTGAAAGGCTATTAAGAAACCTGGTTTTCTATCTTGGATATGTACACTAATGGGGAGAAAGTACAAGGTTAGCAGATGGGACTTTCCCCAACACATATCAGAATAGCCTCAAGCGCCATCACCACTTTTTGTGAAAAGAAAATTGTGTAAGAATTAAAAAAGGAGACACAGAGGCAAAGAAAGATGAAACACTCCACAATAATAAGTATTTAAAATATTAGAACATGTGGGGCTTTTTTCAACCACTTCTTTAAAAAGCCTGCTTACATTAGAACTACAGTATTCTCTGTTTACCTTGCAACAGTTGCCGACACACAGCAAGAAGTCTTTAGTCTGCCACAGCTGCTACTAATACAATCATCTTTTTGCAGAGCAACACAACCTGGCAGTCTGATCTCAGCCAGCACAGGAAAGAAGAAAAAACTCAGAGCCACTTGTATTTGAAGCATGTGCAATTTAAGCTCTTGTATTTTGAGCACATTATGGTTGAATTCGACCCATCTTCATCTTCAAACTAAGTGCTCTGTTGATTTTAAGGAACAAGTTCATTACAAGCAAAAGAATGTCTCTGAATGCAAAGTCAGGTAAAATTTTGCTCTTGGATGATCATGCTTGCATCTCATTGAACTCAGTGGAAAAGGTTTAACTGATGGAGATTTTGTCCCTGCAAAGTCAGTTCTATTTAACTTAACTGATATTGAAAGGCGTAATGGAAAAACAGTACTTTCTAATGTTCAAGGTCCCAGACAGGGATTCAGCTGACAAATTAGACTAGGGTTTCAGTCACAGCCCACTGAAAAGTCACAAAGCACCTCAGGCTGAGTCATTTTTCTGATCTCTATCTTTTTTCTCCTTCCAGCATTTCTCTTATCCTATGAAATAAACATGTAAATACATCAAACAGGGACCATCTCTTAATAGATTTGTACAGAGTGTGTCAAACCAGGACCCTAATTTCAGCTGGGATTCTTCAGGTGTTGCTGTAATATAATTAATTACGCAACATACAAAGCCTTATCTGCTGAACTAATTAATACTAGCAGGTGTTGCCAGTTAAATCTCCAACATACTGAGCTGCTTATAGAATGCCTGTTCTCGTATGTTGCAAATTAAAGGACACAAAGACAGCATGTAGCAATGTGGTAAAGAGTTTCTATTTTCTGGCATACAAAATTTTGGAAAGAACTTTGATCAGCCCTTGACTAACGTTATAGATATTACAGAAGGTTTCTCCAGGTTTGCTTGAGTTCTTATCATTGCTGCACCACAGGATTAAAACAAATCATATACTAATGCATTTACATTTATTTACAATAGCCACATAAGATAGGAAAGAACTAGGTAGGGTTTTTTTAGAGATGTGAACTGAAATCTGTAATAGACTTAGTCCAATCACTTGCCCCAGCCACAGACTTGAACCTTAGGTTTTTTCTAATACATGACTGATGGACACTGCAGAAAGCAAGGGGATTCAGTTATTCACCTTGCCCTGTGATATCCATTTAGCCTTTCCAAACAAAGCTGAAAAAAACTGATAGGAAATCTGTTACACAGAATTACTGACTCTTTGTGGAACAAAGGGGCCCCAAAATCATACAGCATGCACAGTATGTATAAACCTTGGCTATGCTGGTCCATTGGACTCTGAGGTGGGCCCATTCCAGGGTGAGGAGGTCGCATACTCTTCATGGAGCCACAGTGAACGTCTTCAACCATTCCTTTTTCGTGCAAGCCATCAATAGACTGTGAAAACAAAATAGGTATTTATATAGAGATAGTATATAAATCCACTATAAAATTCCAAAGGACTTTAAGTCAAAATCTAAGAAAGTACATAAAGAGTACAAACTCCTCTTAGCAGTCATTCAAAATAAATACAATGGGAACCTTTACTCCTGGAATCAGACATTTGGGGAAGCATAGAGCACCATTAGACTGAGTGTCCCCTCTGTTTCCTGTTTACCTTTTTTTTTTTCTCCTTATGAAGTGTCTGGCAATGCCAGGGAGGTGAACTGTCCAAACACAAACACACAAACCGTATTGGCCTCATATTACAAAGCAGTGTAACACACACCAGCTTATGAAAGTACAGCCTGTGGCTTGGCTCAAGTTATTTTTAGCCCAAACTTTGCCCTTTCAGTCACTGCTCTACTGGAATGCCCCAAACACTGTTTCTCTTCAAAAACAAAAATGACATTGCAGGACGAAACTTCTTCTTTGCAGCCAAAACCAGGGATAGGTGGTCAAGGAAAGGAAGACATAGTTCTATTCAAATATTTGTGCTCCCTACACTTCCTGTCACCTCATTCACTTCTCAAAAACTACAGTTCCCAAGGTACTTGAAATGCAAAACAGGGCCAAGTGCCTTCTTCAGAGAGTGAAGAGAAGACAGCTTGGGGTCAGAAAAACATGCTGAAGGTGTGCAAGGCACTGGAAAAGGCTCCATAATAGAAACTGAAGGACTCAGAATGTGAAAATAGGGGAAAAGTAACATCAGAAGGAAGATGTCTTAGGAAAACTAAAAAGTTTTATCTGAAAGTAAAAATTACATCAGGTCCCTAACTAGGGAAGATATTATGCTCATTAACTTCTAACTTAGAGCTTTGCAAGGCTTTGTATTAGGAAGGAACATGCTGGCATCACTTATCTACCTTCTCTCTACAGAAATATGCATCTCTGCCCCTCTCTCTAACACATGCATGCATGCACACTAAATACTGTTCTTGCGGTCTGTTTTATCTAAATGCACACCTATTTATTGAGAATTATTTTTTAAAAGAGAGTTAAGAAAACTTACTCCAGCGGAAAATACAGGCAGTTAGCAAAAAGAGTGTGCAAGAAGCTACATCAAGCCACAGAAAAAAAGACACTGTCACATTTCTTCTTTTCAAGTAATTTGTTGCACATGAATCCATTTAAGCAGAACACAGGTCATCCTTTCTACAATGGAAAAAATAATTCTAAGTTTTAACTCGTAAACTCATATAAATTTCCCACTTTCCATTGCAATAATCAGATTTGGTTGAAAGTATCTTTAAAAACATGGGGTTTTTTTTCATTTATCAGCATTTTTCAAGGATTTCACTATCATTTTTCCTTATCAGAAACTATGGGTTAAAAGGAGAAAAGTTATAGAAAAGGGGAACTACAATGGATTTTTTATGTTTCATCAAATCTTTTAGTTGTCATGACAGTATAAAAACATTTGTGAAAAGAACTTGTATCAGAAAAATAGCCGCTACTCCAGAAGCTATTTTTGATGACAAGAACTTGGGATATGGAGTAGAAATGTAGAGACCGAGGACTGACACATTAAAAATAGTTCCACTGTGCTAACCAACTAAATCCCAATGCCCTTTTCTGAGGTATGAAGATGTCTCTCTCTCCCTTTGTCCCCACATACAAAGATAACCAACATGGAGGAGAACATTCAGTACACATTCTGCCCGCAGGAGCTGAATCCTACAGAAACCGTAAATACCTGTAAAGCCAGATCCATTCCTATCTTATCATGGTATGTGCTGAGGACTAAATCTTTAGGGCCACCAAGAGGAGGAGGAGACAGTCCATGAAATTGGATCTAATTTCCAGAACAGAAGACTCTAGCTGTACACATGTGTGGTGTGACTGCAGGGATGGGTGTCAGTCACTGCACTAATGAGTGGCAACCATGAAACCTCTGTGAATGCAGGCAGCTCTGATGGGACAAAGTATGCATATCCAGGGCAACAGAAGTACCAGCATATAGAAGGTGGGCAAAGGAGCTGGCATTAAGAAAAAGCAGGAGTGAAGAGGAAAACAAATACATGGCTTTTCAAAAAGACAATTTTTAAAAAATTAAACAGGAACAGAAAGGTGAAGATGTGACCATATAAGAAAACATCAAAGAACTGATCAAAAGAACAGTTTTTGGTACGATAAGTATTTAAAAAAAGAAAAATCAAAACCTGTAGCAAACTGAAATGCTTCACGTGTAATGGAAGGGAGCCTAAATATAGCAACAAAGGGGTTTACTTCTGTGTGTTTGCAGAAATTATGCTGTGAGAAAACCAAAATTGAAATTCATTAGAAACAGATTAGGAAAGGTAGAACTCATTAATCAGTTTTTTACTAGCAAAGCTACAAAAGATGAAGATGGCATAGACTTCTTTGAAGACAAAATTAGTTTTAATGATCACAGCACTGTAATTTACGCAGAGAGACTTGTATTTCCAAGAATATTTTTCATCTGAAAGCACCTCTACTGTCTATGGGAAAACCCTGTAAAATACAGGAGACAATTTAGCAGAGGACTACAAGAACTGAAAAATAGTCATTTTTTCATAACTTCCTGGGGATCACTGTGTAGTTACAGAGTTAGATGATAACTTTAACGCTGTGTAACAGGTTAAAAATTACAGAAAGGATCTTACACACAACACAATTTCTGCAAACCACAGAATCACAGAACTGACTAAGTTGGAAGAGACCTCTGGGATCATCAAGTCCAACCTTCGACCTAACACCACCGTGTCAACTAGACCATGGCACTAAGTGCCACATCCAGTCTTTTCTTGAACACCTCCAGGGATGGTGACTCCACCACCTCCCTGGGTAGCCCATTCCAATGCCTAATAACCCTTTCTGTGAAGAAATTTTTCCTAATGTCTAAACTGAACCTCCCCTGGTGTAGCTTGAAGCTATGTCTTCTAGTCCTGTTGCTAGTTGCCTGGGAGAAGAGGCTGACCCCCACTCTGCTACAACCTCTCTTCAGGTAGTTGTAGAGAGCGATAAGGTCTCCCCTCAGCCTCCTTTTCTCCAGGCTAAACAATCCCAGTTCCCCCAGCCACTCCTCATAGGACTTGTTCTCTAGACCCTTCACCAGCTTTGCTGCCCTTCTCTGGACTTGCTCCAGCACCTCAATGTCTTTCTTGAAGGGAGGGGCCCAGAACTGGACACAGTACTCGAGGTGTGGCCTCACCAGTGCCGAGTACAGGGGGACAATTACTTCCCTAGTCCTGCTGGCCATACTATTCCTGATACAAGACAGGATGCTGTTGGCCTTCTTGGTCACCCGGGCACACTGCTGGCTCACGTTCAGCTGGCTGTCCACCAATACCGCCAGGTCCTTTTCCACCAGGCTGCTTTCCAACCACTCTTCCACCAGCCTGTAGCGCTGTATGGGCTTGTTATGGCCAAAGTGTGGGACCCGGCACTTGGCCTTGTTGAACTTCATGCCATTGATCTCAGTCCATACACTTAACCTGTCCAGATCCCTCTGCAGAGCCTTCCTACCCTCAGGCAGATCAACACTCCCACCCAGCTTAGTGTTGTCCGTGAATTTACTGAGGGTGCACTCAATACCCTCATCCAGATCATCAATAAAGATATTAAACAGGACTGGGCCCAGTACTGAGCCCTGGGGGACACCACTAGTGACCGGACGCCAACTGGATGTGGCATCATTCACCACCACTCTCTGGGCCCAGCCATCTAGACAGTTCTTAACCCAGCGAAGAGTGTACCTGTCCAAGCCATGGGCTGCCAGCTTATCCAGGAGAACGCCGTGGGAGACAGTATCAAAGGCTTTGCTGAAGTCCAAGTATACTACATCCACAGCCTTTCCCTCATCCACTAGGTGGGTCATGTGGTCATAAAACAAGGTCAGGTTGGTCAAGCAGGACCTGCCTTTCCTAAACCCATGCTGACTAGGCCTGACCTCTGGTTGTCCTCTATGTGCTGTGCAATCACACTCAAGATGATCTGTTCCGTGACCTTGCCAGGCATCGAGGTCAGGCTAATAGGCCTGTAGTTCCTGGGATCCTCCTTCCAGTCCTTCTTGTGGAGGAAATTCTTCAGTCCTCTATAAATTATTAAAGATATCTTCCACAATGACATTGTTGTCCTGAGAAATGGAACCTATACTACCAATAGAGCACTACTACCACACTGGGGTACTTTTTTCTTCATTTCTTTTAATAATAGAAGAAGGGGAACAGAAAGTTGAGACATATTCAAGTACACGTTACTATTTTCATTGGTCCCCGTAAGTAAGAACAAGCACAGAACAGGCCAGATATATAAACAGTGCTTCCAGAAAACATAATGAGGGATGAGCTTCAACTGTATGCAAGCCCTCACCTACAGACTTGGCAGACTTACGGAGTTTACATAATGCCTAATGCATAAGGAACATTTTGCCTACACTGCTTTTACTCTGAATTTAGTAACTAAGGTCTTCTCACAGACAGCATTGCATCACAGTTTGACCTACTTCCAGGTAAACTGTCAGATTACGGTGTCTTTTTTTATTTCCTTCCCTCTTCTTAAACAAACAAACAAACAAACAAAACACTGGCCTTGAAATCAGAGATTAAGATTGCATATCAAACTAGATTTCTTCTAGACCATGCATCCTCTCTACCAGGATGAGTACAAAAATTACACAGACCAAACAGCAATGTGTTGACACATAACTGCACAGCATAACTGAATGCATCACTGATGGACAGCTAGACTGACTGTGGTTGTCCCTGCAGTAGGGACTTGGCCAACAATTCTGTTAATCGCTTATAAATCATTAAAACACCATTTTACATGAGGTCTCTGATGAATTTTCAAGGTTGATAACAATACTTCCTTTCTTTTCTCACTAAAGTAAATACACACAACAAAAACAATGCAAGGAACGTGTCTGCTGAATAAAAAGGCGTTACTTCCAGGACATGACAGAATTTTAAGATTCTCAAAATGTCTAATGTGCACAGATCTGTTAGCCAACAGTATTTGAAATGGCAAACCGTCTGCCTTCTGTTTTAATGGAACACCTGAGTGAATAAATAATATATTTAATAAAAAATATCTTTTTTGTAAGAATATCATTTTTTCTGACACTTTTTCTCTCACTCACCAAAACCAGTAATATTGCCCATGACATCATAACAATTTTCCACAGCCAGTTATCATTTACAGTACACCCCATTACAAACCCACAAAAGAAGTGATTATGCATCAAGTTATGATTAAATGGAAGAGAAAATAAGCCAAGAGCTCACAGTACTCTTCCCACCCCTCAAGTGAGAACCATGCAGACTAAATAGATACACTGCTGTCATAACTAAGAGTTAAGCAGTTAAAATCACGTGGTCCAGCTGGTGCATAAGGGCATACAGAAGGCTGTATCAGTTCAGACCAAAACCATCTAACCCTGTGTTCTGCCTGCAGAGGAGCTTGTATGTGGATGCCAAGGAAAAGTAAGATTAGGGCAACCACATAACAATGCTTTCCTTTAATATCTTCCCAGCTTCCAAGTATTTTCACCTCATGAGATGTTCTGAAGCTGTTATGGTTTGGTCCATTTAGCAGTCTTCTTCTGACAGACTTCTAAGATTTCTCCTTAAATGCAGCTGTCTTGCATCCAAGATATACTTCAGTAAAATTTGGAACTGTAAGTATTTCCCTGGTAATTTGGTTGATAGCCTAAAGATTACTCAAGAAAGTAGCAAGAAAGACAGCTAATTTATTGCTTCTGTCAAAACTGCATTATGTAAATCAATAATAAATTTTCCCGTGGAAGGGTTTTTAGGTTACTAAGTGAATATTAATTTAATTTTCATATTAACTGTTGTTAAGTAAACATACTTTAGGAATTATAATTTATTAATATCAGTGTTTATTGTTGGATACTTCGGAATTTTTTATGCATTATATTATTCTCTGTAAGCTAGTCAAACATCTAACATACAATAAAGGTGTTTCACTACTTAGTTTGTGAATTTTAGAAGTAAGAACCACATCCCATTGCACACAGGCGATGTGCACCCCACAAGCAATTGGGTAACTGGGACGCTTCTGGCGCAATCTCTCACTTTTACTGCATTTCATTATGAAAAAAAAAAAAACCCACGTTATGTTACATCATGACTTGAAAGTCAAACAGCTTTACATAACACTAAGCAGAAAGAAAACGTTTACTCGGTCAAACTGCAGGTGGCTGAACCATTTTTTAATTACTGGAACAACACTCAAGTAATATTTGCAAAATAGTCTAGAGGCACCCCTCCACAGCATTTCTTAAACTGACCCTTCCCTCAGTTGTCACAGTACACTATTCCTGGGGTTGCAGGGTAAAGCAGACCAGAAAACTGATCTAGACTGAAAAATTAACAAAGATTTTTTTTTTCCACCTGTGTCAGTTCAACAGACCCATTTTCTAGCTTAGTCACACATACATGAAAGCATGCTGCAACTTGTGAAGTGGCAACCTAGAGGACAGCAAGGCTCTTACTACTAAAATAAAGACTTGTAAAATTATAGCCTTTGTTCCATTACCACAATCAAGGTACAGAAAAGGGAAAGTAATTTTACTATAACTATACTGACTGGTCATCTCTGAATTAGCTATCCAGACTCTTCACATTCATGGTGCATTTTTCAAAATATTTCAATGCCACCTCAATGGGAGAATTTCTACTCTGGCTCACAGAACTTCTGAGATGCTTCTAAAGTGTCTGAAAGAACTTTGTGGGATGACATTTGTTGGTTTGTTTCTAATGCTAACATAGCAATAACTGTCTGAAGAACACACAAGGTGAAACAGGATACAGCAGTTAGTTAAAAACAATGTATGGAGCGTTCCACTGTTCTAATGGAAGATTCCTGCTGCCACCCTCTTCTTCCACAGGTACAGAATCTCTTAAAAACAGAACGAAATGAGAGAACTGAAGGATGTAAAAACCCTGGCTGCCTATGAAGTTTGGGGCATCCACCAGAGTACTGGAAGCTTGGGCTATAACTGACACCACAAACAAGGAAATGCCAATTGCAAACGTCTAATGCGGCCAATAGCTAAAGTACATGCTTCAAGATTCAAATGCAAAAGTTTTAGTTACTGAATGTACTGACCTCTCAGAAATTACAACAGTTCAGTACAAACCGGCAGGTGGATCATGGCCTCCTTCACTTCAGCTGTGTTCTTGCTATTAGAAATTTTAGTGATACAGTTATTCACGCAAAAGATGGTACTGTCATGTCCCTACTTACTGGACACTGTTTTAATGAATGAAACTGATCTATATGTGAAAATGGCAATATAAAGAAGCTGCCAATTCATGAGGAAAATTAAAATATGTTTATATTACTTTAAAACTAAATTTTTATTGTAAATTTCATTTTTGTCTACGTGTATATAACAATTCCAAGTAGAATCAACAATAGTTACCAAAACGTTTTCAGTATCTTGGCTCTGTAAGCTGTTATTGCATATTTCTGAGAGTAGAACACCAGCGAAACTCTAAGTATCCTAAGCTCTAAGTCTCTGGTACACAACCAAATAAAAATGACAATACATAAAGAGAGTGTTCTCACAAAGGAAATTCCACACAAGCAAGTATTTCCAGACATTATTGATAGTCTAAGCACTCATGTAATTTTAAGTGTATGACAACAACAACTGAAGCCCAATTATTCACATGTTCTACACTACATAGTTTTAATTTCCTTAGTAAGATAGAGCCCTTATAAAATAACTTGGATAACAGTTTTTTCATCAACATGGAAAAATAAACAAATTTTTAAGCATAAGACCTTTAAGAGTTAAAAATTTATTTCTTTTTTAAATTTCATTCAAAACTAAAAACCACCCCAGAAAAACACGAGATGCATCCAAACAGACAAGAGGGGGAAAAAAAAAGAAGAAAAAAAGGTGGTTAGAATGGTCTACCATAAGGTTTCAACACTATAATCCGAATTTTTTTTCCCTAGTAATGTCTATCTTACTGAAAACTTCGTTTACAAATTAAGATTTGCAAACTACTAACTTTATAGTTCAAAGTAATCTACTAAGAACAAGGAAACTGTGTTTAATCTGATATATGCATCATATTTAGTAATAAAGACAGAAGTAGGAGTGCAGCTGCAGTTTTGCAGGTGATACATGACATCTAATAGCAGTTACGCAGGTCTAAATGTAGTGTAAGTAGTTTTTTTAAGCAGTGGAGAGAACTCTAGGAAAAAAAGGTTCACTTGTAATAAACTATTACCTTATGCATTTGGTGCATGCCTTCCTGTGGATAATCAGTAGGCCCCATTGTCGGCATTGGATGTGGGACACTGGGTGGACCAGGACTCGGCCCCATCATGCTGTGAACTGAGCCAGGAGATGGCCCTGGTCCTGGGCTAGGTCCTAGAATTGGTCCAGGTGAAGGTCCTGGTCCAGGGGAAGGACCAGGATGAGGCATGGCGCCAGGGTCTGTAGGCGTGGACATCTATTTTCTGTCTCCTTTTCAAATAGCAGAATAGCTCTAATAACAAAACAAAACAAAACAAAACAAAACAAAACAAAAACAAAACCAGAATTTCTATGTGACATTAGGGGCATTGAAAGAAATGTAATAAAATCTACTGGCAATCATTACACACGCGCACGCGCACATACACATGCAAGCTGTCATCAGCAGAAAATGCTTAAATTACCCTCAATGTTGCACATTAGTTTGACCATCCTTCTAAAAGCCCACTAGAAAGATAAGGATCCTGACAGTTCAGCCAGTTTCTGGATGTTTATATGTTACTTACAGAACAAAGCAACTGGTACACTATTGAGAAACACCTACCAGAGATAATGGTAGTTCAACTGACTTGCAATCATCAGATGGATCATGTGGGGTCAAGCACAGTACTACTAAAGGCAGGGAAGATAGCTGGGCACCTCTGTAATATATGTGTGTTAAAAAATCTCTCCCTAAACCGATGTGACTGCACTGAAATTTGTACTTACAAAATAAATGCTAATGCCGCAAAACAAGTATTAAAAGGATTATTAAGACTATTTTCTTTTTTTTTAAAGTTAGATATTAATGTAGGACCTCTCTGGTTATCTCTGTATGCAATCATAATATCAAACAAAACAGACAACAGAAAAGAAAATTACTTTGGAGTGAAGAGTTGTAATTCACTCGAGGGGTTCTGCTGAGGTCACAGACCAGGAGAGTGCAGCTCAAGTGCCTTATAAAACAGTAAGTGTCCCGAGAACAAATGACAGGCTTTTATAGGCTGGAAAACCAACCATTACTATTTTTTTATTTCCGTGTTCTTAGTAGAACAAATTGATGGAGGCTACAGGCTTGAAACACTCTTCAGTTTTCCGAGAACTTTTATCAACAGCTAATATTGGGAACTTTTTGTTTACTAATGTCAGAGTACTGTAATGCAGTGAGGCAGCTGCCATATTTTTACAAAACTGATGGTCAGTTGCTGCCAACGAGATCAGTCATGTTTTCTGGTACTCCCCATTCCCAACAGCACCATTTTCCTGTGTTCAATCACACAGTGATCTCACTATTTGAGTAGTTAAGCAGAAAAGTAACACTATATTAAAAAAAAAAAACCACAACACAACCAAAACCACCAAACCATCTAGTGATTCAGGTTACTGAACTCACTTTCTGAAAGCACAAACGAGTCCCAGTGCCAGCACAAGGAAGCACGTATGATCACCACTTCCAGCAGTAGCTGACCATTAGATGGGCTTAGCCTGTTCCCTTTATTTACTTCAGGTGTAGTTTTATAGTAAAGTTACCTGCCCAGAATTACTTGTCCCATAATAATAAAGCAAATACAGTGGAAAAACAAGTCTTATTAAAAAGCATTCTAATTTGGTACATTACAAGGTAATCACAGTGTAACGGTATGTTACATGGCATAAGATGACTCCCTGTCCCAGCCTCTCTCCTTACAGAATTTATCACAGAAGAGTGTTCCACCTTCCACATCTGGGTTTATCACTATCCATAGTTAGCAGCAAGTACTTTTTAACATAAGTAAGTGGTGCAACCCTGTTATGACACTGCTTATATAAAGCCACACTGTAACACTGCAAACACCCTAGCCTGTAGTCAAATTCAGAAACAGACACTCAAGAAAAACCCTCCCAAAGTTCCCAACAAAGCAGAAAGGAGGCCCATCTGTAACATGTGTCAGAAGAAAAGTGGATTGGTACTTACTGCTAGCAATCAGGGAATTCAAAGGTTACAGAACCGATCATCTTCCTTCTCAAGACGAGCAAGAGTCTTTACTTATCAGAACCCACACAGAAGACAAAATGCACATCAAGACCATTTTCACTTATTTACTCCCAATCACCCAATTCTTCTGTCAGGATCAAAACCAGCTTAATAGCTTTTGCTTACAAATTGCCTTTTGTTATGTTTTAATAGCTACTACTCTCTTCTGATTAAAGACAACAAATGAGAACAATGCTTAACTCATTTAAAATAAAATATCCTCACCCGAAATAAGCTACCTTGGGATCCTATTTCCTTGCCAGGTAAAACAGGGAGATGCCTATGAAGCTTCTCTGTCAAAACAAAACACTATAGTCACTAATTAGTCCCCTATAACCCCATGACATCACCACAAAAGGAATCAAGTTATCAAATGTTCACAACTGCATACACCATGCCATAGCTTCCCGTAAAGAGGCCTACAGTTCGGCTGTATGAAGGACAACAAATATTTCCACACAACAGAGTTTTTATATGAGTCAATCATTACATTGCAAAATATTAAGACTGACACTCTCACAGCTGACTCTGCACGTTATAAGCCAAATTCAGTCCATTTAAAAAGGCAGAACGAGCACCCCCACCACCATCCAGAAAAATTTGTATGGAACACCACCACAATCAATTACAAAACTGCTAACAGTATATGGTATCCCAAAATATCCTGTTCCACAGAAGACTTCTACCTACACCTAGGCACTAAAATGGGTATCAAAATTTCAAATTCAACTTGCAGTTCTTATAAAAACTAACTGGCTCGAGCCTCAGCTCCCCTAGTTACACTGTCATTTACATATACATTAAACATGTCCTGTACAAAAATTTGGAAAATTTAGAATTCTTTTTAATGGGCTAGCAAGTGCCCAACCTGTGAAAAACAACTACCAGAAAGGAATGTTGCACCCCTTACACCAGATCAAGTCCCTTCATTATCTTTCTTTAAGAGCAGATAAACTCACCCAATCTTACATAATTGTGAATTGTCTTAAAGAGATTTGTATTCAGAGATTTTTGTATGTCGAAGAACATACTTCTGTGAAAAAAAAAAGTAATTTATAAGACCTATTTCAGGGGAACATAAAATATTGGAAAATACTACCTGAATGCAAGTAATAAATCCTGTCCAAAGATACCCACGGACATAAAGAGACAAAGCAATTTTCTCTGGTAATAGTAGTTCACAAAACTAAAAAAACAGCCACTGCCATAAATCAGAACACATTATACATGGCCCTCCCAACTACAGATCTGTTCACAGAACTGCTAAACAGCTTATGATTTAAGGTGTTTCAAAAAATAGCATAGTTTATATTTACTAAGACTGAGATTGTATATAAAAAAACACAGAAATTAGGCACCCTGCTCTCACTAAAATTCAGTAAGAGCTAGATACCGAATTCATCTACACCCTTATAGAAGCCTCACTAAACTTAAAGCAAAAATCTATGAAGAGACAACAGGTCCAACAGTGGCCAGGTTCCACCTAGATAACATTGGTATTAGTGTGAATAAATTCCAGTGCCTATAATGAAATAAGCAAAACGAAGCCAACTCCCTGCCAAAGCCAGTGTGGACCCATTTGTTTGGACTGGTTTTTGATGAGTAGTGCCTGTTAGAATTACAAAGCAAGTGGGAAGGAGTGAAAAAAGAAAAAAAGTTAAGTGTTTCTAACAGATTATAAGGACTTTAATAAAACGAAAAAACAAATTTCCATCTCATTGTCCCAAATGTTACGGCTGTTGGCCCTGATTCTTAAATGCATTACATACTAATTGTTTCTCTAATGTTCAATCTTAAAATTTCCTCAAAACCCTCATGGAAGTAGTGTTATTCACATGACTTCAAATAATACATATATCGTCTTGAACTTTATCACTTCTTAGGCTTATTTACATCAACATCACCAAATCTCTTCTGTGAACAGCCCCAAACTGAACTAGTGGGGATTGAATTACTTGTGGCGAATCATGCAGTTCTTCCTGTGATCTCAGAGAATTTCTCCACCTCTGCTGGACACACCAGATCTGAGACAGAGAGGAAAAAAATCTACCATTGTCAAGGTCACTTTAGCCAGATGCAAATACAAGAGCCACAAAACCAAGAGCTGAAGCTGAAGAGAGAGACTTAGGATCTCTGCTCAACTATTTCTAGACCAAATGGTTTAGGACAGTGAATATCTACTTCACAAAGAATTTGAGGGAATATTCCCTAAGTATAAATGTTTCTGCACTATCACTTTATATGCCCCTAGAAGGTTTTGTAGACATAGCTAATTCATTGTACAACAGGGTCGCCATGAGCTCAATGTTTCAGGACCCACAGCATCCAAGCATATTACATATATTTTGCTATACATGTGCTACAAACCCAAAGGTAACAATGGCATGGATTTTCTTCACATGAAGGAAGTATGCAATATTAGTAGATCCAAAAATAAAACACAGCAGGTTAGCAAAGCACTCACCTTACTTTGGAATTCAAGACCAGCTGGACACCCAAAAAGATTCAGAGATTATAGACTACTTCTACACATGGCACACACCGAGTCTAAGAACAGATGGAGCAGTATTTATAGCTGTTTCCCTTCACCATCCAATATAACTTCGGCCTTTCCATGACTGAGTCAACCTAAACTGAACTCCAGCCAGGATGTTTTGGCCAGATCCCCTGCCTTGGATAGGTGGTGGAAAGTAAGGAAACTGTACCACTTAGATCTGATGAAAAGGAAGTGTGGACCCACGCAACAGCCACATACACACTGCAAAGCACACTGTGTAGGTAGATTAGGGTACGGCGACCGGAAAATCTCGGGCTGTAACGGAAGGTAGGCGTGGCGAAAGGAGCAGGATGTGTCATTATCGTGCGAGTTCGTACGGGACAAGACAACTATATAAGGCTGTTGCGCAGTTAAATAAACGCCATTTGTTGCATCCTCACATTGGTGTCAGTGCTCAATGGCCCTGGGGTGCGGATAGCCTCAGGCCAGCCAGCAACCGAACGGAGCTTGCTGCAGACAAGCAGCAAGAAGTGGTGACCCCGACGTGATTGCTGGGCTGGCGGACCGCAGGCGGTCGGAGTGGGTTCGCGAACCATGGAAACCTTGATAAAGGTGATTTCGTTACTGGGCGGGGAATTTAAGATTTCTGTGAAATCGAAAGATGTATCCCAGTGTGTGGACCGTCTCGTTATTGAGGGGGCGGTGGCAGGACCGGCTGATTGTTTACAGCCGAATACCTGGGAGCGGTGCTCGATGCAGCTCGCTGAGCGAGCTATGGCAGCGGGTTCTGCCAAAGAATTAAAAACATGGGGAGTTATCTTGTGGCTGCTACGGGCTGCGCGGGAGGACTGGGCGACATGGGATGCGGCTCGGACGTGTTTACATGGGGTCTACCCTGACCAAGACAGAAGTGGCAGTGGTGAAACTCCTCCAACATATACTCTCTGAGAGAGGAATTAAATATGACGAAGCTGCGTTAAAGCAGTTACTGTTTTGGGCAAAAGATAAAGGACATTTTACAACCTTTAATGATGTCTTTGAAGTGCCTTTATGGGAGAAGATTGGTGACTCTCTCTGGAATGCGGTGTCAAGTGATGATAAGGAAGCCTTTAAATTGTCTGCTACATGGAGGCTGGTTAGTGAAGCGTTAAAAGGAATAAAAGCAGAGAGAGAAGTCACACATTCAGCTTTTATGGCTTTAGGACCACAGGCGCCTACTACCCCGTCACTGTTTGCGGGACCAACACCTCCCATGGCCCCGGTGGCTGTACCGGTGGCTGTACCGGTGGCAGCTCCTTTATCACTGTGGGTACGGACGGCTCCGAAAAAAGCTGAGGAGCGGGGAGCGAGAAAAATAGATACAGATCCATTAGAACCGGTAGTGCACCCTAAAACACAAACTTGATTTGAACTAACTGATTCAGACGCTGAACAGGAGACTTGGCAGAAACCCCCTCCGAAACCCCCTCCCTCTCATTGATCTCTCTACGGATGAGGCTGAGCAGGAGGACAAGAAGGAGGGTAAACATGCTTTGTACCCACCTTTACCGGATTAGCCATTTACGGAGTCAGCAGTACCAGAGTCACAAGGACTTAAAGGACTGTTACCATCACGAAATGGACATGAACTTGACATGACAGAGCTTGGTAGACAACTGGAAGAATTAAAGACGGAATTGCAGCAGCATCGTTCAGCCAACGCCTCGGGACACGTGACTATGTCTCCCCCAAAAACCCCCCTCTGTGTTCGAGACAAGTATTAGGGCCACCTCAACCTCCTTTACAACTCCCTACTCCACCTTTAGATCAGGGCGGGGGGGGAGGTCTGCGTCCATCTGGTAATGTGGGAGGTGAGGGAGAGGGTCAGCTTCCGCCCGCATATACAGGGGAAGGGGGGGGAGGTGAGGGAGGAGTGAAATGGGTCATTCGAGATGCGTTATTAGAAGGAGTTATAATTCCACAAGCATATCCGGTGATTGTGGGTGCGGGTCCTGAGGGAAGAAATATTTGGCAACTGTTAGATTGGAAAATTGTAAAAGAAGCATTACTACTATAGTTAGCGAAAGACAACACAGGTGAGGACTGCAGAAAAGTTGTTGCAGGGATGGCAAATCGTAACCCCACCTTAACTGAGCTAATGGATGCTTGTGAGAAAGTAGTAACCACCACATTTCAGATGGAGCATTTAGCAAAAACTTTTGCGGCGGCAATTAAGGTAGTTCATCGTTGTTATACATGCGGGCAAGAAGGTCACTTTAAGAAAAACTGCCTTAAGAAGTTGAAGCTGAGTGGGAGAGATAACTCTGTTTTGATGTGTCATTGCTGTGGGAAGCTAGGGCATTTTGTGAAGCTGTGCAGGTCTCAGTATTGAAGAAAAGGGGGAGTCGAGGGCGCGGCTCTTGGGTGCTGGGCGACGGTCCCAGAGTAACGACACAATCCCAATATGAGTATGGCAGTTCTCCGTTTAATGATTATACGTACAGGATATATATAGACTCTAAGCAGAGAGCACGCTGATCACGCACCAAAGCCCGCGTTTCCATTGGTAAAGCCTTGCTGTCCACGCGTACTAGTAGCATATACGATTGGTCTATAATTTTAGATACACGGAGCGATGAGCACCCCCTCCCCTTTTCCTGTTTCTCTTATCTGTTTGTTACAACTGCCAAGTTCTTGTTTTGTTGCATTTCTGCAGCGTTCAAGGAGAGTCCAAGGTGACTCGCTCCGGGCCTAACTCTTGCTCAGAGCCTGGATTGCTCAGACTGCTCAGAAGCATGAAATCATGCCCCCTCTCACTTAACCAAGCCTCCACACAGTATAATGCTCAAGGTCAGCTGATAACAACCAGCTGCAGAGTACAGGGAAACTGGAGAAAGAACGCGGCGGGGGGAACCGTGTGCTGACACAAATGAATCTTCCCAACCAGTTCCAGGCCTATGCAGTTAACTCGCAGCCCGAACCGCAGGGAGCGCAGGACTGGTGTTTCCACGCAGGGTTAACCTGTGCAGCTGCCAAGCCTTGGACCTGTGGCAAACAGGGATAATGCTAATGCTGATTGTCAAAAGATCATTGAAGCTTTACCTGGAAAAACAGATTTGAATGCTATGATAAAGGCATGTGCAAAAGTGGGTACTGTGGAACATAAGGCTCAAGTTATGGCTGCGGCCGTACTTGGGGCTTACGTCGTCACAATTGCAGTCTCTATTCCAATTATTAGCAGGGGACACAACTTTAACAGCACCACGACACACTACTTCAGAGATACAGCAACTGATTACAGAAATAGAAAGCAGGCTACATTCCAAATTTGTACATCGTATTGATTTGAATCAGGAAATACAAATTATCACTTTGTTTGATAGGCAAATTCCGTATGCAATAATTGGTCAATGGAATTCAGAATGATCAGATTCGTTACAGAGCTATTGGCACAGATTATTCATCAAAGGACGGATGCGATGTCGGGAGCTTGTGGCCAGAGATCCCTGCATCACTAACCGTTCCTATTGCAGCTCAATATTTTGAGTGGTGTATGGCTAATAGCTTTGCTTTGCAAACAGCTATGGAGAATTTCTCGGGACAGGGTGTTTACCACTTGCCCTCCCATCCTGTTATAAAATTGAGTGTGGAACTTCCAATTGCCACAGGAGTGTGGTGCACAGACACTCCTGTGGATGGAACTACCATTTTTATGGATGGATCTGGGAACACAGGCAAGGCGGGCCTTGTCTGGTATTCTGATGGCAAGTGGGAATCTATGGTAGTACAACAAAAGGGTTCACCTCAGGCGGTAGAATTACGAGCTGTATTAAAAATATTTCAGAATTTTCCCATTCCCTTTAATTTGATTACTGATTCAGCATATGTAGCTGGCATTATAAAGCAATTGGATAGATCTGTTATAGAGCATATATGTAATCAGTGTGGTTTTGAATTGCTGCGAGCTCTGTGGCAAGAAATTCAAATCCGAACTGCATTGTTTTATGTTTTACATGTAAGAAATCATACTAATTTGCCTGGGTTTATTGCAGAAGACAATGCTCGAGTGGACTCTTTGGTTTTTCATCCTAAAACAACACTTTGTACCAGAGTGGAAGCAATAGCACAATTGCTTATCAAAGTACATAAAAGGATTACAGACATTACCGGACTAGACTCAGATGGTATCTATTTACCTATCAGAAAGGAATATCTACAGTGGTTAACAAATCAGTCAACTCTTTTTCAAATGGCCTTACAGGACTTTACTGGACAATTGTTAACACATGTGCCAAAAGATAAAAAGCTACAGTTTATTTGCAAACAGGACTGGGAAGAAAAACCTATCAGATCAGAGATACCTGTGACTGGACTAACTGTTTTTACTGATGCAGGAAAGCGATCACATTCAGCAGTTATTACCTGACAAAAGGATGGACAATGGAAACATTGTAAATTCTCAGGAATTTACTGAGGACTCATTGCAGACACTTGAATTTTTTGCGATATATCAGGTTTTTGTAAAATGGAAGGATTTACCTGTAAATATTGTAACAGACTCTCTTTATGCAGCAGGCATTGTAAACCGAATTGAAAGAGCTTTTATACGACCAATAAGAAATATGCGACTTTACACCATTTTGCTACAGTTGCATCAAGCAATAAACCTCAGAGAGGTACCTTATTTTGTCACCCACATTCGTAGTCATCAATTTGATCAAGGTTTGAGCATTGGAAATAATAAAGCAGACACACTTGTGTCCTATACGCAAATATCACCAAATTTATTTGAACAAGTACACCTATCCCATCAATTCTTTCATCAATCAGCGAAAATGTTAGCGAAACAATTTCAGCTCACCACGGCACAAGCACGTGAATTAGTTAGTGTTTGTCCTAGTTGTCAGAAAATTGGCATGGGAATTGGAATAGGGGTAAATCCTCGAGGATTGAGTGCATTGCAACTGTGGCAAATGGACGTTACTCACATTGCAGAATTTGGAAGGCTCAAATATGTTCATGTATCTGTTGATACGTTTTCACATATAATATGGGCAACAGCACAAACTGGGGAAACAGGTCGTCATGTCAAATGACATTTACTTGCTTGCTTTACAAGTCTTGGGGTTCCACAACAACTTAAGACTGATAATGGACCAGCATACTGTTCATAAATTTTTCGTCAATCTTGTCAACTATGGGGTATTACACATGTCACTGGGATTCCTCATTCGCCTACGGGTCAGGCGATTGTGGAACGTGCTCATAGTACATTGAAACAGCTTCTGCAAAAACAAAAAGGGGGAGAGGAAACTGAACCTTCTGAGAGACTTGCAAAAGCTGTTTATGTACTTAACCATTTAACTTTAGCAGGAGATAAGGAGTGACCCCCAATTGTAATACATTGGGAGGCAGTTCGACAGGGAGCAAGCTATGTGCAAAACAAAGGCAAAGTGTGGTATAGCGAACCACGTACTAACCAGTGGTTGGGACCAGGGGAACTATTACTAATGGGTCGAGGTTATGTTTCTGTCTCTACAGGCGCAGGAGTACGGTGGATTGTTTCTAAAAGGATGATTAGCCACATTATTAGAGGGAATAGTTTATATAGTTGTGATTATAATTATCATAGGGATCTGCGTGGGTTGTGTTGAGGCAATCATTGAGAATAGTATATGGAAGTAGTGAGATAATAAATCTAACTACTTCCAAAGGGGGAAATTGATACCGGATGGTTTAGCAACGGTTTAGCAAGAGTAGGCCTCAGAGTAGGCTCTAAAAGGCCTGATCTGTGTTACCTTTAAACAGAATCAGCTTTCCTGTCAGTAATTTTCCTTTCAGCTAGAATAATAGAGAATAACAGTATGTTCTGAAGTAAACTGCATGTTTTGTAGATAGAGTCTGCTTATGGGAATGTTTATAATAGGCATTATCCTACTTGTGTTACCCTGTTTGTTTGCATGTTTGCAGAAAACTGTGCAACGAATGGTCAATACAACCTTTGTGGCTCAACAACAGAGAGCAGGATTTATGGGTAACCAAGGCTGGGATTCTCTGACTGGGCTCTGCGAGACACAGGGAACCAGGTTTGAGTAAGAAACAAAAACACAGAATTAAGATTCTTGGGGAGGGGGAAGGATTCCCAGACGTAATTCCTGTCAACTACCAATCTCACATTTTACATCGCCCTCTTTATTCTTTAAATCATTTTGCCCGGGGAGATCAAGAGCGTGCCCCAGTTGAGCGACATTGGGATCCAGGGGTGCCAGAAGTGGGCCCCCCAGTCAAGGTTCGGTTCCCTGGGACAGCGGAGTGGGAAACAGGTTGGGAGCTGCTACATCACGGGAGGGGGTATGCCGCCATCAAACGGGATGATGCTATACAGTGGGTCCCTACACGCTGTTTGCGCCCTGATTTAAAACAAAATCCTAACCCGAAGTAATATGTACGCTATCTGAGCTTTATGTTTTGCAGGAGTACCTGTGGGGGAAGCCAAAACAGCACCAGCCTCGACCTTCAGACGTGAGGAGTCATGACAGTACAGAGAGTCTGGTAAAGCGGCGGGGCGCCAAGAAAGATGAGGAACGGCGACCGTTGCTGAGTGAAGCAAAAGCTTTAAACAATGCGCTTATGATTAGCGTGCTTTTGCTTTGCATCTCAGGAGTTGCAGGGGAATCTTACTGGAGAACCTGGGCTCGGGATGTTGTATCCGCCAGCTACGCTTATGCTTTGACGCAAGGCTCCAGAATCAGCGATACGCTTTACTTTGCATGACTTGAAGCATGGGGAGGGGGAAATGTAGGTAGATTAGGGTACGGCGACCGGAAAATCTCGGGCTGTAATGGAAGGTAGGTGTGGCGAAAGGAGCAGGATGTGTCATTATCGTGCGAGTTCGTACGGGACAAGACGACTATATAAGGCTGTTGCGCAGTTAAATAAACGCCATTTGTTGCATCCTCACATTGGTGTCAGTGCCCAATGGCCCTGGGGTGCGGATAGCCTCAGGCCAGCCAGCAACCGAACGGAGCTTGCTGCAGACAAGCGGCAACAACACTGTAACTTTGCCTTCACAGAAAAATAATCACAGTATACTGTCCCCACACATCTCCAACCGAAGTCATGATTCACAGGTGGCTTTTAAAAGATACACTGTGAAACTGTGATACAATACAGGCTAAAGGAGCTACCTTTATTACACTACCACAGAAAACATGAAATGATACTGTCAGTGATTTGTAGTATTTGCTTAATCTGCTAACCCTAATCAAATGAAGATGTTCAGCGTTTAAGAACTGATTAATAATGACAGCAGCTCATCATAATTAAAACAAATAACTTACAATATTTAGAAGCAACCCAGTGTTTTGTACTGTACAATCCCCCCAGGAGCACTCTGCATCAACATTTATCAGGATTTAAGTTTGTCATTTCATCATACAGCTATTCAATCAATAAACAGGTTTACAGGAAAGACAAAAAATCAGTAAGGAGAACAGTAAAATCTTCAACTAACATAAACCAGAGTTATTCAGTTCACATAAGAGAAAACAAACACTAACAGCTGAGAGATTCTGCCTTTGCATGCTCATGTATGTAACTTCACTGTAACCTCAAAACCTACTGGAAGGGAATTTGCAGTTTAAACTACAAATCACAGAAATGCTGCACCTTAATTGCTTATCCAGACACTTAGGCCAGAGACAAAAACCTCTGGACACTGCTTTAGCCACTTGTTTAGCTGCCTACCAAAGACTGTCTGCATACACCCCAGCACAGCCTGCAGAATGGGCAGTGTGCTTATACCAGAAACTTCCTTGTGTAGTCATCTAGCATAAGCCTCCTTTTCACATACAGAGATAGTTTACTTCAGGATGATGGTCCTAATACTCTCCACCTTAACCCTTTACAAATATACTTGTAGAAATTCTTATTCCTACTGTGTAGCCGTTTCAGTTTTTCATAAAGCAACTTCTCAACTACTCTTACAGCCTACCATCTTATGAAAAACTAAAATCAGCACCAAGAAATGACTGGCTAACAGGTGGGGGTTGAATGTACTAAAGACAGTCAAAAGGCATCATCAGAAGTCAAGAGTTCACGCTGGCTAGGCTATGCTATGCCGCCAGACTTTTCAATGAAGAGGCTACAGCACAGACATGATCCTTTCTGATGGCTTTGCTGCAGAAGGCAATAGCCTTCAGGAAAAGAGGAGGGCAGATAGCTGCAGTTAGAAGTTTAATTGCCTTTTAACCCCATAGCCACAGTCACAGCAGGCAATGCCGAAGATCAAGTCCATGTTTGCTACATATGTAGATTCCGCTGTACGCTTCGGGCACAGAAAACTGACTCATGACAGCACTGACTGGTTACAGATTAAGTTTCCATACCGTGACCTTTACTACAGGTATTAATCACAGTTATTGAACATCATCTTCACATTAGATTCTGAAAAACAAAAGCCATAATGAGAGGTAGGCAGAAGGAATTCACCATATTACTGACAGGCCTTGTCTTTTCTTACACAGGGAAGAAGAGCAAGAAGGGAGAAGGATGTTTTAAATACAAGTTACTTACAATAAAGTATCAGTGACAATACGAAAAAGGTATCATTTCTGTAACAACAAACTTATTTTTAACTTTTTTCCCAAAGGTCCCAGCTCTAGATGATCCACCTGGGTGCTCAAACCCTGCAGTAATACATGGGAAATATTCTCTACCAAGTGGAGACAAACATGAAAATGTCTACACCCAAGAAGTGATGACTTTACATGTGTCAGAAACAAATAAAACAATTTTCAGTATTAGTCTTCTTATTCTGCTATATTTGCAAGCTGTACTTCTTTCCCTTATTTTATCTTGCAAATAAGACATAAGCTTTTCTCTAGTGCCATTTCCATAACAAATGATCTTTACATCATAACGTTGCATTTACTACTTCACTACAGGATCAAACAAATAAAAACCTAAATGGATAAAGGTCAAAAGAGGTGGAGGTCCAGGAAACTCTTTATACATAGAGAACCTCAACTGCAGCATAAACCACAAAAAATATAATAGGGATTTTAATAAGTAATTTGCATGGAAATTGGAGGTAAAAGCGCAGACATTTTTTAAAGTTGCTACTGTGCACATTCTGACGTTAACTTCGAAAGTCCAACAAAAACTGAGGAAATATATCTGCAGATATTAACTTCATGTTTACCCTTGTCAAGAATATATTTAATATCAGAATGCTAGCTGGAGCACTTTTTCTCTTGTCAATTTTCAAGCCTCAGGTGTAGGTGAAAGCATTTTTCAAACTTGACAAGAAACGCTCACAGACCACTTCAGAAATGAACAAAAGAAAAGATCTAAGACTGCTCTGAACATGCTCTTCTGGCACATGTTCTATGAAACACTACAGAAATACCAGTCCTAAAGCTGAGACATAACTCATGAGAAAAATACTGTATTTAATGAAGCTTTACCCTCACCTCTGTCAAGTCCACATATGCTGCACTTAACTTTAGATTTATTTTTAAATGCTCATTATCCATATAATCTTTTTGCTCTCTAATACTGATATATATGGGCATAAAAATCTGCCTCCAATCCTATCCTTCTGGTACACCACTGTTTTCCTTAGAATAACAAAAGGACAAAAGAAATGAAGTCAAAGACAGTAATAGGGCAATTAGGTTCCCAAAGAGAAAGCGTGCCTTTATTTGCACAACAATACTAACTTACAGAGGAGAGGCTGCCCCACCCCGAACATGTAACTAGTGTACTACTAAAGGAATTACATTCCGGCACCATGTTTATTGTCTGCGTCTTTAGGGGCTGTGGTTAAAACCAAGTAACACTGAAGAAATCTAAAGTGAAACAGAAAAGAATGCAATCGGAACAGTGCCGTGTCATAGATCCTATATCAATTTTTTTACAGAAACCATGCAGAATACTTAAAATGGTAAAAGTAAAAAAAAATATATAGCATCGATTCTTCAGTTGGTTATTTACTTACGTATCTAAAATATTCATCAAAAGACTTCTTAAAAAGCACAATGTTAACGTAAAGTTTGGAAAGTCTGAATATAAAACATAAGCAGCAGACAGCAAGGAAAACCAGCTTCGGTGCGATCTATGTAGTCATGCTGACACTTAACCACCCTCATTACTTGACCATAACGCACACTTAGGTGGAAAAAAACCACCAATCAGTTCGAGTAACTTCAGTTCCAGTTTAGAAGAGTTGTAACTTTTCCAGCCGTGTGCAGTTTGTTGTTCCACCATTATAAAATGGGGGGGGAGGGGAGCGGGAGGGGGACACGACACAAAATTAAAAACTCCGCTTCTTTCCGCACCACGGACATTATGAAACGTGGTCGCGGGGGACACATGGCACCTGCGCCAGACGGGCGCACGCCAAGGAGCACCGGCGGGGTGTCGACCACGGGCCGCCCGCTCCCCCCGCGGCAGCGCTCTGCCGCCGCGACGCCCCGCGGCTTCGCCAGCCCTGCCGGGCGGCGCGTAGGCCTGGGCGCCGTGCCTGGGCGCCGTGCCCCGCCGCCCTCGGCGCGTACAACCAGCAGGGCCCTGTTCTCCCCCGCCGGCCTTTCTGGAAAAAGTTTTCGCCCCGGCCGACGGGCTGTAAAACGCCCCTGCCCGGAGATCCAGCCCCGCTGCCTCCTTCTCCCTTCCCTTCATGAAGCAATGGCTGCGCCGTTCCCGGCGGTGGGCCGCGCAGGGCCCCGTACCTCGACGGCGGGGGTTGCCTCAGGGCTGGGCTGGGCTGGGCCCGTCTCGCCGACGTTCCTTCCCTCCGCCACCATGTCACGCCGACCAAACATGTCTGTGCGCCTGTGTGTGGCAGCGGTGACTTCCTGATCCTCCGCCGCCGCCGCTCGCACAGGCAGAGGGACGGGAAAGGCCACCTCCCGCCGCCACCGGCGCTTGCCACCGCCTCCCCTTCCCCCGCGAAGGCCCGGGGACGGGCTCCGCCGCCCTCCTGCCCCGCCCGTGAGCCAGCCGCAGCAGCGGCCTGCTGCCTGCCCCCGCCTCCGGCAAGGGAGAGAACTTTTCCAGTTGCCGACCACCGCCGCCCCCCTCTGCCGACGGGGCAGACGAGCCGTGTCTACCTGAGCCTCCGCGTGTGTATGCATCCTCGCTCCCGCCCGGCCCCATCAAAAAAACCCATGTATTTCCGCGCACACCGGAAATAAAATGCTTTTTGCTTGGAAGGCGATTACAAAATTGCAAGCGCATGTTTTGGTGCTACTCCGCTTCAGCGACGGCTGCAAGGCAGGGGAGGGGAAAAGGAATGACTTCTGCAGCGAAAACGGCGCGGGGGGAGACAAGCTATTTTGGGAAGTAAATCGCGACACCTTTACAGCAGGAGTGACTGACTGTACAGTTAAAAACAGACTGAAAGGCAACAGGAGCAGCAGCCTGTCGGGCGAAGTCCCAGCCCCCACCTCCTCCGCCCTTCCCGGTGCGTGTAGTGCTTGTGACAGGCAGGCAGGGAGATTATCCGTATCACGGCCTCCCTGGCTCTGCCGGGTAACGCTGCTACTCTCACAGGCAAGACCGCTCTTCCACGCACCATCTTCCTCCCTCCACATGCCTCCCCACTTCCCCTTCGTCGGTCGGGTCTACGCGAGCGGGTAACACAGCGGAGAAACAACCCCCCCGCGACACATTCTCCCGCCGCTGGGACACAGTGAACTTCACCCTGCGACCCCCCGGCAGCCGCCGAAACGCAGCCCACCAGGCGGCCCGCACCCGGTGGGGCAGCAGTCGAGGCCGCCCCCGGCCCGCCGAGCTGCCCCGGCGGGGTTTGTGTGGGCCGTCGCACACTCGGGTCTATTTCTCGCCCGGAACCTATGACACGCTCGCTGGCGGCGAGAGCAAGGGGTGCCACGCGCTGGTTGTTGCTGCCGTGTGAGCCCACCGGCCGCCCCGCCGCACTCCGCCGCACGGCGTCTACAGACGCGCGGGTACGACGGCCGCCGTTCCCCCGTCCCTCCCGCGGGTGCCGCTGACTCACAAGTCAGCCACGAGCGACGCCTTGGGGGTTTTTTTCCCTCACGCCCTCCCACCTCGGAGATTTCCATCGTGATAATTCCAGACATACCGGATCAAAACTTTCTTCTCTCCACCCACTGGCGGGATATAAATATTTGGGAGAGCCGGGCGCCGCAGAAGGTGGGGAGAGGAAGCAGGTGGCACGCCGGCGCCCGGGCCGGCGGGGATGTGCTCGGGGAAGGGGAGGGAAGGTGGGCACGGTGCGTGCCGGCGCGATCGCTGACAATAAAGGACGGCGCAGGCATCCCCGTGCCAGGGACGGGGAGCGGAGCGGGGATGGACCGAGTTGTAAGTTGTATTTACCTTCCGCCCGGGAGGAGCTCCGTGCTGGATGTCGCTCCTTTCCCCCTCAGTGAGTCACCCGAGCCCGGAACCGGAGCGAGGGACTACATTACGAACATGACTTCATTGATGACAGCCATCCCCTCCTCTTCCTAAACTCCTGCCCCTCCTCCGGCCCCCTCTCGCCACCTCCCCTCACCTACGCCACCGCTCAGGAAGTGGCGTTCCCATTGGCCTGCCGGCGAGGGAGTGCCCGCCCCCACTGCGCAGAAAGAGCTGCGCTATTGGCATCAGTTAACTGTCGCTCAATGGAGTGGTTGGGGAGGAGGTGTGCAGGAGCGTGGCGTGTTGTGTGGGTGGGCGAGCGGGAGAGCGTGCGTGTGCGCGCATGCCGAGGGCCCCGCTAGTGTGCCCGCCGTGCAGCGGCGGGGCAGCCTGGGCCGTCGCTCGGGGTTCCTCCGCGCCCACTCTCCAGCTTGCATGTGCTGAAGGGAGAGAGGGTCGGGAGCGCCGCCGGTGAGGAGGCGGCGGCGGCAGGGTGCGGGAGGCGGCGGTACTCGGGGGAGTATTTGGGTGGGAGGTGAAGAAGGTGCTGGAACTTTGCTGTGCCGCAGCCCCGGCCTGCCGGGGCGAGCCCGCCGCCGCGGGGGAGGTAGGGAGGAGCCAGCCTGATGGGCGTTGGGGTCTCCTGTACCTGGCGGGGGGAGGGCGCAGGTGTGTCCCTGCCTTTAAAAAAAAAAAAAGGGGGGGGGGGGAGGCATGGAAGGCCGTTGTCATTCGTCCCGAAACTTACAGCTCGTGCCCGGTCTCCTGTGGCAGAGAGTGCCGTTGTGAGGAGAGGAGGCTGCCGAGAACGCTCCAGCTCAACCGGCCAGTCAGGCGGGGTGCCGCTCCCAATGGTTGCCGCGGGCGGTTATTTACCACAGGCCCTCTCGGGAGGCCGTGCTGCTGCTGCTGCTTGTCGCGGGTCTGGAGGCGGCTGTTAAGAGTAGTCGCCAGATACAATAAGGCTGTGTGAAGCGAGGGTGGATCCCTTGTTTCGTAGGGGTAGGAAGGGTAAATAGTGCAATTATGTTTGTTTGCTTGCATCTTTCCTTTTAGCTTTATAACAGCTGGTTTGGAAGTACACTTTTCAACTCCACGTGCTGTTGCTGTATTTTTTTCTCATGCTGTAGATCGCTTACCTGGCAGAGCTCTCGCCTTGTTTGCAGAAGCTGTACCTGTTTATGTAACAAACGACTAAGTACTTCATTAAAGTAATGGACCCACCAGTTTGAGGGGCTTTTTTGAACACCAATTGTAGAGTCAACTGTAAAAAAAAAAAAAAAAAAAATAGAGCCAAACTACCATACGTGGTGTTATATGTAATTATCTTTTTTTTATCTTGTCTCATGGGAAGTATTTGCCATTCTGAAGCTAGTGTAACTCTCTTACTGTGGATTTCACTTTGTGCTACAGAGTAAAAATGTTAAGAGGAACTTAAGGATTAAAATCAGTAGCTACTACAGATGCTCAGGTGACAGTATTCAACGTTTAACTCTGCTGTGGCCGGGTGGAGTAGTTAAGGACCTGAAGCAATGCTGGGAGCGCTGAATGCACCTTGTGGTCATTAAGCGATAGCTATTGTTTACATGGTGTTTGACTTGGGGCCTTTTTTATTGGTTGAACAGGAGCAGTAATCACCAAGTTATAATGCTCGGTATACAGTGCTAATTACTACTGTTTCTGTAGTTTTCCAAGGTGTTATTAAGCATTGACTTCATCTTATTTGTTATGTGAAGTGACTACCAAAGTGCTGAAAGGTAAGTGGGTAAGAATTAGTGCTAACTGGACAGCACTAAGTATCAAAAAAAAAAATAAATTTAAAGGCTATATTTTCTGTTCACTTTTTGTCTGTGAAAAGTATTTACTTGGAAACAAAATCAAAGAAATGGAAACATTCAAATCTGCATATACAAAATAGCCAATATCATTATGTAAAACTTTTGATCCATGAGTAATTTATAATTTTGGTTTTAGCTTTGTCTTAAACTATGAGTTACAACCTAGTGTCTTAGAGATAAAAAAGTGTAGTTAACATTCTTGGAAGATTATGCTAATGGAATTGAAAGGGGTAAAGGGATTCTTCATTTTTTTCTTTTTTTTTTTTTCTTCATACCCTACTGTATCTCTCATTAGGCAGCCTTTTTGTTTGTTTGTTTGTTTGTTTTTTGTTTATCCTCCATTCCCGAGAGTAGATCTGTGGGCCCTTTGCCTTTTCTCTCTCCGGGAGAGAAAACAAGCCTTAAATAACGGAAGAGAAGCTTCCTTGCAAGACAGCTAAACTGCTTGTTGGACTCAGCAGCACTCAAACCATTCTAAACAAGGTCAAGCCTTTGTTTTTGGTAAAAGCATACAGAGAAGAAAAAATGAATATAAAAGTAATCTTTCAGGCAAAAGAAAAAAATGTTCACTTAACTCTGGGTTAAATGCACCTATGTTTAGTTAATGGTTGTGTTTATTTTGGGAAGGCTGCAGCAGCCAATTTCATTTTGGGGCAACAAAAACTCTAGTTGAATAGGCATGTTGCTGATGTCAATCTGAAGGCTTTTTTATTTTGGTGAAGTATCATTAATCTCATTGTAACTTGTATTGAGGGAGTGGAGAACATGTTTTTTGTCAAGGCAGGCATGTTCAACTGCTGTGAAAATCTTTAATGAAACTGGTAGGATCAATAAGGGTTCACTGTATGAGTTTTGGGTGGCTGAAGCTTCATGCATAGTGAATATGCAAACGTGGAGAATAATGATGTGATAAAGGATAAATTCATTTTCTCCTGAACAATTCGTCTAGCTTAGCAAAAAGAAAAAAAAAAATGTGAGGGCCCGTAACTGAATTAATGCTTTGGATGCTGCCAACAATAGTAAAATTGCATGTAAAATTTTCAAACTAGATGAAATACCATGATGAGAAGAGGTACCATTTTGACTAGCTAGATATGTTGTTGTGGAACTAAAGCTTGTTTATGTGAGGAGTGATGCCAATATAATTAAAACTGTTTAGAAACAGATATGAGTGGAACTCTTGCAGGGGCACCTTTGTATCAAAAGATGATCATTACTATGAGGGAGTTGCAGATGTTTACAGCAACCTCACCATTACCACCTTGAGACCTCTTCTGTAACAATTTGTGGTGGTATTTCTCTGTTTGCTACCAACTCTCTGCCAGAGGTTGCAGCCACTGCAGCAGAAATGGAAGAAAGGAGTATTTTTTAGTGACTCAGCCAGTTCGTGTGCTTAGGTTAGGTGGCCAGTGAAAATGGGTTTAAGCTAGAACTTCATGCTCAAGTTTCTATATAAATAACAGAACAAAAATAATTTTTTATGTATTCAGGAAAGTCATAAGCGAGCAAACTAAGACTTGCCTTAGGGGAATGCATAACACTTTCGCTTATGCCTCCTGCTTTGGTGGATAGTGTTCACCCCAAAAAGCAAAGAGAAAAAGCATACTTGTTTGAATTTTAATCAAAGCCTTCAGAGGTGAAAATGGGGTAAAGGCAAGACACTTCAGCTTTATGGCGAGGTGAATTCATTGATATCATCAGATGGGGAAAGAAGACTGGCCTCCAGGATTTTGCTGCAGTAAGGTGGAACTCTCTCATCTTTTACACCAAGGTGGTTCATAGGTCTTGAGTAACTGTCATAGAAAAAACAGGCCCTTTTTTTTTTTTTGCTGTTAGGGATTGAAGGCAAACCCTGTCATCATGAAGTAAATCACTGAGATAAGAAACCCTAAAAAGTGTCTGCTTTGCTGGTACTCCCCACAAAAGTCTTCCCGTGCCATGCCCATTGTATACTGGGAACAGTACTTTTGCTCAAGTATGTGAATCCTAGAGGGAGGGATAGCCTTTGCTAACCCATCTATTGATCCATAGTATGTAATATTGTAAGTGTGCCTTACTCCATTGAAGTGGTGCATCTCAGCCTGATACAATTGGCAACAAAGCAATTATTAGAGCTGGTTAGAGTTTTTCCTCCTCTTATGGAATATGTAACTGTTTTCTAATTTAAAAGTAAAGTTTCTGTTCTAATACAACTTCCGTGGATGTGCTTGGTACTGGTGCACCCTCATGCATGAGGGGAAAACCCCTCAGCCTTTTTTTCTGGAGACGAATATATATTCATGGAGATGGAATATATATTCATCTGGCTGTCTTCATAGGTTTAGAAGATAGAGCCTCTTTCAAAGTAGCTTCATTTGCTCTAAACTCTCAAGGTGTGTTTGTGATGTGTTTGATGTCAAAAAGATCATATTCAGCTGAGATCTTCTCAAGGCTAAGTAGAGGGGAATAATTATCTCTTTTGTCTAAAAAGCCTTTCTGAATGCATTCCAGAATGAAGTCTGTGTGTGAGAAAGGTGGGCTGGCTTGCAGGGATGATGTGTTAGTGTTCCTATTTATTTTGTAGTCCACAAAATTCCAGAGTTTGGTTTGATGTCAAATTTTAAGGGAGAGGAGAAGCACACTGTGGTGTTGACTCTTTCTCTCCTTTTTTTTTTTTCCAGGCTGCTGTTTTGCTTTATAACCAGGTGGTCCCAGTTTTGTGTTTGTGTTTTTGCAAAAGCATTACTTTACACTTGATTTTATTGAGTTTTATCTTAATGGTTTCGGAGCTTCTTGGCAATTTCTCACCATCATTTTCAGTTCTAATCCTCTTTTCTAAGGGGCTCACCAAATCCTGCTAGCTTTGTGCAGAATCAGATTTTATAAACAAACATCACTGAAGTAATTAAAATGAATGTGGAATAGAACTTTGCCCAGAATGGATTTCTCTAGGTCTCTGGGGTGTCCTCAGTTATTAAGTATTCATTCCTGGGTGCTAACCTGTTGTAGTTCTGGCAGCCAGTTATCTTTTATATGTTTTTTGTAAGATAATCTGTTTCCTAGTTTTGGCTATTTCTGGCCTGTTAAACTGCCTGCTGGAAGTAGTCAAACAACTTTTGCTCAGTGGGGCAAACTCAGCATTCTGAACTGGTGCCAGTAGTTCTCAGAGAGTCCCTTTTGCTGTTCTTCTTGTGGTTAATGGTGTTCCTGCTGCAAACATGAATTTACCCATCTTTAAACAGTCTCCGAGTTTATCTCTGAGTACAAGAAACAGAAGTAAAATCTGTGTTGATTTGCTTATTCTAGTGTTCCCAGTATTAGACTTGTGTTAGTCACAGGGAGGGAGGGAATATCATAGAATCATAGAGTGGTTTCAGTTGGAAGTGACCTTAAAGATCATCTAGTTCCAACCCCCCTGACACAGGCAGGGACACCTTCCACTAGACCAGGTTGCTCAAAGCCTCATCCAATCTGGCCTTAAACACCACTGTAGAATTTTGATCCTATAAGCGGCAAAGGTTGTGAATATACTAGATTGAGAAAAATAATTTCTTTGTATGATTATGAAGAGAGATCATTTGTATGATCATTCGGAGAGCTTTAAACTAGATTCGAAGGGGGATGGGGTAGTAGCTGGGCTTGCACCACTGGGGCAACGCTCTAGTGTTGAGGCAGACCAGGAGGCCTCCCATCCCCCTGGGGTGAAATCGGTGTGCTCAGCTCACTCCCTGAAATGCCTGTACACCAATGCACGCAGCATGGGGAATAAACAGGAGGAGTTAGAAATCCGTGTTCAGTTGGGGGGCTACGATCTAGTGGCAGTTACAGAGACTTGGTGGGACAACTCGCATGACTGGAATGTGGTCATGGATGGCTATGTCCTGTTCAGGAAAGACAGGCCACTAAGGAGAGGTGGTGGAGTTGCTCTTTATGTGAGTGAGCAGCTAGAATGTATTGAGTTCTATCCAGGGGCGGATCAGGAGCGAGTTGAGAGTTTGTGGGTGCGAATTAAGGGGCAGGCTGGCAGGGGTGATACTGTTGTGGGTGTCTATTACAGGCCACCAGATCAGGATGAGGAGGATGATGAGGCCTTCTACAGGCAGCTGAGAGCAGTCTCTCAATTACAGGGCCTGGTTGTCATGGGGGATTTCAACTACCCTGATATTTGCTGGGAGGCCTACTCAGCCAGCCATCCTCAGTCCAGGAGGTTCCTCCAGTGCATTGATGATAACTTGCTGATGCAAATGGTGGATGAGCCAACTAGGAGAGGAGTGCTGCTGGATCTTATCCTCACTAACAAGGAGGGTCTGGTTGAAGAGGTGAAGGTTGAGGGCAGCCTTGGTTGTAGTGACCATGAGATGGTAGAGTTCAGGATCTCATGTGGCAGGAACAGAACAGCTAGGAGAATTGCAACCCTGGACTTCAGTAGGGCCAACTTTGGCCTTTTCAAGCAATTGCTAGGGGAAATCCCATGGGACAGGGTACTAGAAGGTAAGGGGGCCCAAGATAGTTGGTTAGCATTCAAGGACTGCTTCTTCCAAGCTCAAGATCAGAGCATCCCAACAAGTAGGAAGTCAAGGAAGGGTACCAGGAGACCTGCATGGTTAAACAGGGAACTGCTGGGCAAACTCAAGTGGAAGAAGAGGGTGTACAGATCATGGAAGGAGGGGCTGGCCACTTGGGAGGAATATAAGTCTGTTGTCAGAGGATGTAGGGAGGCAACTAGGAAAGCTAAGGCCTCCTTGGAATTAAACCTCTCTCTCCAGAGAGGTCAAGGACAACAGAAGGGCCTTCTTCAAATACATTGCAGGTAAAACCAACACTAGAGGCAATGTAGGCCCACTGATGAATGAGGTGGGGGCACTGGAGACAGAGGATAAAAAGAAGGCGGAGTTACTGAATGCCTTCTTTGCCTCTGTCTATACTCCTGGAGGCTGTCCTGAGGAGCCCCGCACCCCTGAGGCCCCAGAAGAAGTCAGGATAGAGGAGGAATCTGTCTTGGTAGATGAGGGCTGGGTCAGGGACCAATTAAGCAATCTGGACATCCATAAATCCATGGGCCCTGATGGGATGCACCCGCGGGTGCTGAGGGAGCTGGCGGAAGTCATTGCTAGGCCACTCTCCATCATCTTTGCTAAGTCGTGGGGAACGGGAGAGGTGCCTGAGGACTGGAGGAAAGCGAATGTCACTCCAGTCTTCAAAAAGGGCAAGAAGGAGGACCCGGGTAACTATGGACCAGTCAGCCTCACCTCCATCCCCGGAAAGGTGATGGAACAACTTGTTCTTGGTGCTGTCTCTAGGCACATCAAGGATAGGGGGATCATTAGGGGCACTCAACATGGCTTCACCAAGGGGAAGTCATGCTTAACCAACTTGATAGCCTTTTATGAGGACGTAACCCGGTGGATAGATGATGGTAAAGCTGTGGATGTGGTCTATCTCGATTTCAGTAAAGCGTTTGACACTGTCTCCCACAGCATCCTCGCAGCTAAACTGAGGAAGTGTGGTCTGGATGATCGGGTAGTGAGGTGGATTGTGAACTGGCTGAAGGAAAGAAGCCAGAGAGTGGTGGTCAATGGGACAGAGTCTAGTTGGAGGCCTGTGTCTAGTGGAGTCCTTCAAGGGTCGGTACTGGGACCAGTACTATTCAATATATTCATTAATGACTTGGATGAGGGAATAGAGTGCACTGTCAGCAAGTTCGCTGATGACACAAAACTGGGAGGAGTGGCTGACACACTGGAAGGCTGCGCAGCCATTCAGAGAGACCTGGACAGGCTGGAGAGTTGGGTGGGGAGAAATTTAATGAAATATAACAAGGGCAAGTGTAGAGTCCTGCATCTGGGCAAGAACAACCCATGTATGAGTACAAGTTGGGGGCAGACCTGTTGGAGAGCAGTGTAGGGTAAAGGGACCTGGGGGTCCTAGTGGGCAGCAGGATGAGCATGAGCCAGCAGTGTGCCCTTGTGGCCAAGAAGGCCAATGGCATCCTGGGGTGTATTAGAAGGGGTGTGGTTAGCAGGTCAAGAGAGGTTCTCCTCCCTCTCTACTCTGCCCTGGTGAGGCCGCATCTGGAATATTGTGTCCAGTTCTGGGCCCCTCAGTTCAAGAAGGACAGGGAACTGCTAGAGAGAGTCCAGCGCAGAGCCACGAAGATGATGAAGGGAGTGGAACATCTCCCTTCTGAGGAGAGGCTGAGGGAGCTGGGTCTCTTTAGCTTAGAGAAGAGGAGACTGAGGGGTGACTTCATTAATGTTTATAAATATGTAAAGGGCAAGTGTCATGAGGATGGAGCCAGGCTCTTCTCAGTGACATCCCTTGACAGAACAAGGGGCAATGGGTGCAAGCTGGAACACAGGAGTTTCCACATAAATATGAGGAAAAACTTCTTTACGGTGAGGGTAACCGAACACTGGAACAGGCTGCCCAGAGAGGTTGTGGAGTCTCCTTCTCTGGAGACATTCAAAACCCGCCTGGACATGTTCCTGTGTGATATGATCTAGGTAATCCTGCTCCAGCAGGGGGATTGGACTACATGATCTTTTGAGGTCCCTTCCAATCCCTGACATTCTGACATTCTGACATTCTGACATTCTGTGATTCTGTGATTCTGTGATTCTGTGATTCTGTGATTCTGTGATTCTGTGATTCTGTGATTCTGTGATTCTGTGATTCTGTGATTCTGTGATTCTGTGATTCTGTGATTCTGTGATTCTGTGATTCTGTGATTCTGTGATTCTGTGATTCTGTGATTCTGTGATTCTGTGATTCTGTGATTCTGTGATTCTGTGATTCTGTGATTGTTATGGTGATTCAATTTAGTCAAAGTGAAAAACAAGTATGGAGGACCATGTTGTTTCCTGATAACACTCAACTCAAGCCAGTCTACTACTCAAATGGCATATATTACAGGGTCAGTTCTAGTTTGCAGTATGAAGTTGGGTTAGGAAGGACACCTGTAGAGTCAATGAATACTGGGGCCTTTGGAAAGTCTGACTTGCACTTGAATTCTGGGTAAGTCACAGTTACATACCAGGGAAATCTTATGGCTGTTCTGTACGTCAAGAATGGCGGTCACAGAGACACAAAACCTGGGTCCTCAGATTAGTGGAATTTGCTATAGCTTGCTCTTTTCTCCTCCATGCACTTTTTTTTCCTCTAATCCATTTTTTGAGTTGTGTTCCTCTCTTTTTTTTGCTCACAAGTATTTAACTTTTCACTTCAAGGCGTCTTCCTTTTTATAGTTACTTACCTATTTTTTTTCACTTGTGTTACACTTTCTTCCAGTGTATTTGTTCCTTCATCAATGCTGTTTATGCCAGTGTTATGGATAGTGACTATAAGGTGGAATTATACTACCTAAGAAATACTCATTTAAATAAGCTGCTGCTCACCATTTGTACAAAATTTGAGAACCACTTGTGAGTACTGTCTCCACTTCTTGAAATACAGACTTGGTTTTGTTTAGGTATAAGCATGTGTAAGACAATGGAATCAAAATAAGGCTGAATTTGACCTAAATTTTCTAACTGCTGCTAACATGACTTGCATCCTTCCTAAACACAAATTTTGGCTCATATTCAACTTCATAGCACAAAAGATGGGATATCCTTGTCCTGGCAACCAGGAAAAAAATATACCACAGACGAAAACGTATCTCTGACTCTCACTCTTTGAAGAGAAAAAGTAGAGATTTTTTTCTATTTTCACAGTATTATTTTGGGATACTATTGCCTATTTCATGTGTGCTCAGGTTTGAGACTACGAAGTAGTGAATCCACAAGCAAAGCACTAGTTATATCAATATAATTCAATTTTTTTTTTCTTCAGCAGTAGAATATATTTGCAGTTTCTCATTCATGGCATCTTTTTTTGCCTAATACAATAGCAGCTACCAAATCAAATTATGAAACTTACCAGTAGCAGAATATGTTGAGATTCCCTCCTACATAAATGTGGAACTCTTGAGACAAGTCCAAGAACTTTTCATTAGCTTTCATATCTCAAAAAATGTATTTTATCAAAGATCAACCCAATGGGTATGATGATAAGGGAAAACAAAATAGTAAAATGGGGAGGGGTATGGTCAATTAAGAGAGAATTGTTTCAGTATTTTGTTAAATATTTTCTTCAGCATGCAAGGGCAGCTTTGTTATGTGTACCATTTGTTATCTGAAGTAGTTTTTTGGGTCATAAAGAGTCTTAAATGCCCTGAAAGTACTTGAAAAGTATTCTTAGAAGATATTGAGGAGAGAGATGCCACAGAATCTTAATGTACTAGTATCCGTAAGAAAGTACGTAAGTTTAAAACCTCAGAATTCATTTTTTCAGGATAAAAGATGAAAGTATCAAGGAAAATAGACCATCGGGTGACTGTAAGTTTGTACTGGAGAGGCATTTGTCCAGCAGGGATTTAACTCTAGTGCACTTGCTAATTTCAGTAAATAAAGGGATGCATTTAAATGGATCGTCTCTGGTTAGAAGCTTTCAAAAGCAGAGTGATTCCACTCCGGGGAAGCTGATGAGCTTGATAAACTTACACTCCTTAGTTACAAAGAGCCTGATATTAATATCTTGGAGGATGAAACTGGGTAGATATGTCATTATTATTCTGACAATAATGCCCATAATTTTGTTAATTGCTTTTATTGGCCCTTTGTGTTTACCTCCTGTTCAGCAGGACAAATGGATTTTTCTAGGGATGTCAGAGTCACAATCCTCTGCCTCAGTATTGCCTACAACCATTCTGATATGTTCTCACAGTAACATTGACTATGGCTGTGCACCTTTTGCCCCTGACTGCCGTCTGCCTTCTCACTGGACCCAGTGCTGTGAACAAATCATCAGGCAGAGGATGCTTGCTGTCTGGGTGCTTGTGGAAGCCACTAAGATTTTCATGAAAAATTATGCCTGGATGTGTCTGCTGAAGTTTCAGTTCATGTGTGGTAGCAGCATTTAATGCTGTATGTTACTATGTGTGGTATACAGACTGGTGAGCAGCACAGATGCATGATTGTATTAAACTTGCTCAGAAGCCTTTCAAAAAGCACCGAGAATCTGCATTTTGCTGGTGAACTTCTGAACCTCTGCTAAGACTGGATGCATTAAGAATAATTAGCAAGGAAGAAAACAAATTTGTGAGTGGGTAGATGCAAGCAGTCTAAGATAGAAGTGTGATAAGACAACTATCCCCACAGTAACCAAATAAGGTCTCATTTAAAAGATAACTGGAAACCAGTACTGGACTGTTGTATAAGGGAGCCCAAAGAACGAGGAAACAAATACAGTCAGTTACAAAAAAATATGCTAATATAGCCCTACTTGTAAGGGATGTAATGACAAAATAAAGCAAGCTAGCACCAGTATAATTGGAGATGCAGTTGTGTAAGGCCTGAAACAGGTATGAAAGACATGGAAATCTCCAGAAATCTCTTGCAAAGCAGTCGTTAACCTGCACCACACTAAAACAGCTATTTTGTTTGTACTTAGAAGAGTGGTGCATTATTGTTAATTAATAAACTGGGATTTAAGATCATAACTTTCTCTTGTTGGGAGGCGGAGTGAAAAAAGGTTCTTGCAACAGCAAAAATTGAAGTTATGATTAGCGCTATGTCTCTCTTCCTCTTTCACCTTTTCTTCCCATATCCTTCCCACGACAGCCAGCCACTGTCCTACATATGAGGCTGCTGAGAAGGGACTAAGCTTGCTACTTCTGTAATTGCATAGGATAGCCAGGAGAAGAAAAGGACTTGCTACTTTTGTTGCTCGCATTTGTTTCTGCTGCTGCCGTGCGTACCTCAACTCTTTCCTCAGAAGCCAAGGTTATGCAGGTAGGAAGTAAAACTGGCTCTTCAGGTTGTATAGGCTGCTGAAGCAACATTATCACTATCTTAGCCCAGACAAGGTAGGTAGTCTGCTATTCTAAGTTGCTGCCTACTTTGACTGGGCCAAAAGCTAGTCCTTTTGACTTGCAAGACTCCTAACAGGCTGCATTTTAGAACCTAGGAAAGAGCTAAATTCAGAGTAACTCAAATAGAGAATGCACAACCATGGCTGCTTCTGAAGCTGCTACACCAAGGACTTTCCCAGAGAGCCCCTGAGAGCAAAGGTGTGGCATAAATCCTTACACAGGACAGATTCAAACTGGAAGGTTAACCCTAAATGTACCAGCAGCATGTTAGATTCTGAAACCATCCCAAAAGTTAAATAGAAATTGCCCACTTTGAAAACCAGTTGGCTGGTTGGACAGACTTCTAGCTATGCATGTTACCTGGCAAGCTGGCCTGCACAGCAGGCCTGTAAACCTGTGTTTGTCACCACATGGAGAATTTTGGAAGAAAGGGATTGGACCCTATGCATGAGTAGGGGTAATAGCAGCAAGATCTCACTTCAGCCCATGGGCAACTTGACAGTAAAGTTGTTATCAAAAACTCATGGACTGTTGAGGAACAACAACTGGGGACAGTGGGTCTTACTGTTATGGAGTCAGAACCTACAGAGAGTAAGGGTCTGGTACTGTATTGCTCTGCCAAATCTAGAGATGAGGCTCCATTATTAGCATCGTTAATATACCATAGCTATTCACTGGTCCGTGACCTGTCATCCACCAAACTATTTTGGCCATTACAAAGAATGAAGGATCCCAGTAGAGAATGTTGCTCCTTCTAGATACCCATTCTTTCCTGTACCTAATTCCTGTGTTCTCTCTCCCCCCCGCCCCAGTAAATCTGCCTTCAGATGTGCAGATGTTCATGAAACCTGTTAGCTTGCTTCTGTGTTCCTAGCTGGTATGCGTGGTCTGTCTGGAAGAAAAATGGATTTTTGTTTATTTGAGGGAGGAGCAGAGGAAAGGCAGTGAGGATCAGAGGAAGCATAAGAGGAGGTAAGAATGAGAGAGAAGCCATAATGGGAATGGAAAAAAAAAAAAAGCAGAGTTAAAACTAATCAATGGAAAGAAATTCAGGCCAAGGAAAGTGAAGTGGAGGTTCCTGGCAGCTGATGGGAAGCACATTTGACTGAGCCAGTTCTTTTGCATCCTCATGGCTGCTACAGATTTTGCTGGTAGCTGGTGTATAACTTCAAAACTAATTTCTATGCATTGTTTCATCTGATAGGTGCTTTTGGAACATCTTGCATAAGCGACTTCATAGGGAAATAGTTATGATTGTAGTTGGTTAGAGCATGATCTCGGGGATGAAGTAGACTGGTAGAGATTGTAAACAAGTAACCCTTTTAACATGCTACCTTGGCTCACGTACACTTCGTTATTTTCTGTTAGAGTTAAAGCAACGGTAACTAATTTAAGGGAGAAGTAGCTCAATGCTGCTGCAGTTGTGGAGAGATTCCTGCTGAACTGAGGAGGAAGAAAGCCAGCCTTTGGAGAAGACCTCAAATTCCAGTCATTACAAAAGTGCCATTTTCCAGGCAGGATTATTCAACCTGTAGGTGGATTGTTTCTTTTACATTGTTGGGTAATTTTACTCAATAAATGTTCTTGCTATTAGCAGGCACTGGCAAGTAGAAAATTTGTTGTGAAAAGGACTGTGATAGTTACCATAAGCCCTACAAGGGACCAGTACAACCCACAGATCAGTCAGGAAAGGAGGTCTGCAGCTGTATTGGGTTTTGTGTCTAACGACCAGGCTTTGATAGAGACCCTCTGGAAAAACAAAGCATTGATTTCAAGAATTGGCAAAGATGTTAGTGCAGATGAGACTTGAAATGTCATGGGTGGAAACTTTCCTACTTTGTTTCTGAAGTACACATGTGATCTGGGTTTGTCCCTCTTTGGAAATTATTTCCATGGCATATGGAGCCATGTTGATACATGATGGTAGAATTTCTGGCTCAGCATGCCATGGTGGTGAATTTTCTTCCCCAGTGTTTTCTTATGTGTGTATAGGTACTGTGGAGAATAATATTCTCATGTTGCAAACATAATTTGGTCAAGCACCCAAATTCTTACAAGACAGACAATCCCCACTTTGAAAGCACAAAGGCAGCATGCAATTTCCCTGAAAAAAAGAATAAACTAGTGGCAGAGATATGGACAGCACACAGAGGTCAACTCTTTATCCATGATCTAACTGGTAGAAATGCTGAATCTTTGTTGACATGGTAAATTTCCCCTTGCAGCTCAATAAATTGCATTAATTACTTGGTGGGAAGAAAAGAGATGTAGGCATTCTGTGAAACAACCACTGTCAACAAGAATTATGACAGGTAGGTTTAAAAATGTGTGGGTTTAAATTTGGTTTCCATTTAGTAAAAAATTCTTTAAAAAACAAACCTTCCAATAATAGTGAAAATAAATACTGACTTATCTTTATAACAACTTCCTGAGTAACTTCATAGGGTGGAAATGTTTGTAGGAGGATGTACTTCGATTTCAAATACAAGCAGGGCTTTGTAAACATGTTCAAATCACTGTGCACATAGCAGCTTTGTGCCTAGAACCTACTCTAGATAAGTTACACATAAATGGGGTACAAACCTCATGGTACAGTTACAGTGTTAAGCAATTAACATCTTTAAAGGTTTAAGATACTCTGCAGTTTTCTTTCCTATCCCATAGAAATTCTGCTATCCATCTGATCATAGATTTTTGCATTACGAAGTTATTTCAGTGCCATCTCCAAAAAAGCACATTAAAATCCTCTGCTCTATTGAGCTGTGCTGGTTTTGCCTTGCAGCTGGATTGTTGATTGGGTAAGTCTGTGACTACATCCATATCCAGAAGAGCCTTTCCTTGTTTTTAATTGGTACAGCTCACCATGACTCACAATCCACTGTCTTCAAGATCCACCACCCACAACTGCTTTTTGCCCAAATTTAAGACTGGAAAGAAGGGACCAAATACTGTCTGAGTCACTTCTGTTGTGTGCCAACAAGTTGCTTGTCTGCTGATTGGCCACCTGCTTTTGATCTGGATCATATCATACCAGAGAGCTGCTCCAGCTGGCTGGAGATTGGGGAATGTGAGCTGTAGTCAAGGATACCTGCAAAGCACTGAAAGCTGCAGCGAAGAGTCTTTGAAGAGAAGCACAGGGAAAGGCAAATTAGAGGGAAGGCAAGGGAAAAATAGAGGCAAGGAGCCAATTTCTGATCTCAGCATTGCTGATGTCACCAGTGAGATTCTGGTCCACAGAGTGCTGGGGAAAGAAGAATAGAAACAGGTCAGAGGGAAAGGTGACAGAGAAGCAGAGGTGACAGGGGATAATTAATCATGTCTCAACTGTAATCTTAATGACTACTATGCTTTAACACTTGTAATGCCTCTTACTCAACGAAGAGAACAAAAATTAATAAAATCTCTCCAAGAGGCTGGCTTGTCTGTCATAGCAGCTCCAGCAGTGGTTTTTGCTGGTGGCACACTCAGCTGTAGATCCATCTGAAGAGCAATGTGCAGAGACCTAATGAAGAAAAAAAGGTTTAAATCTCTTTATGTTTCAGGTGAAATGCTATAGTAACAAACTTCCTTATACTTAAGATCTACTTCCTTGTGATGTTCTACACATTTCCTAGGTTGCTTCATTTGCTAGTACTCTAAAGCTAGGTGAATACCAACAAGCTTTTTTTTTCTTTTTCAATTTTTCAAAGCTTCAACTATGCTTTAGAACACATTCTCCTCAAAAAAAAAAAAAAAAAAAAAAAATCCAACAAACCTGCCAAAAACTGACCTTCCTGAAATATTTTCTTTTGAAAATGCTCGTATGTTGGAACTCTATTGGCAAGTCAAAATAGAAGAGAATACATGTTATGTTTGGTGCAAGGATTTTTTTAGTTATTTCACTAAACTATTTGTTCTGAAAGTAGTTTTTCATCTTCTAAAATAAAGAACAAAAACTATGCATGAAGAACCCCTCATCTGCTTCCAAATATTCTTCAAGCTAAAAAAAAAATATTTTTAATGAATTATTTGCCTATAATGACTTCATTCCAAATTCTTTCATTTTGCAAACATTTGCCCCAGCAAATTTTTTTGTGTCTGTTGACCTGCAGTCATAAAACTAAGACAGAGCCAATAGCCAGTTTCATGTGTCTAGGGAGAGCTATGGCTAATGTGAGTCAATATTACAAATACATTTTCGTTACTCCCTTTTACTAAAGAGAACATAATTCCCTAAAATAAGGCTTTGGAATTATTTGTCCATTATTTGAATAGCAGTATGATTTTCAGAAGTGCTGTGTCTGAGTAGTCCTACTGAACTGAGGAAAAGGAGGCATTGTCTCCTATTCCTGTTGTGCAGATACTTGGAGACCTGATATAGCAACAAGATAGGCTATGTTGTTTTTCTGACCATTGCATTAGAAAGTGCAGTAGTTTTTGCTGGATATTTTTTTGAGTGTGAATTTAAAGGAGCTTGTCTTTGACTTGAAGCTGACAAACTTTGTCAAGGTTGAAAAATAACCTCCCACAAAAAAAAAAGCAAAGAAAATTCTGCTTCCCATTAGTGATAGTCTTAGACATAACTAAAACAGGTACTGCATATTAAAATCACAGGCCTACCCCTGCCCTGAGAAACAAAACTGTCATCTGAGGTCAACAGCTTATATTTAAGAGATACTTGAAATTCTCATTTCCAGATATTTCTGTTGCAGTTTGAATTCTCTTATCCTAGACTACACCGACCACCCAAATTTGCAAGTGGAAGTAGTCTTACAGCCTCAGACTCGAGCCCATGTAGAACTGCTGCTCACGCAGGACAGTCCTCATGATTTCAGTAGGATTGCTTGCAGTGTGTAACACTTGTTATGTTTACAGATTTCTAGCCTGGAGCCTAAATGAAGCAGATGTATGATTAGAGAATTAACTCATCTGACTGAGCATTTTAAAAACTCATTTGAATACGTAGCGTATAACTCTGCATATAACACACAGACCCTGGTTTTTAATACTGCTGGACGAGGTCTTTCTCTCCTAAATTGCAAGAAGCTTCAGTAGGGATAGATCTATTAAGAAAATTCCTTAAGGGAGTCAACAGGGTTGTAGGTTTCTCTGTAATGGAAGTCAAATCATGTTATTCAGTAAATATTTATGTGTAAGTTTAGGAAATACCTGTAGACTTTTGCAACTCAGTTCCAAAACTGAAGAAATTTTAGAATGTGAGATGTCTTGCTGTAGTAAGTTTACAAAATATCTTAATGCTATTATATTGGAAAAATAAATATAATTGTGCTTTGCTTTTCACTACTGTGCTTATGTTTCTTCACTAGAAATAAATTTAGTTTCCCTTTACAGCAGCTGGAGCTGAGTTACGCTCCATGTCTTCATGGTATAACTTGTCTAATAACTCATCCAAATTTAACCGTTAGGGATAGAAATTTGCACTGAGCTGCTAGTATAAACTCCAGTGTGCCATACATGCAGCCAGTCAACTTCTTACCAAGACAGCTTCTTTACGAGTCCACTGATGATGGGCCTCTCCACAGCAATCCTCCTTGGAAGAGTGATCTGCTCTTTGTTGTATGCTCACTAGGGAACATGGGTGAAACCCAAGATGTGATTTTAAAGGTCCCTTCAAGCTTGATTGGCTTTTCTTCATCATGTCTTAAACAAAATGTCTATTCATTGCCAAGAGAGCATTCTCCATTTTGCTGGGATAATGTGTCATGGGATGATCATATGCAGCACACCTCATTGCTTCCCTCTCAGCAGTTCATCCTCTCCTGTCTTGCAGTACTCATAGCTGCTAGCTTGGAAGCAAAGCCTATTCTGCACCAAGTTTCCCCAAAACAGGTTCCTCTTCAGCTGATTCCAAATAAAAATAATCATCTTTCAAAGCTGAGTCTACAGTTTCACCCATAAATTGGCAGCATTTATTAATACAAAAGAATGCTTAAGAAGATGTATATTAATGACATATGGCCATAATTCTCAAATGGTCTGGTTTCGGACAAGTGCTTTGAGAAATACTCTTCAGTCTCTTATTAACGTCCCTTTTATATGCTGCTCATTTGAGAAGATTGCCCTGATATGCAGATTGCAGCCAGGAATAATGAGGACATATAAGGAGCTGTTAGGAAAAAATTGCTTAAAAAATGTTTTTCTCTAAGGCTAAAATTCTATTTAACCTGTTAGACAAAATGGAATTTAGCACCATCCAAACAACTATTTTTCTGCCAGCAATGCCTGCTGTTCTCCAAAAGGGCAGTCCTGTTCATAGTATTCTCCTTTCATTCATCTGCTTGTACAGTATTCTCTTGCATTTCCTCTAAGAATATGAGTAAAGAAATTGATACTTCAGACCCATCTTTCTTGCTCATACTAGTGACAGGAAAGACATGATCCTCTCCCCAAGCAAGCACATTCTTTATGCTAGGTTACAAACCACTGTCAGACAACACATGGGAAATTGCTTGGGAAAATTCCCATGATTTCTTGGTAAAGTTATGGAAATGCCGCTTGTTTCTCATTCTTTTATAGATCAGGTTGATGTAAAAAGCAGTCTCTGTATAGCTTGAATCAAAGCACAATATTCTTTTAAGTTGCCCAGATGCTATACAATCTTAGGAGCTGCACTTATGTAACATGATGTAGGAATTGATGACAGTCTTGTTATGATGTTAATAACAACATTAGCACAAAATAATCAATTCTAAGTGTCATTTATTCTTTCTGGCATGTTAAAATTATTTGATTCATTGGTAGTTCTTCAGTCCAGTCACTTAGCCATTCCTGTAACTGCCTGTAGTTCAGACAGTCTAGGTAATGTCCTGCAAATACTGGAAATACTTCCTGTTTAGCAGAAGTGCTAAAGTCTGTCTGTTTTAATCTTCACCATGGTTTGAAATAAGAAAAACAGCAAGGCATGCTTTAAATGCAACCAGAAAGTCAGAGATGCGTCTGATATCTAGCAGGTGCTCATATAGCTTTTTGAACCCTCCAGGAACTGGGTTTATATATTAAATATTCATAGCTGAGCTACAAACCCTTTTGTATTTCTGGTTTCTTCACCTTATGACAGGTTTGATTGCAGGCAGAAGTTATCCCTTTAGACTGCCTTAGAGTTTTGGTGGTCCAGCATATTCTGTGTATCCTTGAAGTGGTGTAAGGTGGTGTACTGATAAAATAAGGCTACTGCAGTTTTCCCACAATGACTTGAAAGTAGTTCTTTAATGTAAATAACTGTAATACTTCACAGCTGGTTGAAGCGGTTTGCCCATAACAGGTTCACGTTTTGTCCGAAACTGTAACTCCATTTTCCTCAAAAGTTGTATTTGCACTTCTGTAAAAGGAATTATTGTGTGTTTCTCAAAGCTTGAAGATAGTTTTAGAAAAAAAATAATTCAGTTTCCAGATATAACTACACCTCCAAATATAATCAGAATGTGATCTATCCTATTTTACCCTAATCTCAGCCATTTCTTAGCATTTTTCCCATAACATTTTTCTAAGCATTGTGAATGAAGGGAAGAACCGAATATGCCTAAAATAATAGGTTTTGATCCACTATGTCATTTAGCTTTTTCTAATACACCTGCCTTTGCACAGGAAAGGGAATTTTTTATAGCTGTCCACTTTTTTTTTCCTGTTTAAGCTCTATGAATGGAGACGTAATATGGTATGACTATAGCAAAGAACACTGATTTACACAAGACTTTGAGTATTAATGACAGTGAGCAGAATCTGTTCAGCAGAAATCTCTGAAAAAAGACAACAAAGTCATTTTATGAGTGAGACTACTACTCCCACAGTTTCAACCACCAGAAGTACTGCTCTGTAAGTTAGTATCTTTTCTGAGAGATTCACAGACCTTACTTAGTTTGGCATTCCTAGGTTTGAAAATGAGTATGAAAGAGAATCCAAAAAACCCTAACAATTCTTACCTCTGATAGGATATTATAAAATGAGCACTTTGTGTCCAAGTAGTACAGTTGGTGAATGACGATGTGCTACTCAGCCCAGACCATTGTTATCTTTTAATTAAATAACAGCAGAATGCATACTGAGTCAAGAGTCAGTCTTTCATTTTGCCCTTCTTGAAACATCCATTGAAACATATCCATTGTTTATAGATATAAAGTATGCAATATATTTTTTTCCATGAATATGTTGACACCTGTATTTCCTTGGCCACTACATCTTACTTTAAGATAAGCTCTGTACTCCAAGAAGAAGGAAACAGATCTTTCTTTCATCATTTTTCCTTCTCATTAGAAAAAGCAAAGAACAGAATTTAGTTTAAGGTTTCAGGTTCACAATGCTGCACGAAGATGCTGACAGTAAGTGTCTGAGTGCTTCAGCGCCAAGGCTTGCTTAAGTACAATGCAGAGATGTAATAGAGTTTATAAAATATATTCCCAATACTGAAGAACCCTGAAGGCCAGAGCATGAAAAACTATCTGGAGATAAAAGAAAGGAACCATCTAACAGGGCCCATTCTCTTTTGTGAAAAAGTTATTGAATGAGTGACCATGTGCTCAACAATAGACAATGCCTAAATAAATAAGGCCAGCTTCCTAATACTGATGATCAAGGTCAACATTTTTAAAAGTGCAAACTATTAGCCATGGAAATATGGGGCCCAATCTTACAATCTTTCTCACAGGGAAAGTTTTCTTGGCTACACTAACAGTGCTCACCAGACTAAACATACTGAGACCAAATTTTGCTTTCATACTGACTTTATGCACAGCAGTTTTATCACCACTGACTGGCTAACATCGTTGGATTTTGCTTTAGCTGTAGCTGTGGAGGATGCTGGAATTCAGTCATATTGGTGTCTGCTTTTGAAAAACAGAGCGGTGGGAGAAAGGGAGTCTTGTTGCCTAAAAAGCAGAAACATCTGCTGGAGTTATTAACAGAGTTATTAACAGTTATTTTGGCTGAGTTCAGCAGCAGGGCACCTCGTGGTTGATAGATTCTTCCCCCAGCAGTTTAAAACAATGTAGTTAAAGCAAATTTCTCCTTTCCAGAGAAGCAACATAATGAGGCAAAAGCTACTTTTAAAAATGGGGTACCTATGCTGCTACTTACCAGTGATAATAATCCTCAGACTTACTTGCAGCTGCATGGCTAACCAGGATTTTTACAGCTCCAGTTACATTGTTTATAATGTTTCCATAAGTGATCCATTCATAGATGCTGACAAATCTTTCAAGTGGCTGGTTTCACCTTCTTCAGCCACCAGGGAGATACTTGGGCTTAGAAGCACAGTTTCTTTAGAAGGTCTGGGAGAAAATTCAAAGCTGACTAGAACTCAGATGTTCCCATTTTCACTGATGTTTAGGGTTTGCCTCCTGCAGAGCGATTTAAATTGAGCTGGCAAACTGTGTGGATGAAAACAGGCAGACTTTCATCTTATTTCCATTGTTTATGATGAATTGGGTGGTGCTTGGAGGTAGATACATGTACAAACAAGCTCTAAGGTAAAATACTGGCAAGTCTGCAAGTGCTGAAAATTGGGCGTGCCTCATGCTGAAGTGCTTCCTCAACAGGGAAAAATAATCCTTGTAGATGCTCATCTCAGAGATGTTACACAAGATGTCTAAGTTTTTTGAAAGGAGAAGTGATACAAGTGCTGGACTTGTTATGCTTTCTCTAAAGATTAGCCTGTACCCAATGAAAATTAAATGAAATGTGTTAACTTGCACTTTCAATTGAGAAAATAGGTTCTTTAGGCTGAGTTAATTGAAACATGTTAGCTAAATGTAGCTGAAGCCCAGCCATTTCTCCTTCCCTAGAAGTTCTTCACCACTGCTGGGGTGATTTTTTCCAGAGTCCTCAGGTTTACAAGAGGTTCTTTTTCTTGTAATATTGAAAAGTGAGAATTTTGCTTCATGTACTGTTCAATATTTTCCATTGCAAACTTTCCTTATAGAAAGTATATCCAACTTACAGTGTGTCTCTGATCATGTGACATAGGATAACTCTGTGTGCTACACCTTGTTTTGTGTGCTGAACAGGAATTTCATTAACTTTTGCAAATATTTAACCATAGTATTAATTTTGTTCCATAGTAAAATTTCACTGATGCGTTGGGATAAATATGATATTAACTAGCATTTTTGCCCTTTCCCTTTAGTTTTTATAAAATAAGCAAGTGTTGCCCTTGTTTTGCAGGTTGGCAGTCAGGACGGAATAGCTAAGTCTCTTAATGTGGAAAAGTTTAGGCACCTAGAAACTAAATGAACGCCTGCAATTTGTGAGGGTAACAGAACCACAGTCACTGAGGCTAGTGGGCACTTCTAGCAGAGTCAAGTACAGCAGGTTGCTCAGGGCTGTGTCTGGTTGGTTTTGAGTATCTTTGAGGATGGAGACTATGCATCATCTCTGGACAACCTGTTGCAGTGTTTGATCACCCTTCTCATGGTTAAATGGAATGGCTTTTATTTTGCTTTGTGCCCACTACCTCTTCTCCCTTCACTGGATATTAATGAGGAGAGTCTGACTCCATCTCTATTCTCTCCCATTGGGTATTTATGCACATTTATAAGACCCTGCCAAACCCTCTCTTCTCCAGGCAGAACAGTCCCAGCTCTCTCAGCCTCTCTTTCTATGAAAGATGCTCCAGTCCCTTCATCACATTTGTGGCTGTTGTTAGACTCACTCCAGAATGTTCATGGTGGCCTGGACTTGGACCCAGCATCTGCATGTGCGTCACCAGTGCTGAGCAGGTAGGAAGGATCACATCCTTTGACCTGTTGGCAATGCTCTTCCTAATGCAACCCAAGGTACCATTGGCCTTTTTTTCTACAAGGGCACATTGCTGGTTGTCACGGTTTAAAGCTGGGCTGGCTATTAAACTTGCGGCAGATGCCCTCTGTTATCCCCCTCCCTCCCCCCAGAGGGAAAGGGAAAGGGAAAAGGGAGAGAGAGATCTGGGTTGGAAAATTAAAACAGTTTTAATAAACTATAATAATGAAAAAAAAGTATAATAACAATAATAGAAATAATCAAATATATACAAATATATATACAAAACCAAGATTGAGCTCCCCTGAAGTCAGCCACGTCACCACCGGCACTGCAGGGCAGGCTCCGGGAAGGCCCAGGCTGGGCCTAGCGACGGTCGAGAGCTGGATTCAGGGATGCACGGATCGGGATCGGGGACAGCAGGAAAACAGACGGAGTCCTCCTTGGACACCGGCCATAGCAGAAAGAGAGCGAGACCCTCGTGATCCCCCTGCTTTATACTGAGAATGACGTGTATGGGATGGAATACCTTCGTTGGTCAATTTTGGGTCACCTGCCCTGTCCGCTCCCCCCTGCAGCTGCGACCCCCCTTCGGCTCTTCACTCGTAAGCAGTGAGGAATTCAGCAGTGACCTTGGTTTCTCTCAAGAATAAGTACAGCAAGAGCCTTTCTGCACAACATCCCTACCGGTGCCTCAGTGATAACTACAAACTTCGAGCGTTATCAGTCCTGGAAGCAGACACTGTCTGCAAAACCATGCAGTTAGTTTCAGAAAGTGCAGTTACTTAGAGGAGACTTAGCTGAAAGCAAAAATCACCGAAAGGAAAATCGGCCTGGTTTAGGCCAAACCAGGACATTCCACCCCTTATTCCATACCATTCATGTCATACTCAAATCACCACTAACTTTTCATTTTAAAATATATACAGATAACATTAGTTTATGTTTCATCTCTATACAAAAAAAAAAAGTTCATCAAGTTCATTTAGTTCAGGATTGTGGGTTTCCATCTGGCTAGGAGTCTTCCAGGGTAGAAGAGATCGTATGAGCTTTGTCACAGTTCGTGCCCACGGGTCGCAGGTTAAAGATGTCAGTCTCGAGGAGGTTACTGGATGCCACTTGCAGCTAGCTCCAGTCTCATCACCACTGCTTCAACCTGAAAGACACTTATGAACACTGTTAGTATTATGCAGCAATTAACATCATGCAGTTCAGAATTAAGTATTCTCACCCAAGATCAAATCACCTTCAGGGACACATCGGACTCCACCATCCTGCAACATCACCCACCAAGTACATCCAGGTCCTTGAGCAAAAGCAATCCCATGAACGGGTTTACCTTTGCCTGTAGCAGGAAAAACCCAAACAGTTTTTCCCAACAGATTCCTTTCATGCACCACAGGGACTTTATCCCCTTCTACTGTATGTAGAAGGTCTGACTGAGCAGGGCCAGCTCGGTTGATAGATCCTCTGGTGTTAACTAGTCAGGTAGCTTGTGCCAAATGCTTATCCCAGTTTTTAAAGGTTCCACCCCCCATTGCTTTTAGGGTAGTTTTTAACAGCCCATTATACCGTTCAACTTTCCCAGATGCTGGTGCATGATAGGGGATGTGATATACCCATTCGATGCCATGCTCTTTGGCCCAGTTGTCTATGAGACTGTTTTTGAAATGAGTACCATTGTCTGACTCAATTCTCTCTGGTGTGCCATGTCGCCACAAGATTTGCTTTTCAAGGCCCAGAATAGTGTTCCAGGCAGTGGCATGGGGCACAGGGTATGTTTCCAACCATCCGGTGGTCGCCTCCACCATGGTAAGCACATAACGTTTACCCTGGCGGGTTTGAGGGAGTGTGATATAGTCAATTTGCCAGGCCTCCCCATATTTATATTTCAACCACCGTCCCCCATACCACAAAGGTTTTAACCGTTTGGCTTGCTTAATTGCGGCGCATGTTTCACAATCATGGATAACCTGTGCAATAGAGTCCATAGTTAAGTCCACCCCTCGGTCACGAGCCCATCTGTATGTTGCATCTCTCCCTTGATGACCTGAAGTGTCATGAGCCCACCGAGCTAAAAATAGTCCACCTTTATGTTCCCAGTCCAAATCTATTTGGAACACTTTAGCAGCCTGATCTGCTTGTTGGTTGTTTAGATGTTCCTCAGTTGCCCGACTTTTAGGTACGTGAGCATATACATGACGTACCTTCACGACTAGTTTCTCTAGCCGAGCAGCAATATCTTGCCACAGTTCAACAGGCCAAATAGGTTTACCTTTACGCTGCCAGTTGCTTCGCTTCCACTGTTTTAACCACCCCCACAAGGCATTTGCCACCATCCATGAGTCAGTATAAAGATACAGCCTTGGCCACTTTTCTCGTTCAGCAATGTCTAAAGCCAGCTGGATGGCTTTTACCTCTGTGAATTGACTTGATTCACCTTGTCCTTCTGTGGCTTCTGTGACTCGTCGTATAGGACTCCATACAGCAGCTTTCCACTTCCGATGCTTTCCTACAGGACGACAGGATCCATCGGTGAACAGGGCATACTGGTTTTCATCCTCTGGTAGTTCATTATAAGGTGGGGCTTCTTCAGCACGTGTCACCTCCTTTTCTGGTGGCATTCCGAAGTCTTTGCCTTCTGGCCAGTCCATAATCACTTCTAAGATTCGTGGGTGATTAGGGTTTCCTGTTCGAGCCCTCTGCGTAATTAATGCAATCCATTTACTCCATGTAGCATCAGTTGCATGATGAGTAGTAGGAACCTTACCCTTGAACATCCAGCCTAGTACTGGTAATCGGGGTGCCAGGAGAAGCTGTGCTTCAGTACCAATTACCTCTGAGGCAGCTCTAACTCCTTCATATGCTGCCAGTATCTCTTTTTCAGTTGGGGTGTAATTGGCCTCGGAGCCCTTGTATCCTCGACTCCAAAATCCTAGGGGTCGACCTCGAGTCTCCCCTGGCACTTTCTGCCAGAGGCTCCAGGTAGGACCATTGTCCCCAGCTGAGGTGAAGAGCACATTTTTAACATCTTGTCCCATACGGACTGGTCCAAGGGCTACTGCATGCACAATCTCTTGTTTAATCTGTTCAAAAGCCTGTCGTTGTTCAGGGCCCCACTGAAAATCATTCTTCTTTCTGGTCACTTGATAAAGAGGGCGTACAATCTGGCTGTAATCTGGAATATGCATTCTCCAGAAACCCACAACGCCTAAGAAGGCTTGTGTTTCCTTTTTGTTAGTTGGTGGGGACATAGTTGTTATTTTGTTGATCACCTCTATCGGGATCTGGTGACGCCCATCTTGCCATTTAATCCCTAAAAACTGGATCTCCTGGGCAGGCCCCTTGACCTTGCCCCTTTTTATGGCAAAACCAGCTTGCAGAAGAATTTGAATTATTTTCTCCCCTTTGTCAAAAACTTCTGCTGCTGTATCACCCCATACAATGATGTCATCAATATATTGCAAATGTTCTGGAGCTCCACCCTCTTCTAGTGCAGTCTGGATCAGTCCGTGGCAAATAGTAGGACTGTGTTTCCACCCCTGGGGCAGTCGATTCCAGGTGTACTGGATACCTCTCCAGGTAAAAGCAAACTGTGGCCTGCACTTTGGTGCCAAGGGAATAGAGAAAAATGCATTAGCAATGTCTATAGTGGCGTACCACTTGGCTGCCTTTGACTCCAGTTCGTATTGAAGTTCTAGCATGTCTGGCACAGCAGCACTCAGAGGTGGTGTAACTTCATTTAGGCCACGATAGTCCACAGTTAATCTCCATTCTCCATTAGACATTTGCACTGGCCATATAGGACTATTAAAGGGTGAGTGAGTCTTGCTAATCACTCCTTGATTTTCTAATTGTCTAATCAGTTTATGAATGGGGATCAGGGAGTCTCAATTGGTGCGATATTGTCGTCGGTGCACCGTGGCAGTAGCAATTGGCACCTGTTGTTCTTCAACCTTCAGCAACCCCACAACAGAAGGATCCTCTGAGAGGCCAGGCAAGGTAGACAGCTGTTTAATGTCCTCAGTCTCTACAGCTGCTATACCAAAGGCCCATCTATACCCTTTTGGGTCCTTAAAATACCCTTTCTTAAGGTAGTCTATGCCAAGGATGCATGGAGCATCTGGACCAGTCACAATGGGGTGCTTTTTCCATTCATTTTCAGTTAGGCTCACTTCGGCCTCCAATACAGATAACTCTTGAGATCCCCCTGTTATTCCCGAAATACTGACAGATTCTGTCCCTTTATGATTCGATGGCATGAGGGTGCACTGTGCACCAGTGTCTACCAGGGCTCGATACTTTTGTGGTTCTAATGTGCCAGGCCATCGAATCCACACAGTCCAATAAATCCGGTTATCCCTCTCCTCCACCTGGCTAGAGGCAGGGCCCCTCTAATTAAAGATTGGATTCGTGCAGCTCACGGGGATTGGACCTTCATTTCCCCTATTCACTCTTGGAAAAAAGGGATTTGAGGCCCATCTACCCTGACTGGGGTCCTGCTCATTGGTAACTGGAGCAGCCATCTTCCTAGGAAAATTCTCACTGGTATTTCTGTTAGCTTGCAACTCACGTACTCGTGCCTGTAGGGTACTGGTAGGTTGTCCATGCCATCTGTTCATGTCCTCCCCATAATCACGCAGGGTAAACCACAGGATACCTCGTGACGTGTACCGTTTCCTTTGAGCCGGTCCAGTAGGAGGGCGTTTCCTCCTAAAGGCTGCAACACGGGCCTGTGTAGGTAGAGAGTCAAGTTTATTCTCGATCCTGGACAGTTTGTCTGACAGTTGTTTAAATGAGTCCTTGTTTTCCTTAGTCAGTTTTTCCACAGCCGAGACACGGGCCTGCAGTGGGGAAGAAATACTATCTTCGTACTGTCGCATACAGTTAGCCATTTCGCCCACACTAGGTCGTGCCATAGCATCTTCTCCCCAGACTAATATTGACAATGTATGGGCATGTGTTGGTGGAGCACTCTTCACAACCTTCCGGAACATGGATCGGTTGCATTCCACTTCATCAGGATTTACAGGATCTACAATGTCCTGAGGGTGTTTATAAATGATCTCTTGCACAGCTAGTTCTCTAAAGTAGTTAATACCTTTTTCTATAGTGGTCCATTTGCTTAGGTGGCTCATAACATCATCTTTATAGGGATACCTGCTCTTTACAGCTGACAAGAGTCGCCTCCAGAGACTGATACTGTTCGACCTTCTTGGAAGCATCTTATCAATACCACCATCTCTGGACAGGGATCCCAACTGTCTGGCTTCTCTACCATCCAATTCTATGCTATCTGCCCCATTATCCCAGCATCGGAGCAACCAGGTAATTATTGGCTCACCATCATAACGACTAAAATCTTTTCTTATATTTCACAGTTCTTTCAGGGATAAGGAGTGGTAGGTTATCTCTACTTCCGAGTCCGAGTCCTCCTGTGATTGTTCTGCTGTAGAAGGACCTTTCTTGTCCTTCTTGTGTAATGGGCCTTCTTTAAAAAGACGATCAAGGAAACCCCCCTCTGTGTCAGGCCCTGATTCTGACTGAGAAGGGCCCTCACCTGGGTCCTGTGCTGGCTCTGCCTTAGAAGCCTCTGAGTCATCATCCTTCACTTTACTAGCTGATTTCTTTCGGTGTTTTCTCCTGGTTACAGGGGCAGCATGATACCTCCCGCTGTTGCTGCACTGACATCTGATCACATAGCACACCAGTAACACATTCAGGACACACACAAATAAAAGCACGCCCTGTTCGAATTTTGCAGGAATCAGCTTGGCAAAAAAGGAGCAGATACTATCAAAATCAGTTAAAAGACGCCCGGTGTGCGCAGCTACCGATTCGCGATTAAAGCTGCCCATCATTGTATCATAGAGATAAGAGATCGGAATAATGACTGCCCAGTTTATCACGACATAAATCAGTATCACAACCCATACCGAAACGACACATTTTGACCAGCACGCCCTGTTAAACCACATGTAAGCACTAACACACAGCGCATACGGCAAGTAAGGTATGATTACACTTAACTGTAAAACAAGCTTTATAAAGAGAAGAGGTAACACAAGGCTCACAAATGACATTACCATCTTAGCTATCTGTTTTAATTTCCAACCCCTCGTAAATCTCAAAGGAAGAAATCTGATACTCTCTTGGCTGAGCTCTCCGGATCTCCTCCCACCGGAGCTGGGATTCGACGTATCAGAGCAACCTGTCGGAGCTTCTCTCGAGCCCCACGTTGGGCGCCAATAAATCTGTCACGGTTTAAAGCTGGGCTGGCTATTAAACCTGCGGCAGATGCCCTCTGTTATCCCCCTCCCTCCCCCCAGAGGGAAAGGGAAAGGGAAAAGGGAGAGAGAGATCTGGGTTGGAAAATTAAAACAGTTTTAATAAACTATAATAATGAAAAAAAAGTATAATAACAATAATAGAAATAATCAAATATATACAAATATATATACAAAACCAAGATTGAGCGCCCCTGATGTAGGCCACGTCACCACCGGCACTGCAGGGCAGGCTCCGGGAAGGCCCAGGCTGGGCCTAGCGACGGTCGAGAGCTGGATTCAGGGATGCACGGATCGGGATCGGGGACAGCAGGAAAACAGACGGAGTCCTCCTTGGACACCGGCCATAGCAGAAAGAGAGCGAGACCCTCGTGATCCCCCTGCTTTATACTGAGAATGACGTGTATGGGATGGAATACCTTCGTTGGTCAATTTTGGGTCACCTGCCCTGTCCGCTCCCCCCTGCAGCTGCGACCCCCCTTCGGCTCTTCACTCGTAAGCAGTGAGGAATTCAGCAGTGACCTTGGTTTCTCTCAAGAATAAGTACAGCAAGAGCCTTTCTGCACAACATCCCTACCGGTGCCTCAGTGATAACTACAAACTTCGAGCGTTATCAGTCCTGGAAGCAGACACTGTCTGCAAAACCATGCAGTTAGTTTCAGAAAGTGCAGTTACTTAGAGGAGACTTAGCTGAAAGCAAAAATCACCGAAAGGAAAATCAGCCTGGTTTAGGCCAAACCAGGACACTGGTTCATGGTCAACTCATTGTCCACCAGGACCTCCGGAACCTTTTCTGACAAGCTACTCTCCAGCTATTCAGCCTGCTGTGTGTAGCCTCACTATGTGGTGGACTCATGTATGTCCAATTTGTACATAGACCCATCCAAGTGCATAGACACCTGAGTTTTCATCATAAGGTACACTAGGTACCTGTCCATGCCTAGGCTGCAGCTGGCTTGGCAGGTCTGAGCACTCTGCTTTCCAGGTCATGCCTGAGCCTGTTCAGAGGTTCTCTGAGAAGTGGTGCTGTGCCTACAATTCCAAAAGGATCCAGTGCTGTGACCATGTTTACATCATGCACCTGAATGTATACTGCTGTCAATGAATCATCCCAAAAGAGAGCAGCTGTGGTCATTTTCATTCTTCAACATGGTTGGCAGTCCAGGTAACATCCATCTGTTTTTTGCAACAGGGCTTGCTCAGCAAACAAGAAACTGGGCTTCTTGGTTTTCAGCACTTTCAGGAAGTTCTAAATCACAGCCTTCAGAGAACCCAAGTTCAAATTAACTCATTTTATTTTTGAGCCGGTGCATACGTGCTGTTGAACAGCCCCGGCATGATAGTGCTTTTAAGAGCTCAGCTAGGCTGGATGCTCTTTGTAGGCCTGTAGCAACAAGCTGCCTTTCCAGTGGTGCTCAGATACTATGGTAACTGTCACTTTATAAATGGACTTATCACAATCCAAGACCCTGAGCCATCCCGTTGCCCAGAGCTACTGAGGCTCTGCAAGTTCCAGTAAACATGAGGGGTTGCACTAAGCCTGGTGTGAGCAACCACAACTCCAGGATCTTCAAAGGAGTTTGTCCCACTGTCACCCTCACTGAAGTTACTATTTCAGTGTCAGTGAAATAATTCCCATCAAGTGCAAATTACTTAGAGAGAAGCTTTTGAGTAGAACTTAACTGGACGAGTTAAACCTATTTGTCATAGCTATAAGTGAACTGAAGACAGGAAATCAATCTAATTTTACTGTTTTATTAAGATGTGAAAGTTGGAAATGGCTCCACTATAAGTAAATACCTATAGAGAGCTTCCATTAGAAACAGAAGATCCTGTCCAGGAAAGCAGGACCAGGCCATATTAGAAAAATTAATTTCAAGCAATTTACATCTGTTCATTGTAAAAGCAATTTGTCTTACAGTCACTACATGGAGAGATGAGAGGCATTTGTCTTTGTTTTGAAAATGTAACATACAATAACAGTGGAAAGCACAGGACTGCCAAAGGGCAGACTGAAAGGACTTGTGCGTTTGCCAGGTAGGCCAGAGTTAGGATCATCTGCCATTGCGCAGTTACTGATTTAAAGCATTTGTACTGGGTCTGGCTGGGATGGAGATCATTTTCTCCATAGCAGCTCCTGTGGTGCTGATAGCACACCAATGTTTTAGGTGCTGCTGAACAGTGTTTGCAGAGCATCAAAGCCTTTTCTGTTCACTCTGTCCCCTCAGTGGGTAGATTGAGGTGCACAAGAGGCTGGGAGGGGACACAACCAGGCAGATGACCCAAACTTACCAAAGAGATATTCCATGCCATACAGTGTCATGTTCAACAATAAAACAGGGGGGAGAGGGGTTTATGTAGGTTAGCTATCTTTCTCTTGGGAACTGATGGGGCGTCAGTCTAGCATAGAAGGTGGTTAGTGATTGATTATCTTTGCATCGCTTGCTTTGTTTTGTTTTCTTTATTTCTTCTCCCACTTCTCCTTCACCTGTTAAACTATTTTTACCTTGGCCCATGAGTTTTCTTGGTTATACTCTTTTTTTTTATCTTTCCCCATACCACTGGAGTTGGTGGTGGGGAAGTGAGCAAGTGGCTGTGTGGTGCTTAGGTCTACTGGGGCTAACCCACAATAGTGTTTTATTGTAGCTCATGTAAATACCAGTTTTCAGGATGGTGCTTTAGGTGTGTGTTTCAAACCCATGAACTAATGGAGTCGAAGTTTTTGTGGATCAGAGTTTTAGGCTATAAAGCCCATGGAAGCGAGGAGCTTTGAAGGGGCAGAGAAATTCCCCGTGTTGTCTGGAGAGCACAGTGTGGAGTGAGGCAGCATCACTGAATCCCTCCAGTCCTTGGCTTGTCTTCCTTGTCTTTCATTAGTGACTGATGAGACAGCCTTTAAACTGCAGCCACCTCGACAAGACATCTGTCAGGAGGCTTGAGAACTGCTAATAGCACTTTGCTTGCTTGTTTCAAACCCATTGTGTTCTTTCCCACCTAAAAAAAGTTTTACTGCCCATTTGTGATTTTCATGTTTCATGGAAGAGTTGTGTTCCTTTGTAAGAGAAAGCTGGAAATGTGGAGAAAACTGTAATAACCATAATTTTGAATATCAAATACTCAAAATATTTTCTCTGTTTAGCTGAGGAAAAAAATTGTTTTCAGAGCGAAGTTCCATGCCCAAAAAAAGCTGGTTAAGGAAACAGGAAATGTTATTTGTACTATGTTGATACCCCAAGGATCTGATCCTGCAATAAGAAGCTTCTCTGGTGCGTTTTCCATGAAGCCAGTGCAGCCTCGCTCTTCATGATCTGACTGCAGGGTGAAGTCCCATACTTGCTAAGGATTACATATAGGAAGCGCAGATACTAAGGTAAACATATTTTACTAGGTCTGGCTTGGGGGGGAGTTAACTTTCTTCTGGATGGTGCTGTGTTTTGGATTTGTGACTAAAGCAGTGGTGATGATACACCAGGGTTGTGGCTGTTGCTGAGCAGTGCTTGCATGGCATCAGGGCTTTCTCTTTTCCCAGTTCTGCCTCCCCAGCAAGTAGGTTGAGGGAGCATGAGAAGCTGGGAGAGGATGTAACCAGGACAGCTGACCCAAACTGGCCAAAGGGATATCCCATGCCATATAATGTCACAATCAGCAATAAAAATGGAAGGGAGGGTTGTTTTATTTTTTTAAGGTAGCCATTGCTTGGAGACTAGCTGGGTATCAGTCTGCTTGTGAGAGGTGAGTGACTGCCTTTGCATCACTTGAGGGTTTTTTTTCCTTCATTGTTGTTTTCTTTCTTCTTCCTCTTTCCTTCACTTATTAAACTATTTTTATCTCAACCTCTGAGGTTTCTTGCTTTTGTTCTTCCTTGTTCTCTCCACCATCCCAGTGTGGTGGGGGGAGTGATCAAGTGGCTGTGTGAGGTTGAGCTGCTGACCAGAGTTAACCCACAACACATCCTGCCTAAAGTACTAGTGATCTGTGGCACCTGCCAGACACAACTCACACATGAGCTTAATTTTATAAATATAACCACTGATTTTCACTCACATGCATAAAGTTAGTAATGGCAAAAGTGTTCTTTGAATAAATCCCCAAAACATAAAAGAGGCATTGAGCCTTCTGAGAGGGAAGATGGCACAGAGGAGTCCCATAATATTCAGCCAAAACAATTTTGTGACAACTGGCAAATCTTAGTTTGTGTAGATGCTTCCTGATCTGATTTTCATGTAGCCATCAGTACTGATTTCACTCTTTTCTCCCCAGAAGAGAGTCTTATTTGAGACCTTGTCTCTTGATTTGTGACCAGTATTGCTGTAAAGACAGCATTTTTTAACAACTGTATGTCTAAAGGATTGATATCTTAAATGGCACCATGACATCTACACTGTTAAAGGCTTTTAATATTTTCTTCCTCCTGGACAGAAGAACTATGTATCAATAACAATGGACAAAACTAACGTGGCTTTAAATAAAACATTTTCATTGTAATTTATTAGAAAACTTAAATGCTGAACTTGAGCAAATACTGGACTTTAACTGTATTTTTCCACTTCTGTAGAGAAGACAGCAATATCTACACTGCAATACAGCCATAGTATAGCACTGTATGAGAAGCATTTCCCAGTAACTGCTTACCTTAATGTGTTACACCCCCACTAATACCTTACCTTGGTATTATCACAGAAAACACTAAAATTTAAATATTTCCTACTTGGGAAAGCTGAGATATCACCTTACCCTTATTCTGCTTGAATTAACATGCTCTAGCCAACATTCTGTCAAGCTGGCATTTGAATGCAGAGAACACTGGCATATACCTGTCAGTAAATAAATGTTTCAATACTACCGAGAAGAGATAGGATATGAATAGTTTACCGAAGACGACGGATACTAAGCATGGGAAATACCTCTTCAGAGCAGCAGACACAGATCTGTTAATATCAGTGATTACTTTCATATGGTGAATTAGGGTTACTTGGACATGGCTGCCACTTATCAGACAGTATTAGAAATAATCTTGGGACAATAGTGCAGTTAAATGACAGGTAAATGAATTATAGCATAAACCAGTGATGCTGCGTGAGTTTTGTGATTACATTCAAGATCAGAATATGCAAAAGTAATCAGGACTGAGCTGGACGTTGTTCAGCAGATCCTGCGCTGGTTTTAATCAGGGGTTCAGAATTGAACTTGGTTATGAACTTATGATGAAGTTAGAGTTTTCTGTCTTGACTTACCAAGATAAAAAAGATCCATGGTCTCTCACTTGAAAGATGCATCTCCTTCTGTGCCTTCCTGTGCCAGCTGAGCTCTGCTGACAAACTTACATTTAATCTGCTCCAGTTGGTAAGAGGTGGAGATGCTGACAGAGTTTTCATTTCCTTGTCACAGTGGCCTGTAAATCTATAAAATCACATCTTCCTGATTATTGCTTATTCTTTTTGTCCCCTCCCACTCAGTTGTGACATATGATGCTTTTACCAGTCACTCTTCATGAAACAGCTTGAGCTAGAAATCAATGCTGGTATAAAAACTCAGAAGACCAGCTTCAAAGCCTCTCTGTTGAAAGCCAATCTATTTTTTTCTAATGGAGACTTACCTGCTTACAGGAGTGATGGATTTGGCACTGTGAAAAGAAATAAGCATGTGTTTAACTGTAAGTATGTGCTTAAATCCCCCAGCACTCAGTGAGAGTTAAAGCATGTGTTCATTTGAGCTGAGGCCCCTATTGCTAATTCCAACAACTTTGAAGAAAGCTGCTAAACTGATGATGCAGTAGAAGCTGGGATGGCAATAGTTTTAAGGATGTCGTCTTAAAAAATGTATTTTGCCCCTTGCTGTGCTTGTAAATGCCATGACAGAAGAGAACTTGCCTTTCCAGGCTATTTTTTTGTTTGTTTGTTTATTGTTAGGATGCATGAAAAAGATGTGGAGAATCACAATAGAAATGTTTACCATGTTTTTGGGGTATTTCAGTAGATGTTCATGGACAAGGAAGGTTAGCCTGTTGGCAGGTCTGGTAAGGGTATAAGGGAGTCCAGTTGAGGAATTTGAATCACTGGGAAAGGGGATCAATGTCTGTCAGATTTCTTCAGGGCTTCCAAGCAATGTTGTGTACTTGTGACCATTGCACCACCATAAAGAAGGTGCTTCCTCCTCCATACAACGTTAGAATTACTGAAAGAAGAAGATGAAACGGACTTGTTCTCATCATTGCTTCAGGTGTAACTGAAGAATAGCTGGCTTCAGGCACTGAAAGCTGGCACTGAAAAGGGTGTAGCATAAAGCACTTTGAGCTAGGGTATGTCCATACTATGAAATAAGCATAGATTTCATTGTGCTTTTTGCCCAGGCGTGCTCAGCAAATGCATTTGATTTGTAAGGTAGTGCTGAGATACTGATTTAGACTAACCTCCACAATACCTGAAGGAAAAAGAGAGCCTGCACCATGCATTAGCCTAGGTGAGCTGTTTCCTTTATATAATCTAGAAGGACCAAAATGATTCCATGATTCTATGTTCGTACCACAGGCCAGTCCACATAAGGCTGTAAAAAGCTTTAATCTTTCAGACAACAATGTGCTTGTCTTGGATTCTTGAGTTTTTGCCAGGCTGATCAACAGCATTGTTCCTGGAAAGAGAATGGGTGCTGGGAGCCAGCCTGCTCGTGTTTACTGTTCAGCCTGTGCTTCCCCTTCCAGGGCTAACAAAGCATGGGGGCTGGCTCATGGGCATGCCCTCTCCCATTCTCTCCATCTGCACATCCTCCTACCATACTCTGCATGTCAACATTACCTGCCTTGTGATTTTTGTTTTAGTCACTGCTTCTTCCTCCTTAGTCCTTATTGCATCATGCATTGTAAAATGTCAAGATAGGATTTGAAGACACAGTACAAATAATAAGACGTTTTTTATTCTTTGTGGTAATAATATAAATCTTTTCTGATTATATCCTTTCTATTACACATTACACAGGGTGACTCATTACCGTATACTGGTTGCATTTCAAAATGTAGTGTGTTGGATCAGACATAACTCTGACAGTGTCACAAGTGGCTCTGTCACAGTTCCTTCTGCATTTATACCATCTACCAGGTGACATATTCTGATAAATGAACTCTGCAATGCTAGATTTTACATCAGCAGACTTATGCTTCAGAATGTATTTTACTTTTGCTTTGAGTATTACAGCAATTTGTGCAGAAAGTACTGGATTAACTTTAGCATATCCACAATAAGGAAGGAAAATATATGCACGCTGGATATTATTATCGCTAGTTATGGCAGTGCATGAAATATTTTTTGTTGTTTGATGGGTTATTCCCAAAATAAAAGTTACAGTACAGATAATAAATGAAATCTCAGAATGTCTGAAGATAACAGTCTAAGTAGCAATACATTCACCAACAAAGAACTCATGAAACACTAATAGTTATGTTAAACAGCAGGATGAATCTTTTTTCCCCATTTGGGAGATCTATGATAAGTTTTCTTGCTCTTTCAATTCCAGCTTCGTTTTCTGCAATGTGGATTGGCTCTGGTGTCATATTTCAATTTCTCTCTGCTATTGTGTCCATGGACTTATTAATCCATTATTTTGTTTGGCCTGGCATTTCAGATGTGAGGTATAAGCTGTGATATTTGTCTTGGCTATCACAATAAATGGGTTTAGAAGAGTCACTCAGAATGCTTTGGCAATGGCTCTGTCTACCTCTTGAAGAGAAACCTGATGGAATTACCTTCTGTCTGATGTAACAGTTCCCTTCATTCTCCCTTCCATCAACAGTTGCTACAGAAATACAGAAAAAGACATGTTTTACATACACACACAGAGAGCACTCCTCAGCTTCTGGACAAAGAACACTTTCCTCCCTTCAGATAAATTGTAATAAACCTGTGGCAACTCCTGTTAAAGAAGGTGAGTTACTACCTTGAAGTACACAATAGAATCATAGAATCAGAGAATCATTTTGGTGGAAAGGACCTTTAAGATCATCAAGTCCAACCGTTAACCTAACACTGCCAAGTCCACCACTAAACCATATCCTTAAGCACCACATCTACACGTGGTCCAAATACCTCCAGGAATGGTGACTCAACCACTTCCCTGGGCAGCCTGTTCCAATGCCTGATAACCCTTTCAGTGAAGAAATTTTTCCTAATGTCCAATCTAAACCTCCCCTGGCGCAACTTGAGGCCGTTTCCTCTTGTCCTATCATTTGTTACTTGGGAGAAGAGGCTGACACCCACCTCGCTACAACCTCCTTTCAGGTAGTTGTAGAGCATGATAAGGTCTCCCCTCAGCCTCCTTTTCTCCAGGCTAAAAACCCCCAGTTCCCTCAGCCGCTCCTCATAGGACTTATGCTCTAGACCCTTCACCAGCTTCGTTGCCCTTCTTTGGACTCGCTCCAGCACCTCGATGCCTTTCTTGTAGTGAGGGGCCCAAAACTGAACACAGTATTCGAGGTGCAGTCTCACCAGTGCCAAGCACAGAGGGACGATCACTTCCCTAGTCCTGCTGGCCACACTATTCCTGATACAAGCCAGGATGCTGTTGGCCTTCTTGGCCACCTGAGCACACTGCTGGCTCGTATTCAGCCAGCTGTCGACCAACCTCCTCAGTTCCTTTTCCACCAGGCAGCTTTCCAGTCATCCTTTCCCAAGCCTGTAGCGTTGCATGGGGGTGTTGTGACCCAAGTGCGACACAGTCTTGTTGAACCTCATATGATCGGCCTTGGCCTATTGATCCAGCCTGTCCAGATCCCTCTGCAGAGCCTTCCTACCCTCAAGCAGATCAATACTCCTGCCCAACTTGGTGTCATCTGTGAACTTACTGAAGGTGCACTAGATCCCCTCATCCATATCATTGATAAAGATATTAAAGAGAACTGGCCCCAATACTGAGCCCTGGGGAACACCAGTTGTGACTGGCCTCCAACTGGATTTAACTCCATTCACCACAACTCTTTGGGCCCAGCCATCCAGCCAATTTTTTACCCAGTGAAGTGTACGCCCATCCAAGCCATAAGCAGTCAGTTTCTCTAGGAAAATGCTATGGGAAACAGTGTCAAAGGCTTTACCAAACTCCAGCCTTTCCCTCATCCAGTAAGCGGGTCACCCTGTCATAGAAGGAGATCAGGTTAGTCAAGCAGGACCTGCCTTTCATAAATCCATGCTGACTGGGCCTGATTGCCTGGTTGTCCTGTACATGCCACGTGATGGCACACAAGATGATCTGCTCCATAACCTTCCCCAGCACTGAGGTCAGACTGACAGGCCTGTAGTTCCCCAGATCCTTCTTTTGGCCCTTCTTGTAGATGTTCATCACATTTGCTAACTTCCAGTTGACTGGGACCTCCCCAGTTAGCCAGGACTGCTGGTAAATGATGGAGAGCGGCTTGGTGAGCACTTCTTCCAGGTCTCTCAATACCCTTGGATGGATCCCACCTGGCCCCATAGACTTGTGTGTGTCTAAGTGGCATAGCAGGTCATTAATCGTTTCCCCTTGGATTATGGGGGCTTCATTCTGCTCCCTGTCCCTGTTTTCCATCTCAGGGGGCTGCGTACCTGGAGAACAACTGATCTTACTCCTAAAGACTGAGGCAAAGAAGGCATTAAGCACCTCAGCCTTTTCCTCAGCCTCGGTCACTATGTATTCTTCCACATCCAGTAAAGGATGAAGATTCTCCTTGGCCCTCCTCTTGTTGCTAATGTATTTTAGAAACATTTTTTATTGTCTTTTACAGCAGTAGCCAGATTAATTTCTAGTTGGGCTTTGGCCCTTCTAATTTTTTCCCTGCATAGCCTCACGACATCTTTGTAGTCCTCATGAGTCACCTGCCCCTTCTTCCAGAGGTCATAAACTCTCCTTTTTTTTCCTGAGTTCCAGCAAAGCTCTCTGTTCAGCCAGGCCCGTCTTCTTCCCCACTAACTCGTCTCCTGGCACGTGGGGATGGCCTGCTCCTGTGCCTTTAAGATTTCTTTCTTGAAGAGTGTCCAGACTTCCTGGACTCCTTTGCCCTTCAGAACTGCCTCCCAAGGAACTCTGTCAACCAGTCTCCTAAACAGGCCAAAGTCTGCTCTCTGGAAGTCCAAGGTAGCAGTTCTGCTGACCCCCTTCCTTACTTCTCCGAGAATCGAAAACTCTACCATTTCATGATCACTATGCCAAGACGAACTCCAACCATCACATGACCCACGAGTCCTTCTCTGTTCACAAACAGGCCCAGTAAGGCATCTTCCCTACTTGGCTCACTAACGAGCTGTGTCAGGAGATTATCTTCCACACAATCCAGGAACCTCCTGGACTGTTTCTTCTCTGCTGTATTATATTTCCAGCAGACATCCGGTAAGTTGAAGTCCCCCACAAGAACAATGGCTACTGATCGTGAGACTTCTCCCAGCTGCTTATAGAATATTTCAACTGCCTCTTCAGCCTGGTTGTGTGGTCTGTAACAGACTCCCACCATGATATCTACCTTGTTGGCCTTCCCTCCTATTCTTACCCATAAACACTTGACCCTATGGTCACCATCCTCAAGCTTTAGACGGTCAAAACATTCCGTGAGATACAGGGCTACCCCACCGCCTCTCCTACCTTGCCTATCCCTTCTGAAGAGTTTATAACCGTCCATTGCAGAACTCCAGTTTTAAGAGTCATCCCACCATGCTTCTGTGACAGCAACTATGTCATAGTTTTCCTGCTGCATACATCTGCATGCAATAACATACATCTGAAAAAAATTTGTCTTAATATAATACTGAAAGCAGCATTTTAGTCATGGAGGCATCACAGAACTGTTGAAATTGATCTGGATTATTTCCTTAAGCCTATAAAGGACTCACAGACAGAAATTATGAGTCCTATAAGCTGTTATTAAGCTGAGGACCGTGGAATAAGAGAAAAAGCAACTATTTCATTACTGAAATGCACAGATATAATTGCCGTTATTTTTTGCAGGCTGAACCAAAAGTTATGCTTGTATTGATTGCATTCTCTGATCTCAAGAGGAGAAGGCCAACATAGAGCTAGGCTGTAACTTCCTGTTAAGGGGAGAATAAAATTCCCTGGCCATTAATTGATACAAATTTTGTTATAAAAGAAAATAAAGACCCAGGTGATAGCTGCTCCATCTTTTTGCAAGGCAAGCTGATACATACAAATCATTCACACAGACCTGGTCTGAAGTCAATTGTACAATGTGATTTCCATTGCCAAGGTCTACTATGAAGCCTGTTGCTGCCTGCTCCAGTCAAAGGAAAAATAGCATAGGTCATTGAAGAAAATTAAAATACATAGAAATAGTGTGACCAAGGTATAATGATTTTGCTAGACTTGGGAAAAACACAATTAACAATACTCAGTGCATGCTCTAAGCTTACCACAGGGACTGACGGATGGACATGAACTTGCATATGAAGAGGGAAGCTGAAATAACCATTCCAAATATAACCTAGACTGAAAATGGAGCTGGAGGTCTGGGCCAGACTACCTCTTAAGAATAAGGTATCCCAAATGAACAAAGCAGCCATAAATAAACAAGCAACATTTGGGAGATTCAGAGTAGACAGGAAAATAAAATGTACGGTGATAACATTTTCATGGTCTCTCATTTTATGGACCTCCAACACTACTTCCTTGATTTACACTTTTTTTTTTAATGCAGAAGTATGGAATCTGATGGAAAATAATACAGTATTGGAATGCAGCTCCTTCTGTGTCAGAGAGAAGGAAGTATTAATCAGAGCTACACCATAACTGCAAACAGCTGAGAATGCCCATAAATATAGCTGAGAAGCAGAGCTTTCCAAGAAATACCAGAGGCATATTGATATGACAAAATGGAAGAATAATTACGAAACCGGTGAAGACCATCGCTGTTCAGTATGCTTTGCATAGCAATGAGTATGCTAAGCATCCTCGCTTATGCCAGGTACCTGGGAGAGCTATCGAGATTTCGTAATGTTGCAGGTAAGTGAGAGACAGCAAAAGTGTTTGGGGTAGGGGCTTTATCTCAGATAAGGACTTAATTCATAAAGGGCACTTTGGCAATGAATGAATTGGTCATTATTTGCTTATTGTGGGAACAATGTGTGGACAAATCCACTCAGGCCACCTTGCCTAGGTGTTAAAGGTGAAAGTGTTTTGAAAACATCTGCAAAGGAATGTGGAGTGTCCCTGAGAGCCCACACTGTTTTGGGAGGAATGTGTGCAGAACCTGCAGCCCAAGATGTGTTTCCTCTGAATTTGAAATAAAAGGGCACAGAAGTTCTTATCACGAAAGGAACAAGAAAATGACATTCCTGACCTTTTTTAGATATCACTGTCACTTTTTCTGAGGACCAATTTATACATGGTCTCAGTCAGACATCTTTGAGGCCCTGACACTAAATTGCTCATCACATACAGACACCTGAAATGAAGTGCCCCTTCTTCAGTTCTCTAGAGATACAGCTCCCTTTCAAATGAGGAAGCTGAGAGCATTCCCTTTTTTCACAAGGCCCATGTTGTTCACTGTGGTCAGCTGCACAGTCCACAAAGAGTTCCTGAAAGGAGCTGTCAGTTTGTTGGGATGGCTTCTTGGGTATAGAACGTGTGCCTTAAGAGATCTTTGTTAGCGATGACTCCAGCAAGAGTTTGTGACAAAATAGGAAGTGATACTGCAAAATATTGTAAATGATGGATTCCCACTCTATTTTAAAATGAACTTGGATTTCTATTTAAATAGATCAGAGCTCTGGCATTGATTTCTATTTGCATCATTTCAGTCCAATATATTTTTACCGTAGTTTTGACTTTGTTGGGCTCTGAAATAACAGAACACAAAAATCACCTATCTGCATGGATAACATACAAGGAGTATATTAACATATTCTCCTTGTAATAATCTCTTTTTCAGACTATACTTATGCCACTGAGGTGATTTAACTCAAGGCTAAGTCCTGGTATGTCTAATAGGAATCAGCTAAAATGGTTGAGCTTCACTCCACTTGGCTTAGCCCAGCTCTTTGTGGTTTTCTTATCGTGATGTAAAACCTTGTGATTAAATTCTGGCTATTAGATACATGAGTACCACACGGGAATGGCAGCAGAAAACCTCACAAGCCCATTGTTATGGGTAAGAACTCATTTCAACATAAGAACATTATACGACACATGGTGTCAGCAGAAACGTGAAAAAACAGACTAAGCTGGCTCTTCTGTGAACAATTAGAACATTAAGAAATTAATCTAAACCAGGCAGTCCGAGTCACACATGGGTGTGTGCTCATATGCATAGCGGAGCATACAATGTGGTTGAGAGTAGGAAGGATACCTTGGAGGATTCACCTTGCTGACGAGCAAAGACATCAGCTGATATCTTAGACAGAGCCCTAATACTTTATAACTTTGAATAAAGACTTTGGATTAATTTTTGATAGACAGAAAAATATTTGTACAGTGAACCACATGAAGTTTCTCTTGGTGTTGAAGGTGCCCATCTTCTGCTCATGAAAAGTTTTCTTGTTTATTCATTTATTCCTGACAGAGATAAAATTTCAGATAAGAGCTTCCATTCTACTTCATTGGCGAGTCATTCAAGGCAGATAGATACTCCTCTAATGAAACAGGAAATTATTAGTCATTATTTCCTTCCCGTTAGTCTACCATTGCCTTATACAATGTGTAGAGAGTGCATGAAAAAAAGACAGTGATACTGCTGTTCTGCTGTGGCAAACAGAGAAAACGGAGAGGAAGAGGCTGTTTATTTTGTCAATTCCCATTATAACTCTAACAAGGTGTCAGAGTAAAGGGGATATGACTGTTACTCACGGACACTCACATTAACAAGCCTAAGATTTTGCCTTTCTGACTAGGCAGTATACTGTGGGATTTTAATATCGAAGATTTACTGTTTTTGTAACATCTAAGTTTTTAAAAGTAAACTTTTCTCATAAATCAGGCACATATGTTCTTCTACATTAACGAAGTTGATTTGCACATGAATAGAAGGCCAGCCTACATACTTGAAATAATCCAGGAGAAATACAGGCTGCTGGGCCCAGGTAGAGGAGACAGACATAGAGGCAGGGCAGAAAAGCCAGAGGATTAACTTCCAGGGTTAATTTTTCCTCTTCTCCCCACATTTACTCATAGTATGGCCCAAATAATAAGATCTTAGGAAAAGAGCACAAATGCAATTCTGAAAAATAAAGAGCTTTAGAGTTCACAGATGACGTTGTCATTGAAAGCAAAGAAATAGGCAGCTGAGGACCTTACAGCATTCATGTTGGCTGAATTATAAACTCCTGAAAGCCTTTCCGCACTTGTAAAGAGACGCAGAAATCAGCGTAGCAGGAAATGGAGATACACATTTTTAAAACAATAACTAGACTGAGATCTGGATTCCCTAAAGCGTTAGGCTGGCACCACTCCTCAGGACTGCCTGGACCACCGCCGTGCTTGCACTTGGAGAATCTTCCTATTCATAAGGCTTTGTCAGGCCTTAAAAAGGCAGCACTTATACTTAAAACTTAGTTTACTAAGCTGCTTCAGCCCAAGTAGTTATCAGGCCATATGCTGTGGAAGAGACATTCACATAGCAGTTGTACTGTCCAAACTGTTTTTGTAGGAAAATCGTAGTCCTGAAACAAGGACATTGAGAAGCAAAATATGTACAGGCTAAGGATGCCTTCTGTAAGGAGAATTTATTAATGGAAGGGCTGATAAGATGACCACCTTCAGCTAACCATCCTATTCCTTCCCTATGGACAGCTCAGCTGTGTGTAAAACAGCTCCTGAATCACTAGCAGTTACAGTCTGATTATTTTGAGGTAAAATGCTAACTACTGCACAACCCTTTATTTCCAAGACAAAATGAACTGAAATAGAGTGTTTCAGAAGTAGTCTAAGACTCTGTGTGGCAAGGGTACAGTATGCTCAATACCTTCCCTAATGTGCATCAAACAGCTCTTGGGTCACAGTTTAAAGACTAGCGATGTCCTGATAGCCAGAAAGAATCCCTTTTTCTCTGTGTTTCAGTACAACTGTTCAAGTACAAACCCCAGTTTCAACTCCCTGGTATAATCAGTGTAGGTGATATTGACGATTGCTTGCAAGGTGATACTGCAGTCCCCAGGAGAACTGATAAATGGGGCAATTCACATTCAAATAAGCCCTTGGCTCTGACAATCTGGTGCTTGACGGCATTTTTGCAGCATTATAGCAGGGCCACCTGTGAATCTTCCTCAAATTTGCCAGCCCTGTAGCTGCCAAAATCATACAAATACATCCATCTGAAATGGGCTTTATCTCTTTCTTCCCCCCACTTCCAAAGTGTGACTGAGTGTGCTAGAGAAGCTGGAGGAGTGGAGGTGAAATGAAAAGGCTTTTCACTCGCTAAGGCTCTCTTCAGCTCTGATGAAAACAGGCCTCGCTGTGTGAAAGGCTTGGCTGCATTTGGGGTTGATTCAAATTTTTCAGGGTGCTCTTGCCTCCTTACAATGCTATTTATTTATAGGCAAAGTTGAAGAAGAAGTCCCTAACCTTTACTGCCAGGATGTAAGTCTAAATGATGGACAAACAGAGCTGTTGGGAAGGGTTCAATCTGTGAACAGCCAAAGGTCAATGTTGGAGTATAAACTGCAAAAAGTGAAATCAATGCACCATAACCCAAATCCTCCACAGAGACAGGCAAAACGCCAAGATAGGTTGCTCATAGCACTAGAGCACAGGCTGCAGAGGCCATCAGCCAAGCTAAACTGGGGGCTCTGGTCTTGCAGACCAACCAGCCTACACAATGCAACTGCCACATGTCTGCTGCAAAGACTCTTAAGCAGTCAGTATCACTAAATTCCCAAAGATCATGGGTCGTGTGAAATGGACAAGGTGGGAAGCTAACCCATAATTGTCACCATGATACCCAAGCTAATGGCCACACAGATGCCCATCAGACCTAGGTGCAGTGAATCTAGCTGAGTGCCCACTTCGGAGCTCAGCATCAATGCCAGCTCTTGGTACTCAGAATGAGCCTGTCATGAATCCTACTGCTTATGGCCTGGAAAGAGAACTTGACAAGTTCACTTTTCCATGTCACCCCTGCCTAGGCAGGCTTGCTCTGCCTAGCCTTGCTCTACCCTGTCCATCAGTTTGCATGCTGCTTTCAGTGCTCCATCTGCTCTGATCTTCAGACATTTGGGGCATAGGGAAGCTGTACTCCAGATGTCTGCTTTCAGTACAGTCAGTGGTATAGTGACATTTTTGTTAGCTAGCTGGGCTAACTAGGTAAGCCAGAGCAAATGAGGAGCATGACGGAGGGTAACGAGCGGCCCTGCCCAAGAGAGGAGTGCCACTGCCGTCCCAGACTGCACTGTGCTCTCTGGCAGGCTCTGCCCCAGCATCTCTGGCATTAATGCCTCCCCACTCTGATGGGGCAGAGGAAGGCCATTAATGCACGGAGGGTGGACCTGCATGTCAAGACACCAAAGTAGTTTTTAGAGGAGAGCCAAAGCACTGCACGTTATTGATAGGTAAACCTGAGCAGAATCTTTCACCCAGGGAACAGTGTGAAAACATGTCTAAGTCAGAGTTTTTTGACCAGATAGCCTTCTCTTTTTTAGGTATGGATGCATTTAGGAGTTTGTATAAACTCCATGAAAGTAACATCAAGGCAACACAAAGCTATTTTTTCCTACTTAGCAGCTGGAAGTAAGGTGAATTTATCAGCCTCTGTGTGGTCCCTTCTGAACAACAGTGGCCCACAAAGACAAAAAGCAAATGAGTAATCCTGCACGGCATGGCATGATTAAACTTATCTCCGTCTTGTCTTGTGTACCTGGAGGAACAAACTTTTTGTTACAGGGCAGATGTAATTCAGTCTTCACGCTGTCTAACTCTTGGGACTCAGCTGAGAAGAAACGTAAAATACGATGAATTATTTATTATTGGATTGGGATTTTATTTTTGTGTGTGTGTGTATACGGACAGCTACAGTTCAGCAGAGACTGAGAAACTAATTTTCAACTAGGATGGACTGCATTTAGAGCAAAAGCAAGTACTTCACTGGCTAAGCCACCAATCCCTCTTTTCCTTCTTACTTCCACTTTCTGCTCTTCCAAATACTCCCCATATGGCATCTCCACCCATATCCAAGTTCTCAATATAAACTAAACCACATACTCCCCCCTGCCCATCTACAAAAGAATTTGTTCCATTGAAGTGGGAAGCCACAATGTTTATTACATCTCTGTCTAAGATGAACCTCAAAGCAAGCATTTCATCCTCTCTCATGTAATCATCATAAGGTAGAAAATGAAATTTCCAAAACCTAAAAGCATGCTGCAGAGAGCTTCAGGGCACCGCATGTCAGTTTTTACTTTGATGTATGCTATGTTTAAGAAAAAAGCCAGGGAGCGGGGGAGAGGAAAAAGATTCACTATCTTCCTTGAGATCTCCTCTGTATTGCTTAGCTCTTTAGATGATAGTGAGATTTCAGAGAAGGAGCAAAATAACCTCTCCTTGCTGCCTGGAGTGAGAATGGAAGTATTCTGAAGAGACATTGTAAGAACTTCATTTAGCACCACGGATGGTTTCACATTCCCTCTTGAATCTTAATGAAGCAAGCATCACCTCAAGGATTGCAGTGAGGGTGTAATGAGTTTTAAAGCATTGATAGGATCGGTCGATAAACGCCAGATACTTTGTTTCCTGATATGATTTAGAAAAGTAAGAGCTTTATCTGACACTACTGAACTTTATCATCTGACCCAGAAGTAAGGAGGTGTCCTGGGGGAGCTGGCATTTATTGTGTGCATTTATCCAGGAGCTGAGTTAGTTTCTAAAATGCCTACTGCTGTTTATTTCCTAGGAGAACAGAGTGGCACTCCTAAGGGTCAAGTGCAGTTGAATATATTCATGTCTTTCTGTCTGTCTCTTGTCTGTTCAGCAAGACATTTAAGCACATGCTGTACTACACTCAAGAAGCAGAGCTGGGTGTTTTTCTTCCAGTGGCAACTGAATCCTCCCAACCTGCTTTCATCATTTGGTTGCATCTTCAAAATAAGAGCTCCATTTCTTACACTGTTTTCCTAAGCCAACTCCATATCTCCCCCCTCCCCTCTGCCACCTCCTATTTGTACTTACAACTACTGTCACTGTCAGCTGGGCCTGCCATCTGCTTCCAGAATATTATGAAGCTGTAATCATAGGACATTTTGAAATTTATTCATATAAATCAAAGAAGTTCAGTTGCTGTCAGGGGTGGATTTAGTGCTTAGGAGGCACAGGTCTCCCAGCAGAGGCTTTCAGAGCCAGCAGCTGGCAGACAGAGGCTGCAGGATGTTTCCCTGCCCAGTTTGGCTGACCCAGTTCGCTCTTGACCTCCAGCATTTCTGCATTCTCAGGGCTGGCCTCAGCTGAGACAAGCTGACTAATTGTGCTAGATTATTTGCAGTTTAGTGGTGAGCTCGAATCTGAGTGAGGATGAAACCAAAGTAATTTTCTCTTGTGACCCCATTTATGCCTAGTCTGGAGAAACATCGCTACAGCAGTAACCTCACTGTCTTGCTCCTTTACGAATAGACTGTAGCTCAGCATATTTCTTCTGTTCATGTTGTTTGGGATAGGGGCTACTTTATTAAGTCCAAGCAGTGCCTAAAATAGTGGCCTAATTCCTGTTAAGGGCCTCTAGGTGCTATTTTAATATATGGTAGTAGTAATATTGGAATGCCAGTGGTGAGCTAGTTGTATCTTCCCACACAGACAGCAGATGCTAAGGGTTACTCCTGCACTACACAGTTTATATCCTCAGCTTCCCAGTTTAATGGAAGAGGTTGTGATAGGCTATGTTTGCATTATAGAGTGGTGTGGACCACTTCAACTGCTCTAAGAGAGATTCTACAATGTGAAACAGCCGGTGCCAAGGACCTACAATCACAATATATGCCTTTCAGGGTAATAGATTTTTTTTTGCTTTGGACTTGCTCTACTCTGATCCCCCAGTCTGAACATACATTTGGGCAGGAGTACATTAGGTGCACTCTTGGTGTGCAACTTCCAATTTGGCTTCATCAAAAGGGATTCTGATCCATGCTCCCTAATGCAAACTAAAGTGGGAGTGATGGAGAACTGCACACTTCTGATCCAAACTAAAGGGCTGATGTGGATGCAGCCAAAAAACACTGGTCTCTGCAACACAAAAAGTCTGTTCTTGCTCTCTTGCTCTTTCATATTTCTGTTCACAGTATGTTCCACTGACTTGGAGACTATTTAAAATCAGTTTTAAAAATTTTGCTTTTTTACAGTTCAATGTATTTCGTGCATTGGTGTGCCTTTTAAGGTGTCTTTGCTAGGTCTCCCTGTTTCCAAAAGCACCTTCAAGTACGCCAGTGTTTTTATAAATCACCCTAAATGAAATCATTATGTGGCAAAGGCAACAGAAATTAAAAAAGAGCTGTTACACATTTCTGCATAAACAAACCAGTCCCCAAATGGATTCCCTTTTCCCCCAAGACCCGCTGAGAGATGGCAATCCAGCCTGAACATATGGTGCCTATGGCCTCAGTGAACCAAATGCACACTGCCTCTGATGCCCATGGCAGCTAAGCTGTCTCAGGCTCAGCTAGTAACTGGATGCAAGCCAGCTCAGGATCCTGGAGACTGTAGATGCAAGCCAAAGAGCTGTGGTCAAACACTTGTCAGGTATTAGACCACAGAAACGAAACGAGTAGAAAAGCTTTATTTGGCTCCATTGTCACTTCTGAGTAGATGTGTGGGAACAAAGTGTGACGTACTGATTTGCAGTGGCACTACAGTGGCCAGAGGCCTGCAAAAGCAGGATGCTTTAATCCCAGAGGATTTACTTTTTCAGTGTAGGGGGAGAACACACACAAAGGAGCTAAATGTGGCACACAGTGCAAAGAGAGCAGTGTTTCCAAGGGTCAGAGTCAGGATGAATTGCTTCCCCATAATTGTCTACCTACCCCCCGTACAGCGCCACAGCACTTGCTAGTATCCCCTCAAAGGTTAGAAAGCTGATGAAGGTATACTTAATCTGAATTTAAAATCCCTGACAAGGACAAAGAGTACATCAGGAGAGGAAAGGTTAGAGTCAGCTGGTGCACTGGCTTTGCAAGGGACAGCAGCTGGTACCGTGTCACCAAAGGCTGACAAGGACACAGATGAAATGGCAGACATAGAAAGGATCAGTGAAGGCAACAGTAATGAGAGAGAAATACCAGAGACTGGGGAGAGACCACAGTATATTATTACTGTGTATGAAAAGCCTGAACCTTGGGCCCACGGTGACAGTTTGTCACCTTTGCTGTCAGGTTGTGTGGAGTGGCAGCAGATATCTAGAAATGCTGGGGGAGAAGGAAATGGTGATTGTGGGTTTGTGATCGGGGCAAGCAGGCAGCAAGGCACTGAGTCCTTGGGTCACACTGCTGTGGGGAGGCTGTTGTGGGCATACAGTGATGGGACAGGCAGTGGTACTTACCAAAAACCCATTCCAGTACTAGCAAGTGATTTAGACCACGGGCAAGCACAGGCTTCTTTGTAATGCTGGTTCAAATCATCTCACAAAAGAACTGTATCATTTAAATATTTAAGAGACTGTTTCCTTTCAGGCCCTTTCATCTCAGTTTCTTTTCTGTGAAAACCATGATGGCATGGGATGACGGTGTTCCCCAAGAAACAGGCACCTCACCAGGACATGCATCTAGGGTCTCAAAAGCTTTCCCAGACCCTGCAGCTGCATCCCTGTGCCTGAGTTTCCACTGCTTCAATGGGGACGTGGCATCGTCTGCCTGATAGTGCATCGCGGTCAACAGTGAGGACAGGCTTCACAGCCCTGGGATGGAGAGGGTACGTATGATTACAGTCAAGGACACTGGAAAGAAACTGATTCTTGGGAAGCAGAAGTTCGAGGTGGGACAAAAGCATTTTCTTCTTCTTGCCTAAATTAGCCATGCATAGATTTGTCTAGGTTTGAATACAGGTGGGTTTTTTTTTTTTAGAAAATGCATTTAGCAACACAATTTTAAAACAGTTTGGCTTCTGGTTCACGCCTTTAAATTGTGTTAGTTGCATGGGCTTAGCTACAGACTCTGTTAGGTATAAAATGACATATATTAGGCCAGTATTCTGTAAACTCTGGACCTCAGCCTCTTTCACACAGCTTCAACCCTCAGTTATCTTATTTCATACCTGCCTTTGAAATGAAAAAGTCTACTGAAGTAATTATTGCTGTGTAATGGGAAATATAATTTCTCATTAAAATACTGTAGAAATTTTTTTATGTGCAGCCTGCAGTGAAACATAGGTATTGATCCATGGGTCATGCATAGGTAAGACAAAAATCTGGCTTTGATAGTAAACTATGCAGTTCTTAAATGTTGTTTCCTCAAATCCAGCCCAGAATTCATAGTAGGATTGAAAACAGCATTGACTGCTGACTGTTTTCAGAATCAGAAAACAGAGTAAATGGTTTGGTAAACAGTAAATCATTTACTATTCAAAGTAAGTGATTCAGTGCCTCCAGGACAGTCCTTAACTGGCATGTATTTGGAGGAACTCAATACCTAGCTTCCTAAGTTCCTGGATCTGATTTTAAGTATGTAGTTAGCAAAATTAAGATAGACTGGTCTTGTCTGTGCTGGTGTGAAAGCTCAAAATGGAACAGCATATGAAGTCCTAAAATAGAAAACAGCAACATTAATTTGGAGGTAAATAAAAGCGAGCAATTTTGATTTGAATTTTCTTTGCTTTAAAGTCACAGAGTGACAAATAACATGATTATAACAAATAATGGTATTTTTCAAGGTGCTTCTTATTAGCAGATCCAGATCGAGGCTTACTGTTTGCTCTCTATATGCAAATAATAAATATTTTGCCTTTTACAAAGTAATTATTTTCTCACCCAAGGGCTGATTCCTGCAGCTAAACTTGTTCTTCAACACACTCTTCTGACATGAGAAGCACTCATAAATTACAATCTAAACTGCAATTTCACATCCTCTTAGAAAGCACTCTAACAAACAGAGGCATGGCAAGTCATTGAACTATTTGGCAGGGCAAAGCCTGTCAGTACACTAACACTGCAGGCATGTAACCTGTTTTCCCTTCCTCCATCTGCTGTATCAGTTTGGGATTGGGTAGGCATTATGCAAAGCAATAGCTGCTGCCATTTCAGAAATATGTGTAAATCCCCTTCAGTTCACAGCCATTTCTATCCCATTCTATTGCATCAAGATTTTGACTTCATACATGTAGTGCTTTAATGAATCTAAGGGAAAGGGAGTTAAAATGTAATGGGAGCCATGGTTTTGCCAGGAACACAGTAGACCATGAGACGACCATAGACAGATGGTCCATTAAATGCTTGTCCTTTACAAGTGTGGGGAATATCACTCACTCAGTAAAAAACATGGCCTCAGCCCCCACTCTCCACGGCTAGGAAACCTGCAGAGGAGAAGAGTGCTGCACATTTTCCAAGGTCAGGCTTAGAGGGTTTCCAGTGACAGAGGCCAGGGACATGTAGCCTGGAGGACCCTGCAGGACTGAACTCCCCTTGCCCTCTGTAGGTAGTGCAGAGCAGTGGAGTGGGGTGTTGAAGCACCACTGGGGCCAGGCTTGGTGCCATGGAGGCTGTGGAGAACAGCAGAACTTCAGGGGTGCCGTGCTGCACTGGGTTACTAAAGCATTGCTGAAGATACCCAAGGTTACTGTCTCTCTGCCCTGGGTGTAACACACATCCATGAAATGTTTCAGTGCAACTGAAATCAGCACCTCTTATGCCACTATTCTTTGGTGGTCTCCATGCTGGTATGTGATGCCTGCATGCCTTTCTCATGGGAAATATCCCTCTGAGATCACTGTGGGTTTTGAGTGTCTCTGACACCCTTTTCTTCCAAATGCAATCCCCCAAATCCCACTGTACCCAGGTGATGCACTCTGGATGCAGCTGCTTGTTGGTAGACAAAATGTCAATAGTCAAAGTGAAAAAACTCCAATAATGGGGGTGGGAGATGAGGAAGTAAGTGGCAACAGCAGAGGAAGAGTGAGGCTTTTCCTCAGCCAGAGAGTTTCCCTTTTTAGAAGTAAAATCAGGACATGTAACAAACAAGGACAAATTGGAAGAAAAATTATCCCCTTGTGTCTTGTTTTGTGTTTTCTCTTAGGCTCAGACTTGTACTGTATTGGCAGCCCAGACTCCTATTAGAGACATCTGTTTTGAGTTTGGAGGGTTATTTGTCTCTTTTCTCTTTTCCTCTCTCTCTCCAGGCATCCTTAGCTGCATCTGTCTGCCCAATGCACTATCTTGCAGATGACCAGTGTTCAAGTTTTAGAAAGAGCTCAGACAATTTCTTCTTTCCTTTTTTTTCCCCCCACCACTTTTTACTGTCTGTAAAATCAATTGTGGAGTGGAAGAGAGGCTCTCCCTTCTTCCAAAGGTCACCGTGCCACCTTACTTGGAAGTGGTTTTCCCTGACTTCTGCAGCTAATGGAATAATTTCCCTTCCTAGTTACTTTGATGTGTTTCTTTCTCTGTCTCCCAGTGAGTGAGGCACCTGTGTATGGGTTATTGGCAGCCAGGCACTTTATCATACCCTCTCTCAAGTAATGGGTTTGATTTTCATGTTCATTAAGGTTCATTTCATGTTCATTAACACCTGGTAAAGGGCTGCTTTTAGGACTGTCTAGTCTCTCTAGTTGGTGTAAAAGAGGTTTTGGCACAAGTGAGAATAAAGACCAATGCTGTCATTATCTGCTGTTCAAAATGACTTGTTACTTACTTTTCTTTGTGAAATTGGTGCTACCAGTGATAAGAGAGAGAGAGTATGTTCTTGCCACTAAAAACAATGAACAGTGACTTGGAGGATTTGAGACTTCTTCACATTTTTGCCTATTAGGTAGTGCATAATGTCCATTAGGTACTACAGCTTGATCCCTTTTTTGATCTCCAAAATATGAAAAAATACTTCCATTTTTAAAGGTGCTGGAGGATTCCTCTGCTTTAGGATTATTTTTTATTTGTACAGCACAGATGGCCCCACCACACTTGTCTTCGCATAGATTTAACCCAAATGCTTCTTCTGCAATAATTATTCTTTGCAGATGCACTCATTTTCTTCTCCTTGAGTATGTTCATTGGTGGGATGTTCACGAGAAGGACTTTTGCATGGACTGAGGTTTGTCTGTTTCAGAGGTGGATACAGCCCAGTTACCACTAAGCACTTAGAAAATATAAGATTCCATATGCTGAGTTTGTGTGGAGCACCATTTTGCTTTAAAATCGCTGGCTACCTTATTTTTCAGTGCTTTCCCTTGAACAAAAGTTGGAGAGAAAACCTGTGTATTCCTTCTTGCATTTATAAAATATTGATCCTAATCTGTGCTGAAAAATAAATAGGTCTTAAGAGTTTCAAAAACCTGACATGTTATGTTCCTTCCATAGTTCCTTTTCAGTCAAAAAATTCCTTTTGAATGACTCACACATGAGTCATTTCCACAACATTGGCACTTCTTGACCTCATATTTTTGTAATAACTGTTATCATTTGCTTCAGTCATTTTCTTTGTTGGTGGGATGACATGTGCTTCCATTAGATGACCTTTCAAGTCCCCCGTTTTTTTTTTGAAGGAAACACAAATGTCAGGTCTGGGTAGATTTTATCCGTATTTTAAAGTTTCCCTGCAAAAGTATCTGGTGCATCATCTTGGACGAGACAAGGAGCATGAGTTTGCAGATATATGTGACCATATCTTCTCAAGGCCACAGTTTTCAGTGACTGTAACTACACCAAGTCACTGCATTGCACAACGACAAAAATTGCCAGCCTTTGTCTGCTAAACAGGGAGGTCTCAATGTGCTTCACTTGCAACCAGTTCTGTCTTTATAGAGGGTCTTCTGGAGTTTGGAAAAAACTATGGAAGATAAATAAATGCTTCAGTAAAGTAATTATACATTCAATAAATCTCATAATAATGGGTCATTATATTTAATTTTATATCATCCTTGTTTTTAATAAGGTGCAGACTATTAACTTCAGAATTCAGGAAGTTCACAGCTTTTCAGTGTTTCTTCAGGCTGTCAGCAAACTTGGAAAGACATTGTGATTCACATACTGTTCACCTTTTCATTTTCATCTCGGAAACCATGAGCACTAGAGACATCATTGTTAGTAAAGACAAGACAGACTTTGAAACAGTTCTGCAGAATTGGGTAAATCTGACAGGAATTTCTGCAATGGGGATGAATTTACACGTATTTGTTACATACACACACACAAAAATACATATATTAATTTGCTGCAAGAGCTCCTTGATTAATTTAAAGTTACGGTATGAGGTAATACTTCCACCCTTTGTCCCTTTATTGAAACATTGATACAAGTTTTGCACTAGGAGATGAAAGCAATATTTTACCACCTTCCACCTCTCCATTTAATTGTTCTCTAATTCTTTCTATGTCATTCCATTGGCTTCTATTTGCAAGTTCAATCTTTTAACTTGCCCCATGTAATGTAATTCTTTTCAAGTTATCTGATGTTTTCCATTTGACAGTGTGACTACCTCATTATTCTGCTGCTTTTCTTTTCCCCATGATCATCCCTCTTTTTTTCCATCCTCCTGTTCTGTATGTAAAAGTAAAGGTCCCTCCTTTTCTGCTGCAAAACTTTCAGGGAGCGAGAGTTTTGCCTGCTATTTCACCTTTCACAACAAGGTATGAGTTGCACCACATGGTGCCTACATTTAGTCTACAGCTCCATTTAAGTGCAGTGTTTTCCTTATCAAGGCAGAAGAAAGAGTTTTGGAGAAGAAAGAGGAGAGAGGATGACCTGTCTTCCTGCCCTTCCTTATTACAAATTCTCATCTTCAAACAAATCAATTGCTGTTCATAGCTTGCATTTAAGGGCAAAGATTAGGCATGTACTAAGATTTGAAAATAGATTCCTTTTGATGTGTACCAAGTTTGGGGCTCTTAGAGGATGTTATCACTACAAATGGTGCACCAAGAGAAAATGTGGTTCAGGCAAACGTGAAAACATACGACTTCTGTAATTTTCATGGTTTTTTTACTAGAACTTCACACATGCATTCTTATCAGCATCATGCACTGGCTGCGGGAAAGGCTTTTGCTTTTTTATGGCTTCTCACACCCTGATAAGAAATATCCTTTATCCATAGTTTCATAAAAGTGGAATTAATGTGGAAAGTGTTGAAGCGGGGTCCTGTGTTTCCCTCTTCCCCTGGCTCCCCAGAAAAAGTGTAAGTTATAAAGGACATGTAGTGCTTTCTGTCTATAAAGATAACACTAGTTCTCCCTTTCAAAATTCTACTTTTGACACTAGCACATTAACACACTTCACAGAAGCTGCGTCTCTTCCCTGCGAGAACACAAGTTTGGCTCTGTGTCCACTGCTTTTCTCCGCCTATTAGGCTACTCCCATTTTCATTTAGAAGGGGCATTAGTGTGGTAAAGCTGATTACATTTGAAACAAAGCTTTTGTATTGTGCCATAATGACTGACGTAAAGGCCATTTCCCATCACTTCATTAATTACTGCAGGAGCCCACAGCTTTTAGCACAGGTGGCCATTAGCTGCCAAGAAATACCTGACCCCAGGCTTATTATTTATTGGCTGTAAGTGTCCAACCAGATAGTCATTACATCAAGTATGAAATAATGTAATTCCCTTTTTTATGTGTTGAAAATTCAGCAGCTGAACTGCCCATTGCCACGGACACGGCAGCCTGCTCACAGGCACTGACTGCAGGAGGGACAGTCCCACCCTCTGCTGCCAGCCCCATCCTGCTTGCTCGGGAGGCAGCGAGTGCTGGAAAGGCGCTTGTCCTTCCTGCTTTCAAAGGTTTTGCTGCTTCAGATGTGAATGGTCCTTTTCAAGGAACATGCTGCTGCTCTGCGGTTTCACTTCAGACTGTGAAAGTGCAAACATAAGGAAAGCCTTTGCACTTTTCCTGACCCTGGGTGAAATGATTTGATTCAAACCACATTTGGGGTTAAGTTTAGAAAAAAAATCTAAAACACCTTCCACAAGAAGAAATGTCACCAATGAATTCAGGTAGATTCTGGCTCTCATGGGGAGCAATAGGGGGTCCTTGCAATCAGCTATTGTCATGACAGTTTTTGGCTTTTGTATTTCCTGCTCTTTAAAGCAGGCTAGTTTCCTGCAAAGGGATAATTTTCAAGGCTTCAGGGTACAGTCCCCTTGAAACTGTATAGTAAAGATGCTCTTTGTCCCGATTCAGCATGATTCCAGGTAGGAGAACATACTATTTCAATATTCCTGTCTAGGCAAGAGGGGTCTTCAAAAGGGAGGCTGAAGAAATCACGCTGCCTGCACTGGGATGTGCACAGAGCTTGTCCTGTGCACAGTGCCGATGGCTGGGACGTAGATAGAGCCCTAGAATCACACACAGGTAAGAGTGAAGTGTTTCATACATTTTCTGCACATGTAACAGCTAAGCAGGAACTAAGAGTTTTTTAAGTGGTTAAAGCAGCCTATAACTGAAGCTTGCAGTGAAATTAAAACACTACTGCATTACTTAAATGTGTGCCCATTACACTGAATCAAGGTTCTCATTAATAGCCCTGTCAACAAAGCCTCAATGATACACATTTGAAAATGGATCTCATTCCAGTGTAGAGAATTTTATGATTATACAAGCTTCTGATTAAATAAGTTATATTACATTTTTCTGAGCTTCTTTTTTCTAAGATATAATACAGACAAAAAAGTTTTACTTGCACATAGCTAAAGCAAAAAACTAGAAACCTTGCATTTCTTCTTAAAGCTTATAAAGTTTCTGACATTTTCTCCAGGTCAGAGGCACTGCACGCAAATACCTGTTCTGCCATTCAGTCAGTGAGGCAAAAGCTAAAATCAATCCCTTCCCTGGAATAATTGCTCAACAAACAGGGTGCATGTAATCCATTTTCATTATTAATACTTCAGTTAAGATTCAGGTACCATATTTTACTTCTTATAATGAACAGAGTTTTACAATGGATGTGTGGAGTTTGCAGTACATCACTGACAGCTACAGAATTCCTGTCATGTGCACCAGAGCTGGATTAAATATAAGTACATTTCTCTGGGCAGTAACAGAGTGTAGAGAGATAAATTTGCAACGTATGCCTACTTTAGTGCACAGGTGCAAACCTCATTTTCCCTGTTAATTCATTGCATGGACATACTTGTTACCATTTTATTAATCCATGAAGCTATGTTCTTGCTGTTACATTGCATCTCAGTTAGGTACAGAAAGATTATTAATCTGTGAGATCTACTGTGGTGACTGCTCTTGTGTGTCTCCAGATCCCAGTGATTTGGCAATATAATTTCTAATACCCTCATACAATTCGGGGTGAAGACCCTATATTATGCATTTCACTCCCTAATTTGTATGCACCATAGGGACAGGAGATTTTAATTTCTGTAAACGCAATGACTTCGCTGATTCATGGATTCATGGTCTTCTTTGGTGCTAGCTATATCCTAAGAAGAGCAAACAGGAGCAGAGAGGTCATTAAAATAAATCTCTCCACCTACTGCCTAGTTTATATTCAGGTTTTGATGCTTTGGTGGAAAATATTTTCCCATTTCAAACAAAGATTAATTCCTAATTGCCACAGTCCTCATGAGGGTGCTTTTGCAGCTGATTAAGAACAGTCTTAACAACTATTTTGTAAATGAAGCTTTTAAGTTGCAGACCTGCCATCATCCATGAGTCATCCTCCTCACTGACTGTTGGATACTGCTGGTTCTGGTTTGAGCCTGGCTTTATAGCACTGGTGCCTGTTTAACTTGGATGAAACAGCAGCAGTGTGTGCGTGAGGACAGCTCAGGGAGGGGGGCATGAAAGGAGCTTCTGGGGCTTCTGCAGGACCTCACACGGACGATTACGGGTCATGCGGTGCTCAACAGCATGCTCCATCAGCAGCACGCAGGCTGAAGAGGCATGCAGGCTGAAGACGAATGCAGTCTCTGCCACGTTTCTTGTCCCAGGAGTGGTCCTTTGAGAACAGAAGGCCACTTATGTAGTGCATTGGTGGGAGGGTGCTCTGTGCCTCTGAGGGTTTTCAGATGGCCATTTTTTTCACATACACAGAACTGTAGTTGGAAAAGCAAAATGAGGGTGACAAACAAAATTTAATTGTCAGCCACCACTAGAGTGGGAGTGGCAAATCTTCTCAAGATGAAGGGATTCCTTTTTCCATCCTTTGTTTCATGATTTCATATCATTTCTGAGGCATATTTGCTACCTCTCAGTCCCCCAAGGCTCATTCTTGTATCTATCCTAATGAAATCTATAGGATGGGCTCTCAGGTCCCATGTGTAAATATCTAATGACTACCACCTAAGTACAGGAAGGCATGAAGATGAAGTGTGAGGCCAATGTTTGTGCCTGAGAGATGATTTCCTCCCCTAGTTTGGATGCTGGGTTTCATGTCATATTGCCGTGTTTCTCCACGATATACGCAGCAAATCTCTGTATTTTCATTTTCACAAGTGGACCTCTTGCTGTAACAGACAGTTGGACAAAACCAGAAGCACGTTTTGAACTTTATGTATCTCTGTTTGCTTAAGATACATGTAACTCTAATAGCATGTAACTGCTCAGGACAAAAAAAAAACACAAAGCAGCCAAGCAACCAGCAAATGATCACACGATTATTTTTCTCTCACTGCAGGAAAATCTGTTTAATCTCCCATAACAGACTATTCACTAACTAAATGCCCTGGTCCAGTCACTATGAAGCGGCAGACTGTGCACAGCCAGAAATAGCAGTGGGAAAGAATGCACATCAGGGAGCACATTCCTCCCCTCGCCCTGTAGATACTGAAGAAACAGAAGGGGAAATCTCCTTCAGAGTGGAACCAAGCCACCCACAGCAAAACTTTCATCAGAAAGGAGCTATTAGCAATGCCCAGTATTGAAGCCCAGCTTCTAATCTGTGCCAGGCTTTTATTAGGATTCACTCACAAACAAGACGTAGTAAGGCTATAATATCAAGGAAACAGTGGATTTAGTCTCATACAGAAAGTGCTCAATTTTTAAACTATTAGGCTTGACTCCTGACAGTGGGCACAGTGCAGATCCCAAAAAGACACTCAGACACCGTCTGCCCTGTGGAGGGTGCAGCCTGTCATTGCTACCACCCAGAGAGAGAGGAGAAAGAACAGACCTTGAGCCATGAGAGGTAGCTCTTGCAAAGGAGAGAGAGAGATCCTCCTCTGAAGTCAAGTTTGTGGTCACAGGCACAAGATCAAAAGGCACTATGGTCTTTAACATGGGAAGAAGACTGTGTAACTCATGATGAAGTTTATCCAACAAAACGCTCTTTTCCCTAGCAGCAATCAGTGCTGGGCCTCCCTTTCCTCTTTCCGTCATGATGTTTTTTTTCAGAAACCCATTCAGGACTCGGACAGGAGAAGCGAAACACGATGGGAATTCCCTCTCCTACCCCCCACCCCACCCAAATGATTTTATCACATAGTAGCCAATCTAAATAGCGCTCAGTGCAGTGCAAATCATACTTTGCATGGAAATGTGAAGACTGTTATCACAGGAATGAAGTCTGTCAAGGTATGTGGTAAGGAGGAGTTGGCTGCTCTGTTCTGAACAGACCCAAGTGGTGCAGTGAGAGGTTCCCAGAGTTAGGGAGAGCAGGGGAAGTATCACTCCTGCTTTTGCCAAACTCTTAGCTTTGACTTTACTGCTCAGTAGGAGAAATTTTCAGATTCAGGAAGCCAACAGGGAGTTAGCAGCAGGGAGATTTGTCCTCAACCCAGACAGTCAAGTGGTTCAGACCAGCCTTGTACCTTTTATATGAAAGCAGAAACATCTGCATACTCTCCAGCTGGCAGTGGGTCTCTATTTACCATCACTTCTCAGCTTCAGAGAAGCAGTAAATGACTCCTTGCCCATACAAAGACCAGGGCTTCCTGGGAAGACAGATTTAGCCTGTTGTCTGCTACATTACCTTGGCCCTTTGGATTCAGACTGCAGAAAAACATTCAACAGCTTGTTTCCATGGATTTTATACTATGCCCCAAAGTCACATCATAATCATCTAGCCAGCACTGCTGGTACCTTCGTATCCCCGTGCTGGAGGCAAAGGCATCTGAATGCACTAATGTACTACACAGCACTGATCACTATTTCCCAGCAGTGTGCAGCTGACACAGGTGATGGAGATATTCTGTCCTGACATCTCTCCTATTCCCAAGCGAGCATCACAGCATGCTGTCAAAAGAGCTCACTTGTCAACTGGCAGCCATCCATGCTGGGTGTAGCCCTATAAAAGACTTATCATATGCTCCTCTGCCTGTATTTGAAATCCTCCATCTTGTTTTTATCACTAATTTTTAATAACCTTTCACTGGTTGCTGAAAGCTGATGGTATGCAGCAAACACACTTGTCCAGCTGTGTTTGAGGAACACAAGGATATCAATTTGATCTAGGTATTGTCTTCATCTGGGCTGTCCATGCTTTGCACACCCTTATCTAAGTTGCTTCAACACTTCATACCTTCTGTTTCTCCTGCTGCTTCATGTCAATATTGTCTGTTTACTCTGCAGAGAACATACAGGCTTTATTTATACAACAGTGAGTACAACAGGGCCCCACACTTGGCTGGGGTTTTTGGTAGAGAGAGTTCCTCCTGCAGATAAGGCTTGAATTTTAGCGTTATTCTGTATGCAGGCTGAACGATGCACACACTCATTCAGGCTAAGATTCAAAGGCAGCAAACAGCAAGGTGACAGGTAGCTACTTCTGCCTTTTGGTATGTCAGCAAAGAAATTAGCAGGCTGTAACCACACTGGCATACAGAGCCTGGAACAGATTCTGAAATAGACAGGCACTAATGTTTGTATGAGCTGAAAAAGAAAGCAGCAACAAAAAATGTAGAACAAAGAGCAGTAATACTTCAGAAAGTTTCCCATTGAAAACTGAATCTCAACTACTGGAACAACACAACATCGGCGGAAATTTCCAAAGAGCAGAAGGACCGATTATAAAGTGCTCAGCATGCCCAGTCAGGGCCAGGTTTTCAATTTAGCTCAGTTTCCATGGAGGCAGCTAAAACAAGAGACAGATTTTTAAAATCACTCGGTATCCAGCTGTTTCCGTTGCAATAATTCTTGCCCAGTTTTTAAATAGAGCTCAGCACCTCCCAACAGGCTGTGCCATTTCAAAAGCTTTCCCTAAGTGACTTCACATCTGGGGCCATTGCTTCACTGGCTACCTGTCAGAGGCTCAGGTCACCTCCATTTCTGTCTTCTTGCTCCCTTTCTGAGCCCTGCTGAATAATATGAACTGTGGTCTGAATAATATGAACTGTCAAATAGCTGTTCTGGGTGTATGTAGAGAGGGAATATCAAGAGATGCACCACATAGACTGTGGCACGGTGAGCTTCACAGCTCTGCCAATTTTCCATGTGCTTTTGAGCTGCAAGAGCCAGCATTATGCTTCCACCTGCCAATCATGCTGACTCATGTCATATTTTGTCATCTTCCAAATGTCTGAGTTTGGAGGTCTCAACCTATTTTCACATGCAGACGAAGCCAAGTGTTTCTTTCTCCTGAAGCCTGCAGGAAGGCTGAAAAGATAACAGATGCTGTGATTCAAGGAAGGCTGGTGTCAGGTGATGTAAAATATTGTCTGGATATCAACACATTTGTAGAAACTGCAGTCTTCCTTCATCAGCATGTCAGTGTGAAGCTTTTCAAGGGCTGGAGTAACCCTTTGCTAGGAGAAGCCAGCCTGGGAGTCCGAAGCCACTCACAGCTCCTGTACTCTCCCTCCAACTTTTTGGGAGCTTGTAGGAAGAGCTTGATAGACAGCCAATACGGATGGGAAGGGTAACATCTTCTGCACTAGTGCTCACTGTTTTGCCTGGCTCTTGCATAAGCACAGAGGTGCAATTCAGTGTGGGGAATGAAGCACAGAAATTCTCAGAAGTGGAGTGGTGTGCCAGAAGAAAAGAAAAAACAGAGTTGTTCTCTTCTGTTTGGGTTGTTTTTGTTGGTGTGGTGCGAGGAGGGAGTGTTTTTCTTTTAAGTGAAGATGCAGGTGACACACAAGGAAGGGCAGAAAACAGAGTTGATCAAAAAGGCAGCCCACCACATGGGCAGCCTCAGGCTGTGCACACTGAGGCATGGTTAGCTGAAGATACTTTTCTGCTTTCAAAGCTGGTTTAAAATGTCTCATGCTCAAACCAAACTCCCTGAAACAAGAGAGGGCTTGAAATGCAGGTGAATTTCAGTCTCTTTAAAAAAAGATGCTGTTCATTTCCCTGTTGGAGAGAGATGTATCTCCCCATTTGAAGCTTCCTCCTCTGTCGTTCTTTCTTCTCATTTCCTCAAGCCCCCTTGCTGTGTGACTGTGTGACACGCAGCCATTTGGTGAGAATGGAGAGAGATATTGGCAGTTTGGGAGCGGTTGTTCCTGCTTATGTATGCAAAGAACATAATTGCTAAGTGCATCATCTGTTGTAATTTACACATCTACACACAGCATAGATCAGGGCAGTCTACACATAAGGATGCAGTGCCTTATTTTCTTCTTCTCTGCGTTCCTTGGCATGAAACTATTAGGTCTCCCGGACCTCATTGTGCTAGGTGCTGCAAAAATGCCCTAAAAGGTGATCCCTGCCTCAAATACCTTACATACTCAATATAGCTGCAGAGAACCAAGACGGGACAGTATTTCTTTAACTCTGCCACTTCACGCACAGGTAGTGCAACTGTTTGAAATTACTAAAATCATATATGGAGGTCTGCAGCAGGGGTGAGAAGTTAGCAATACCAAACCCAGCATTACAATACCACTCTGCAAGTGTGGTTTTGTACACAGACCCACCGAAACAAGAGCTGTGTTGCTCCCAAATGTTATGTAAGCTGGAGGCAACCAAGGAGCAGGCAGTGGATACTGGTCTGCAAGATGAAAATAGCAGCTCTGTAATAATACAAGGGAAAAAGTCTTAAAAAAACAATCAAGAGAGAATGTGAGGGGGATTTCCAATTGGCTTCCCTGTCAATTGTTTTGACTCTCAATAGTGTCACAGCAATTTGACTTCTCACGATCTTCTGCAGCAGAAGCCAAGCCAAGATGCTCTTCTCCTTTATAACCTTCAGATGCAGGTCAGACAGAGCCCCTGCCTGAAAGTGGAGACTGCACAGCTGTATCAGAGACCTCAGAAACCAGCACTGTGCTCTGTGATGACAGGGAAGGGGGGTTGTCATTCCCTTTGCACTCCCTTAAGTAAATCTGCAGCTCCCAGTGCTCCTTGAATTCCTTCACCAGGTTGCACCTCTTGCACAAGATCCCCCAGTCACCTTTTAGGACTTTCAGCAATAGACCCACACTGCCCAAAGACTCTTTTGAGTCTGTGGTAGAACCCACAGATGTTTACGTTAGGATCCTTTACTCATCAGCCTCTGACTGTGTTGTCTCAGGAGATGACATGGAGCCTCACCTCCTTCCCTGTTTCTTGGAGTGCTACATCTCCATTTAAGCAGAGATTCAGAAGACAAGATTTCCCGTCAGACAGTGTTCTTTTAAACAACACTGCGTCTTTCACAAACGCAAGAAGAGCTCACTGAGCGTCCACCGCCGTTGGCATGCCAGTTCCCTCCCAACCTGTCTCTTCTGCTTGGTGAAGCAGAAAGCTGCACTGTTGGATACTGCCTTGTGTACAGCACCACCAGAAGCAAGTAAGCTGGGGGCTTTCATTGAGCGCTGGCCATTTTCCATACATGTACTTTCAGGTGATGCTTTGCATGTTCATGTAAAGTGGTTTATTTGCTCCAGCTGTGCCGTGGGGACATGGCCCCCAGGCAGAGCCACAGCCACTAGAGGGCATTGGAAGGACACCAGATCAATGGGTAGCAGGTGGCTGGCCACAAGATGAGCCTATGTGACCCACTGTGCCAAGCATACATGCAGAAGAAATTTTTTACTGTGAGGGTGGTGAGACACTGGAACAGGTTGCCCAGAGAAGCTGTGGATGCCCCCTCCCTGGCAGCGTTTAAGGCCAGGTTGGATGGGGCTTTGAGCAACCTGGTCTAGTGGAAAGGTGTACTTGCCCATGGCAGGGGGGGTTGGAACTAGATGAACTTTAAGGTCCCTTGAACCTAAAACATTCCATGATTCTATGATGCTATGGAGCCAGCTTCGAGTAAGACAGGTCAGACGCTACAAAAGCAAAATCCCTCAGACATCGATAAATTGGGTCAGTTGGACTTGTGGTGGGGATTGGGGCACAAAGCTAGAGTGAGATTCAACCCTTGTGCCTGGTGTGGCAGCACAACACCATGACTCATCACTACATGCCAGGATGCAGCTGGTGTGGTGTGGGAGTGGTAGGGTGGCTTTAGCTCAGGACACACACATTTCTGGTGGTGTGAGCACCTGCCTGCTCTTGGGGGCAGTCCTGCTGGATATGTGATGCAGTAATGCTGCACTTGTGCTTCTTGCTGTGGTTGCTGCACCACCTTTCAACTTTCAGGAGCTTGGTTTGAGCACATCAAGCTTTACGGTCAAGAGAGGCACTTCTATAGAAATTCACTCCTCAAGTCTCAACAACACCTCAGGAGTCAGTACCAGGATTATTTTTATGTCAGAGGTAGGGACAAGAGATGTTTCCTGGGACACAGTAGCAGACCTCTGGATAGAGCCTGAGAGCCTTGATATGTGATTGTGAGTCCAGCATCCAGCTTTCTATGTAACAAACCAGGTTTTACAGGCATTGAGCTACCTGTCTCCACTCACAGATTAAGACCTGGCAAACCACAAACTGAGCTAATTGATATATTTTTCCCTTAAAAAGAGGTTAAAAAACTACTTGTACTGGGAAGTGTGAGTGATACATTCTGCCTGTAGGAAGACAAATTATCTCTCCAGCAGGCAAACTCAGATCCCCAGGGCTCCAAAAGCAACTCGGGTTGACACATTCTTGTTTTAGACAGCTGGGAATTTGAGAGGGCTGCTTTGAGGTGGGAGCGATGGGGAAAATTCTCTCCTTTCTTTCTCTTTCTCTTCTCTTACATGACTGTCACACGACAGCTGCTGAACAGGCTTCCTCAAAGTCATTATGGCAAATGCAGATCACATATCACATGCAACAGGAATTTTCTGCAAATCTTGACAGCTCTGTCCTTTAATGATATACTGATTTCAGGGAGGCCATAGGTGCCATTGCTGATCAATAAGCTATAGCTTTTTTCTTTATTTTCTCACACACACACAGCATGGGTTGCTGCTTGGAAGAAGGACTGAATTAAATAAATTATTTCTTTTGTAGAGTGAACAGAGGGCACTTGAGTTACATGGTTAAAAGTCCCAACTGCTGCTGGTTTCAGGGTAGCTGTGTCAGTGTAGGCTACTATGGTGACATGCAGGTGGGAGAAGAGTGGTACCATAATCCTGCATATCACAAGAACTTGGTATTTCCCTTGGACTGCTATGCAAGTTCTAGATTGGAAGGTGCCTTTGGAAGTCATCTGGTCCAGACCCTGCTCAAAGCAGGGCTATTGCAAAGATACATCTGTCTGAAAGAACAGGTTGGCTGAGGTGTCAGTTCATACATATCAGATCTCAGCCACCAAGAGAAGGTGTGAGCTTCACAAATCAGGTCTCATCAATTACTTTACTAGTAGTCAAGGCTACACAGGTACCGGATTTTAAAATTAGTTGAAATCAGGTGTAGGAACCCTAAGATATCACCTTTGTGGAACCTTCTTGGCTTCTGGCATGTGAGTGTTACCCTTGTGATGTGATGGGGACACATGGCTGCCATGCCTCACTGAAGTCAGCATGAAAAAGTTAATTTTGCAACATCAGAGAGGAAAGAGAGAAAGGTAGAAACAGACTTTCAGCAAAGCCACAAAAAAATCCTGTACTTGAAAGGTGTATTTGCTCTCTTATATCGGTACAAGTGTGTGGGAAGTGCTGGGATACAGAACCTTCAAACAAAAACAGTGGAAGATTAGCTTCTGCAGGAATGGTCTCTATACATCAAATGTTGGTGTTCTGCAGAAATTGAATAAGTTATAACTATTGTAGTGGAGCTATGGGAAAGTGAAGTTACTGAATGTACAGAAATTATAATCCATATAGGATTATATCAGGATTACATCAGGAGGAAGGGCTAAAGGTGAATATTGGTCAGACAGTAAACACAAAATGAGCATACTGTACACTGACTTCTGAATAAAGTGTCTTCTTCTCAGGAGACACATCTTGGTGGGTGAGGAGAGTGCTCCAAGAAGGCATACATGAGCCTGAGGTGTAGAGCAGCTTCTGATTTTGGTGGGCTTCCTTTCATTCCTGTCCTAATCCCACCTCCTACACTAGTATTTGGAGTGGGTAAGCAATTTAATGTAGGGATTTTTATGCCTCTCAAAATGAGACTTAATTATACAAAGCAACATTTTTGACTGGGTAGTGGGATGAGGTCTCAATTACACTATGGCCACCATATTTTTTTGATATTGTAATCACAAGGATCTTTCTGGGTAGAGAAAATTGCAGGTGAAGTAACTTACTGAGAAGAGCACTGGTTTTCTGTACCTCATCCGTAGAAACACATGATAGCTAATACCGTGAATTGAGCAGATTTCCAGTGTAGCTGGCCGAGGAAAGTATTTGTCTTCTGCTGAACACCTGCTGTTGCACTCTGCAAACACAAGCTGCTAGAATGATCTGAGCAGTTCTTGAGCTTTTATCCAAAATCACCAAGATGTTTATGATTCAGTTTCCTCCCCCATCTCAGCAATGAATACCTACACAGCAAAGGCCTGTAAATCTGCCATTCAAGCAGCAAGAACAACAACATGCCACTCCAATAAATGACTCCCTCACATTGTTTTTATTATACAAAAAGGCTTTTTCTGTGCTCCATCCAAGAACGCCATCCTGCAGGAGTTAGTTACTTTATAATAAATCCGGGAGGTCCAGCAGAGATGGACAGCGGATCAGAGGAAAGATAGTGTCATGTACACTAAAGCAGGGTGAAAGAGAAAAGAAGGCATAATTATTCATAAGCATTTTCTTAAGTCTTGAATTACACAATGATTCTGCCAAATTCACTTTCCTACACAGGTTATGTTTTTTTGGATGTGGCCTTTCATAGCTGTATTCATGAATACCTGGATATTTAAGCAGTGCTGTGCGCGGTTTGCTGTTCTTTCCTGCTTTCTGAGTAAGAAAACAAATGATTTTTCTGCACTTTTTGCTGCTGACCCACTAGTAAGGGATGATCAGCCTACAGACAGTTGAAGCAAACTGTTTGCAGGCAAATCATGAACTTATGTATGTCTGCAAAACCTATTTCAAACTCTTATGAACAAAAGAGTCTGTCAGAATGCAAGCTAGTGCATACACCATTTGCAAACTGGAGAAAAGTCTGCTTTCACTGGGTAGTTTGCTCATTACAGTTTGTTCAGCACTGAAGTGTATGATAAAGCAAAGAGGAAAACTATCTTGTAGTGCCTTTCTCTAGCTGCAGAAGCAGTAATATTGCTCTGATTTATAAATGCAGCAGAAAGATTGAGTTAAAAATAATCTTGTTCTACTATTGGTACTTTGCTTTGGAGAGCTAGGGTAGATGTGATCTATCAGCATTTTTATTTGCTTGTAAAGAGATAGATTTTCAACATTTCTTTACCACTTAGGAATAAGGATAAAACACCTGCAGACAATTAAAAAATAAAAAGGCCCAGAAATCAAAAGCTACAATCAGATTGTCTCAAAGGTTTATGTCCTTAAGGACTTGACTGTCTTCATATCTCCAGGCTCAGCCTGTGGCACTGGCATCCACACATTTTTCTCCTTCAGAAAAAGAGCCAGGTTCCACTGTGGCACAAAGTTACAGAAATAGTTTTTTACCTGCCCCAGGGATAATAAGAGGAAGAGGAAACAACCAGGATTATTTTGTTTGTTTGTTGGATTTCTCTGCATAGATGGCTAGATTTAAAAAAAAAAAAACAAGGATGCTGAAAGACAATAAAGGGGAAAGGATGAGTAGAGAAGAGAGATGTGATCCTCAGGACAAGAGAGAATGGCGGCAGCCTTGAAAACAAGACAAACAGAATTCAACCCTTTCTGCAGAGAAGATAATGTTAAAAGGAACAATCAGCCAAGGAAGCTGAAACCAGGAGATCCTGAAACAGGGTGCAGTGTTGGAAGCAACCAAGGAAGCTGCCTCCGTTCTTCTGCATGGAGGCAGTGAGGGCTCGACGTACGTGCTCATCTGCACAAGGAGAAGCATGTGGCAGTACAGAGTGTGACTGCACTGCGGATCGCTAAAAAGAGCAGTTTCCACAAGAAAGAAAGACGCACACCAGAGTGGTTTAGCACCAGCTGTGCTTATTATTTTTTTAATGGGATTTTTCCTTGCGTTGCACAAACAAACCTAATTTTGAACAGGATATTGTCCTTTCACTGCTTTCCCCTGAAGCTGATGCTCTGTCAGTATCTCCTACCCTAAAATACAGACTACATTGTAACGATGCTTCAGTGCACTAAGTGTCAGAGACAGCAGCAAGAACTTCATTTTGTTAACTGTGCTGCTGCTACAACAGTAGGAATAAAAGCCCTTGAAAAAGAGATGGTCTGGCTGCTCCTTATTAAGGTGTTTAGTACCTTTTGTCAAGAAACAGTGCAAAATCACAAAGTAAACCGTTGGGCAAAGCACAAGGCCAGAGGAACAATGGGAAGCCAGGGGAGACTGCTTTTTCCCAGCTTCAAAGTACCTTGTTGATTGCAGCACTGTAATAATAGCACTTCACAGGCAGCTGTGTTCCTCTGTAACACACTGTGTGAGAACAAGGGAAAATTAAGGGATGCAGAGCTGGTGCCCAGTTTCCTCTCCAGCAGGACTCAGCCCTGGAGAGAGGCAGTGCTGCCTAAGGCAGGAATAAGGACCATCTCCATTCTCCTTATTGCAGGCTGAAAGGTCAATTCTAAGAACAAAAAAAAATGGCAGCTTTTAAAAAGCCGGCGTCCCAGCTGTTTGAAAATATCCTGACAAAGACAAGGTAACAGCTTGCTCCTGTCTCTTTAGTCTCTGCCTCTTATAAACTCCAATACCCTGCTATGACACAGGTCTTAGAAAACGATTTCTGCAGGCCTGATTTAAGAGATATCTGTGGAAAGATTATCTAAGATGTCTATCTGAGGTACTTAGAAAACCTTAAGGCATATTTATGGCAGAGAGCTGGAGTTATCTGACACACTGGGAATACAATTCAATTACACATGTATTGCAGAAGTGGAGACAAAAAACACAACAAAACCATGCAAGTTTTTGTATTTCTTTAACTGCAGAAGACTGAGAAGTCCAGTAACAGTATCAATATCTTAAGGAACTGTATTCAGCATGCTGCATGTCTATTGCCCACAGCCTTGCGCTACGAAGGAGGTCAGGACAGAGGTTCCTTCAGGCATCATGGTGGAACTGTGCACCACGGACAATAAAGAAAATGCGGCTTGAAGCAAGAGTAGAATATGGTATGTTTAGAGCAGTGTTTAGTGCAGAAATACTGCCTTGAATAACTGCCCTTGCCAAATAGCCAACCCCCCCTAAAATAGGAGAAGCTGGGTACGGCTAGCACAGAATGAGCATGGTTATGCCCTCTGAGGCTACACCAGCAGGTCAGGCTGCGGGAGCACAGCACTGCAAGTAGAGGAGGAGATAGCAGCCTAAGTCAGGTGGGCAGCCTGAGTCACGTCAGGTGAGTTTTGTGGAGACTCCGGTGCTCTTTCTGGAACCATTAGGCAGCAGCCCAGGAATGCACTTTTTCAGGAAATGCATAAAAGCCTAAGTATGTGTTCCCCAGGGACCTTGAAAAGAGGACATAAATTCTGGTGCCAGTGCCATTCATTCAGCTGACTGTCAAAGAACAAGGTGCGCAAGAATTTTTTCAGATAGTTACAACGGTTCTCAACATTGCTTTAGCGAAACTTGTGTAAAATCCTACTGTCTTAATATCCATTTTTTACTTAGCCTTTCCTCAGGCAGATTCCCAAACAGTAAACAAAATGGACTTCAGGATCTAACTCAGGGAATTTATTTTCTCCCATAACAACAGGAGAGAATAACTTTCCTTCTGCTTTAAGAATTTGAAAAAGATGTGTAAAGCACATCCACAAAAGAAGTTTCCTCTGCAGCCCTCATTTCCTGGCCACAGTAGGCCTGTTACATTTCCACTGATCTGCTGTTCAGCTTCAGGAAACAAAACAGCTCTCAGTCCTTCTGCTGAAGTTTGCTCTGTTTGTACCATAACCGGTCATATAATCTTAACTGCAGTGTCTTGGATTTTCACTGCGTCCTTGTTACACAAGGGGGAATGCTTGATGCATAAATCTTCCTGTGCTTAATTTTGCATGCAACATCATTTCTAGAGCATTTAGAAATGCTGCACTTAGCCAGCATTTATCCTCAGTGCTGTGTCAGTTTCAGTCTCAGTGATTTGTTTGTTCAAAATACAACACTGAGTTTTCATTGTGAGCAATACCCACAGTGTCTGTGTGGTAACAGAGCAGAACAGCTTAAGTGTAGAGTCCTGCATCTGGGCAAGAACAACCCCATGTATGAGTACAAGTTGGGGACACAGCTGTTGGAGAGCAGCATAGGGGAAAGGGACCTGGGGGTCCTAGTGGACAGCAGGATGACCATGAGCCAGCAATGTGCCCTTGTGTCCAAGAAGGCCAATGGCATCCTGGGGTGTATTAGAAGGGGTGTGCTTAGTAGGCCAAGAGAGGTTCTCCTCCCTCTCTACTCTGCCCTGGTGAGGCCGCATCTGGAATATTGTGTCCAGTTCTGGGCCCCTCAGTTCAAGAAGGACACGGAACTGCTAGAGAGAGTCCAGCGCAGAGCCACGAAGATGATTAATGGGGTGGAACATCTCCCTTATGAGGAGAGGCTGAGGGAGCTGGGTCTCTTTAGCTTAGAGAAGAGGAGACTGAGGGGTGACCTCATTAATGTTTATAAATATGTAAAGGGCAAGTGTCATGAGGATGAAGCCAGGCTCTTCTCAGTGACATCCCTTGACAGGACAAGGGGCAATGGGGTGCAAGCTGGAACACAGGAGGTTCCACATAAATATGAGGAAAAACTTCTTTACAGTGAGGGTAACCGAACACTGGAACAGGCTGCCCAGAGAGGTTGTGGAGTCTCCTTCTCTGGAGACATTCAAAACCCGCCTGGACGCGTTCCTGTGTGATATGATCTAGGTAATCCTGCTCCAGCAGGGGGATTGGACTCGATGATCTTTCGAGGTCCCTTCCAATCCCTAACATTCTGTGATTCTGTGATTCTGTGAAGGCATAAACTCTCCCACCGAGCAATGTTCACCTATCTAAAGAGGACAGGCCTATGCATCAAGTTCTGCTGAATCCCTGCACTGATCATAAGCCCTGTGAACAGACTCCAGCCCTCTTTTCCAGGGCTCTGCAACCACAAGCAAAGCTTAGGAGTACAAGTCACCCACTTGCCCATCAGTCACACAGCCTGCTGTTTCCAGGCGTGTCTTTCCCTCTACCTTGACCTCACCTGGTATTTACAGGGTCCCAAAACGCTGCACCAGGAGATGGAATCTTTGTCAGACTTGCCTGCAACAGTGGGCTGTGCCTCCAACACCAACCAGTGCATCAGTCCTACTGGTGTATTGGACTGGAGTCAGCTGCAGCAGGCAGCAACAGGGTTGAGCCCTGGTGAATTTTAGATCAGCTGCAAGATTGCAGGCAGTCCTGCCCACTGTAAAAGTACAACCCTCCCCTCAGGCCAGGATAGGAAGCCTTCACCTCACCTTACCTAACCTTGACAAATGCTCACAGTCTTGTATTCTCATATAAATTCCTGCTGGAGATAGGCTGTTGACTTCAGTTCCTGAAACAAAATGAATCAGATAGAGCCATACTTGAAAGGAATTAAAAAAAAAAATAAAGAATCTTGTTCTGTTTTCTGCAAGCAGCCGAAACTTCTGCATTTGCTGAAGGACATCACAGTAAACAGAGAACAGATGTTGGAAATAAACCCTCTTTTTCTTAGGTATACTATCACAAAGCATGGTTCCCCTAGCATTTGTGTTTTATGTCGTACTGTGAAACAATCCGCTCATGGATTTTACTCCTCATCTGTCAGTAGCTAAAGTGCTTGTAATAAGGTCTTGAACCACACATTCAAGATTTGATGATTAAAGATGCCCCCAAGCCTGCTCAAGAAAAAACAAAAGAAAACAATCTCTTTAGAGAAGAGAAGGTTTTACCAGCATGCAGGTGCTGTGTGTAAGCAAAATTCTCCTCTCAAGAAAACATAATGATCACCATGACAGATTCACATTATTGAATGGGCAATGATGCTTGGTTAGGACATGTGAGTTCAAGGGAAAGGAGTGAGGCAGATGCTTCAGAGCTCTGCTGTTTGCTTCAAGTCATGAAACAACTCTCCTCTCATCCTCGTTTTCCTCCTTTTCCTGGATCAAGGTCACGATTCCCCTTTTAGCTGCCACTGAAATTTTTCTCCTGTGAGGAACTCTAGGAAAAGAGTCGTGCTTGGAAATGACCATTTCATTACTTGTGAATTGAAGCAGATGGGGAATGCTTTGAGAAAGGACATCCCAAGGTTAAAATGAAGGAAGTGGTACATCCCTGAGTCTCTTCACGTGCTGTTGAGCCTTACGTCTTTCCCATGATTAAACTTGTGTGCACAGCAATAGCTAGTCTCCCCGCCTCTCTGTGACTGCTCCATCTGTGCAATTGTGTTGGGGTTACTACTTTAAGATCTGCAGCTGTCCTCAACCTTTCCCTCACATATTCATTTGTCACACTGACAGTTTTCCACACAATGGGTCCATTGGTGGCAGGAGAGACTTTGTGAGACTGAGTATTTGAACACCTGCCCTAAAATAGCCATTTCTGAATCTAGCTGGGGAAAAGGCACTAACTGGTAATTCTTCCCCTCTGTTAACCAGTGATGTGGTCTTCCCATACAATGCCCCAGCACACATTTCCCAAAACACTGTTTTGCATCTAACATGGTGAGCATCTAAATCAAACTCCTGATCTGAGCAGCCCTGAAGAAAATGCTCCGTCATGGGAGTCTACAGTCAAAACTGAGGTGCATGAGCTCCCGCAGCACGGATATCCCCGTGGCTATTATCCTGTGCTTCAGCTTGCTTTGGGATAGCTGGTCCACCACCCTACAAGTTACAGAAGTATCAGCCAAGGAGACTGACATCCCCAATGTCCAGATCTTAGCAGTGATGAACACTCAGTTTCCTTTGAACTGAGGCCTTATTAAAAGTTTTGAGTTATTTTGTTCACAACGGTAGACACAGAAAGGCCACACTCCTGCAATCATGAAGAAGACATACTTACACAAAAAATGAGGCAGGGAAAAAAAGAAATCTGTTGTTTTTACCGAAAAAAAAAATAGCTTATCTGCTTGGCAGGTCACTTGGGCAATGGCCTGGTACACTAACTGTGTAGAATTGTTGGGAGATCTTATGCTTATATTGTCTTCTTCAGTTTAGTGTGAGCTAAGTGAAAATTCCATCACAAATTTCTTCATATGCCTTACTATTAGAAAATTTTGACATTTCCTTTCTTCTGCTATCTGTGATTTCATTGCATGTCAGCAGCCTTCAGCATTATGCCCACCCATTCCATCCCTTGAATATTTTCCAAAGATTGTACTTCTGAGAAATATTATCGCAGCACCAAACCCATATAGCAACTGGGTTCCTCACTGTGCAACATGCTGTGGAGGGGGAGAGCAGGGCTGTGCATGGCTCTGTCTACCTTGCCTCCCTTGTGCCTCCCTGCAGCCACGGGTGTACCCCACCACCAGTAGAGTCCACAGGCTGGTACTGGAGCTCCTCCAGATGCAACAGAGTTATAGCACTCAACTCCAGCCTTTTATTTACAAGCTTTCCACGAAATGTGACATATAGACAACAAAGCTTGTTTTAAAGCCCGGTTGAGCACATATGCTTGTTGTGTGTCCTTTCCCAGCTGAGGAAATGTACATGAGGAAACATCCCATCATCTCCTCCTTGTGAGGACAGAATCAGTGGCTAATGTGCATAGCAGGGTCTTAAAGATTTCTGGAACTGAAAAAAATAAGAAAACACAGTAAAAATTTACAAGGCAAAATCAAGTGAAAACAAATGAATTTTCCTTCATCCTTAGGAAGCAGATGGAGTTTTAAGTCTGCTACTTTTATAGACACATAGTTTTTCAGAGCTATAGGCTGAAAATTCAGGTAACTCTAACTAAGAGAATATTAACTATTTTTTGTGTTACATTTGAATTAATGACTGAGACATTTTCATTCTCAGAGAAGTGTTCAATATGGAAATGTGCCCTCTGGGAACATAAATAGGCCACACAATATATTTAGCAATGATAAACAAATGAAGGTTTGCACAGGTGTAATTAAGAACAGAAGAGACAAACCTGTGTGCAGAACTGATTTACAGTCAAATTCACCTGCCTTGAAAGCCCAGATTACACTGCATGTTGCTGGATTATCAAACTGGTATTTCAGTGCCTTGGATTACCTGGTCTGCAGAATGATATGAATTAGCTGATAACTGTGGAGTCAACCTTTAAAGGTGCAATTGGTTTAAACTTTAACAGTGTTAATAGTGGGGCAAGACAGGGTAGGGGGAGCAGTGGCTTATTGCAAGAACTGGAAGCGCATCTTCCCAAATACAAACTGCAAGCCGTATAAACTGTTGAAGTAGAAGGTAGTGTCTACCTTCATGGCAGTGTGGCTTTTCCAAATAGTGCACCAATAGATAAAGAATATTCTTTACTTTGAAGAATTTGCACTTGCAATACAGGAGTAAAGACAAAAGACTGTTTAGGACATACAGAAGATGTCAGGAAGTGACATGTAGGATGTGGGAGTCATCATGAACTTCTAAATGAACCCAATTGTGCTATTGCTAACGTCAAGAGCTCAATCACTAAAATCAGAGCTATAGCTCAAACTAGATTTCCTGTAACTCAAAAAACTTACTAAATCTCACCACAGAAACAGACTAGTTCAGTTCTTTACTCCTCCCTTGCGTCAATCAGCCAAATATGATTTCAACAAATTTCAGGAAACAGAGAAAGACATGAAAGAATCTAAACATGATTTGAGGAATTTTCTGTCTTCCTTGTAGTTAATTAATACTCAAAATGTGTAACAACCACCAGATGTCTCTGCAGCCGCCTGATCAGCAGTACACACATGAGGAAAAGCAGGGAGGAAGAATTTAACAAGTGGGCATTTCACTTAAAGATTTACTTCCAGAAATGTCAAACCTACACAGAAAATTCTGAAAGAGCAGTCAGAGACTGACAGCATTACAGCAGCACTCCCTAGGAAGGAAACAGCCTCTTACTTGGTTCTACAAATAGTGACATGAACACCTAAAAACTCTCTGCTATCAGATTGGTTAATTAAGAATAGTAAGTTTCTAGATTTGGTGTCTTCGCCCATATTTTTCAAGCTATTTTTGTTATGAAAAAGGGCAAACTTGTCTCTGGCATCCTGGAAGCTGACCTGTGCCTGTGGGATGAGCTGCCACAGGTGGGGACGACTGCCACAAGCATCCGCCACTCTGCTCCAACACAAGGCATTCAGCTTCAGGCTTTCCTTTGCTAACGTATACACAGAAACATGTGAAAAAATAGTATTTATCCCAGTTAAACAAGACACTCTGCTGTGCATCAAATTCCCTCCATGGAGACAGGCTGAGCTGGAAAATGAGCCAGTTTATAGTTCTGAGTCACACTAATGTGCTGTGGTAAGGCACTTAAATGTTATGACTGTGAGAGGAGTAGAAGAAGCTATCTGATAACAAAGCACATATTTTCTACCGCTGTGGACTGACTTGTAAGCCCAGTGAGCTACTGACTTGCAGCCTAGGGTCTCCTGGTAGTGTCATTTTTATTGAACCCTGCTGATATTCAAGAATGCCTGGCAGGTAGATTTGGGTGGTGTTTGTGCCTTGTACAGAGGCAGTCCCCCTTGCCACAATGTTATGCCTGGACAGTTAGCTTCTGACTTGGGGCAACTGAGCAAAACACCCTTGGGAGCGCAGCAGGAAGACAGAAACAATTTGAAGCCATTTTTATTCTTCCTGAATCCTGGGTGGCCCAAGAACAAGTGTAGCCTGCAATTGACTTCCATGCAGCCTGCTTATAGACTGCTGTAAAAGGAACACCTATTCCTTCCTCTCACAGATAACACAAAAAGAACATTGGAGATGCAGAGAGGCTGATGGGTGTGAGTGCAGGTGTTACATCTCTCCCGTGCCACATCAATGCTGTGGGTGGTGGGGAGCACAAGTTGGGATTGCATGCTGAGAAAAGAGTCCCTGCTCTGCCTGCTGTATCCCCTGGCCTGTCAGACCATGTGCAAGGTACTGCCCTTGCTTAGCAACCGAGTCTCTGGCAGTAACAGCTACATGCATATACATGCCACTTTATGGGAGGAAAATATTAGCATGTAAATCACTGCTCTTGATTCAGTTCTTAGAATAGAATATGTGTGTAGGGCCACAATTTATTGACTGGCTTCTCCTGATCTTCTAATTATTAGAATTCAAGAACCCCATTTCATTCAGGTAATGCAATAGGAAAATCCTACCGGCCTTCTGGTTCTTGGCTGAAGACACAGAACAAATGTGATCCTTCTTCTCCTTCCCCTTCCAAGTGAGGTGGTGGGTCATTCAATTTGCAGGGGGAAAAGGGCAGATGGTGGTAGACATCTTTATAATATAACGTATGTTTATATAAAAGGTTTTCATTTTCCCCTTTCTTTATTTTCTAATTTCCATGAATTGCATTTTATTCCCTCCCTTTGTTTTAACTAAG